>NC_065444.1:97325533-97647293 GCF_917563875.1 Diabrotica virgifera virgifera
ATAGTAAAACAACATTGTAAATTTCATTAAGATCGGTTTAATAGATATTGCAAAATAAATTTTGCAATCCAGCTTTCGCAAAAAAATTCATTTTTTTAAAATGTTGCAGGACTGAAAATAAAGCAGATAGCAAGTTGATTTTTTTTTCTTATAGAAGTGTACTGTACCTTTCATTTGCAATTTGCAAAATTAAAATCGATTAATTACCACGGCGTCAGGAAACTTTTTAAATAAACATTAATTTTTGGTGCTACGCGCAGGACAGCGGTGTTCGATTCACACAAGTTGATTTCCACCAAAATTTCTTCCAACCTTTATCTAATATATTATTTTCTTACTCTATATTTTGTTGTATTTTAATATTTTAATTCCACAATAGCCAAACTAATTTTATTATTGTTTGTGAAATATTGTTTAAACAATTGCATTTGTTTAAAAATAATAAACTTTTATTTTCTAAGTTAAAATATATGAACAAAGAAAGTTTTTGCCAAAAAAAGTGTTATTTCAAAGGATAGAGTATGTGTTTTTATTTTGCAATAAACAAATTTATTTATTTATATCGAAATGTAATAAAAATTAAAATGTATATATCAATCATTATCAAAGGTGATTGGAATGCCCAATCAGAGCAAACTATTCGCTGTCCTGCGCGGAGCACCAATAATTAATGTTTATTTATTCCAGACGCCGTGGTAGTTAATCGATTTTAATTTTGAATTGCAAATGAAAGGTACAGTACACTTCTATACGCAAAAAAAATTTCAGCTTGCTATCTACTTTATTTTCAGTCCTGTAAAATTTTGAAAAAATGAATTTTTTTTGCGAAAGCTGGATTGCAAAATTTTTTTTGCAAAATCTATTGAACCGATCTTAATGACATTTACAGTATTGTTTTACTGTATCATAAAGTTTTTCTGGGTGAAATATGAAGATCCCAAGTGTAGCATAAATGGTTGAAAAACGTAAAATGCGAATACTTGTTTTTGTATGTTTTTTTTTTCGCAATTATTGCTATTTTGCAACAAGTGTGACTATTTTTTAAATTTTTAATCAATTCTATATTGTAGGAAATTTAATTACGCAACTTTTATGTCAGTACAACTTTTCTCGAAAATGAATACTTTTAAAGTTATAATCAAAAAACGAAGAAAAAATCGAATCTTTCCTTCATTTTTTGACATTTTGATTATTTAAACAATGTTCCGGACCTTTTTGAGAGGGAGGATAACTCAAATATTAATATTTGAGTTATTTTCAAGCAATTTCTGCAAAACAATTAGAGTCACCTCTCAACGTCCAAATGTACTAATATTTTTACAGATGCGCCCTGGTCTACAGAACAAAGGATCAGTAGTAAGATGCCAGAACTCATTATCGTTATTACATAAATATAATCGCTGAAATTAATTTTTTTACACTGTCTCAAGTTCTTGACTATTCTTTCCGTTGTCATGACATTTTCTTAAAAATCTACACTTGCTTTTCTAACCTTATGGCCGCATTTAGTTTATTAATTCAAAAGTTCCAACAAAATCACCAAGCAAATAAAAAAGTCACCTGGTAAATAGTATCTATCGACACTTTTACAACTGATAACCATTTACGTTATGGCGACAGCAGCTTTGATAGGATCCATATCTTTGTTTATTTTGAAGCTAAGTTCTCTATATAATGTTTAATACATAATGTTTAATACAAAATTCGTATCTATCAACGTTTACCGAAAAAGGTTTGAACAATTTAGTGTCAACTTAATTAAATATGTTAGAAAATACATATTAGCATAATACTTTCAGTTAAGGGGATGGGTACGTATTTTCGGCTGCAATGCTATTCAAATGGGGATTCATTTTTTTCGAATCCTGAGAAAACTAATAAGTATTTTTGAAAAATTTAAACGCAGAATGAAAGATTACGTTATTAGCGAGGGCCGAAAGTCCCTGAGGCCGAAAGTTACAGGGGTGAAAAAAAAGAGAGAAAATTTAGTGTGATTTTCAATTTCAAATATCTCATTCAAAATAAACTTTTTATTTAATCTAAGGGACTTGCGGCCCTCGGTAATAATTTAGTCTTTCATTCTGCGTTTAGATTTTTCAAAAATATTTATTGGTTTTTTCAGGATTCGAAAAAAATGAACACAATGTCCGTGGTAATATTTTCCAAATCTATCTTTGTTATGCAACGCACTCAGTCGAATAGAATATTGTCAGCATATTATTGTCAGTCAGACAGTGACAATCAGTGACAATTTTAAATATTTGACATGGCATCGGGAATATTTTGAGTTGTTGATTAAATAATATTGATATATACTGTATTTGATAAATAACTGATTTAAGACGTGAACTTAATAAAAAGTTATTTATTGTGTATTATTTGTGGAAGATCCAAGCAGGGAATACATCAGGATAATATATTCTGTGATCCAAGTATTTTGTTGTTAAAGATGTTCAAAATTGTAAGCATTCCATAGTAACAATATATTTAGTCCTGTCGCCAGGGGGGGGGTACAACGGCCTCCTTAATTCAGATGGACTTACCCAAGTTTTTTTTATGTATTTTGACCCGTAGAATACGAAATTTTTTGGATAACAGTTTATCCGGATGTCGATAAGATTGTTATAAACAAAGAACTTGAGGAATTACATAACAGCGATTTTTCGCAAAACAAAACATTTTTTTGTATTTTTTGGGTGATTCTCAGCAAAAAATGCTATTACAAGTTTTTTCGTAGGATGCATAGTTTCGAGATAAACGCGGTTGAACTTTCAAAAAATCGAATAAATGCAATTTTTGAACCCGAATAACTTTTGATTAAAAAATAAAATAGCAATTCTGCTTACTGCATTTGAAAGTTCAAGTCAAATTCTATCGGTTTTGATTATTTGCATTGCTAAAAATTAAGTTTTTACTTGTTAAACAAAGCCATAAACACATAGTGTTTCCCGTGCCCAATGAACGTTTTAATGTACGTAATCTACGTAGAAATTGTCTGTATGCGCGCCTACTCGTTGGATTTCAAATGAGAAATGCATTGAAAACATCATTCAATCACTATGTGTCTATAGCTTTGTTTAACAATAAAAAAATTAATTTTTAGCAATGAAAGTATCATTCAATCACTATGTGTCTATAGCTTTGTTTAACAATAAAAAAATTAATTTTTAGCAATGAAAGTAATCAAAACCGATAGAATTTGACTGAATTTTTGAACTTTCAAATGCGGCAAGCAGAATTGAATTTATTTTCAATCAAAAGTTATTCGGGTTCAAAAATTGCAATTTTTCGATTTTTTGAAAGTTCAACCGCGTTTATGTCGAAAACTATTAATCCTACGAAAAAACTTGTAAAAACATTTTTTGCTTAGAATGACCCAAAAAATACAAAAAAATGTTTTGTTTTGCGAAAAATCGCTGTTATGTGATTCTTCAAGTTCTTTGTTTATAACAATCTTATCGACATCCTGATCGACTGTTACCCAAAAAATTCGTCTTCTACGGGTCAAAATACATAAAAAAACTTGGGTAAGTCCATCTGAATTAAGGAGGCCGTTGTACTCCCACTGGCGACAGGACTAATTATTAAAAATCACTTTAACACTTTTCCTCTTTTCTCGATTGAGTATTAGTTTTTGTTGTACATATAAATTATTACAATCACTGAATACATAGTTAGTGAAACAATTATCACATTTATTAACTGAATTAATAATTTGCAATTATACAAATAACAGTTATCCAAGAACATTCAAAAGCCATCTCTTTAAGTTAATGATGACATTTTCAACTAGAATGACATTCTAGTAATGTTTACATATCCATACCAGTGTGAATTTTACTACACGTAATTTGCCGTGTAAAGTCAGAAAAAGTAGAGATAGCCGTAAAATATTTGCGAATTATGTACCAATGGCCTCAAGGATTTTCATTTTGATGTGCCCACAAAAATCTACGATTTCCATGACAACATGGGAACCCTCAAAGGACGTATGACGTGCAGGGGTGCAGGCCAGCTTCATGTAATCTATTCCTCAAAGTTTGGTCACATACAGTAATGTTGTGGGTATTTCCTATACCTTTTCTACCTATTCCTTTTAAGAACTGAATATTCGCATTCGTCTCCGCATTCGCGAATGTCGGTAGCAGATATTCGTATTCGCGAATGTTCAAAAAATGACGTTAGTTGCATTAATAGTGTGCATACGCGTATGATCGATAAGAACAGCATTGGAATAGTAACCAAGCGAAGGAATAGGGGTCAATATAATATTCAACTTGAGATTAAAAGTGATATTGTTATTGGTACACTCTTCAAATTAAAAAAAAAATTCTTTAAAACGTAGAAAGTGTTACTTAGAAGAAAAAACATGATTTAAAGTTCTATGTTCTAATATTTTCTTTTTGTTGCAGCCAAACGTCAAAAATCATAATATCAAATTTGGGTCTACATGTAAGGTTCGAGGACATCGAACACCTCCTCAACGAACATGGACGTGTTGTATCGTGTGACAAGTTGACATCGAAAGATCAGAATACACAGACCGTCGCCGTCACGTACGACACCCCTGAGCAGGCTCAGATGTAAGTTTTATTGCTTATTTTTGTATCATATGTATACGTCATCACGCTCAGATGGATGACGTCACTAGTATGAAATATATGCCAAAAAATTATAATTTATAAATAAAAATCGACCTGTTTTGGGATTTATCTCCGAAATCCCGTTATAGAGAAAATTAATTTATTCCATAATTTTGCCCCTCACTATACCTGTTAGTGAATTGGAAAACGGGCCATAGGAAACTCAATGTAAAATTCTAAACTGTTGAATTCCTGCTTCCCTAAGGGAAATTTGTAGAGGATTGAAATCTGTATTGAAAACAACACTGTTAAAATTGCTCTACGAATTAAACATATTCCAAAATTTTGTAAAAATGTAATTAATTTTTCAGAGGATTACGCCAAAGTTAGGTCACACATAGTGCAATATTGTGGGTAACGGTTGCGTTCGGTCACAATGAAGTTATTAAGATTAACCATATTTGAACTGTCAGTATTTTTATTTTATCATTTATTGTTTAAAAAATAATAAAGTTGATAAGATACCCTCAGTTAGGAGAAAGTATTAATAATGAAGATGTTTTATTCAGTCAATAGTGTGCGCACTGTCAGTTAAATAGTAACGTGTGACCTCACTGTTACACACATACCTACTGTGGCAATTAATGTATTATATTTTTAAAAATTTTGGAATGTGTTTAAATCGTGGAACAATTTAAACTTTTGTTTTTAATACAGATTCCAATCCTCTACAAATATTTTCTCATGACTTTTTATGTAAAGCAGGGAAGCAGGAATTCCACAGTTTAGAATTTTACATTGAGTTTCCTATGGCCCGTTCTACGATTCACCACCCGGTATGTAACATGGCTTATAGACGGAGAGGCAGCGCTGAAAAATCTATTTGAATTTACTAAAGCTACTATTATATTATTATTTATATTTACTATTAGAACAGGGGTTACTGAGAGGGTATCAAAGTTGCTTTCCTACGAAGGTAATTATTTCCATTTACTAAGGCTGAAAATCAGTACACACATTCTAAATTAAATATAAATAAAAGTTATTATAGTCGGTCAGCTATATGACGGGACAGAGCAGGTCGGTCGGCCCAATAGTCGATTGAGGAAATGAAGCATTTTGGCTCGCAATTTTTTCGTCCAGCATGGATTTACTTGAAATTTTCACAGCAGGTAGGGAATAGTCTAAGGATCATTTTCTATATCATGCCGCTATCATACGCTAAAACCTTGGGGTGGTTGCCACCCCATCTCGGGGGTGGGAATTTTTTATTACATTTTAACCATATAATTCGATAGAAAAAGTGATTCTAAGAAAAAAATGTTTTTTACATTTTCTTCGTAAAACTAATATTTTTCGAGTTATTCGCGTTTGAAAATAACAGTTTTTCGACGAAAAAATCGACTTTTTTAGAGGGTTTTTTGAGAGTACCTCGAAAAATATGCATTTAATCAAAAAAACTGTAGATATCAAAATTGTATCTTTTAGCAACAAAAACCAAATTCTTTTCCAATAATATCCTTAAGACCAATACAAACCGAGATACGTCATGTTAAAGGTTAGCTTTTCTCGTCAAATGCATAATTTGAAATATTCAAAGCTAAATAATGGGAAAAATTTGCATTTTTCGAGGAAAACTTAAATTATCTTTTTTCAAGTATATAATTAGACCTTTCAAAAAATAATAATAAAAAGTTTCTAGCATGAAAATTAAGCGACTTATAATCAAAAAAATGTCGGTACCTGCTTTTCTCTACGAAAATATCAGTGAAAACAACCCCCTAACTACCTTCCTAATTAAAAATAATTGGTCTTCACCTTTCTGCAGTCCTTTTTATATTTGTATTATCAATACACTCAAGGAGTTTGACCCATTTAAAATGCCTAGTTTTGGAAAAATATGATATCTCACTGTGTACTGATTTTCAGCGTTAGTAAATGGATTTAATTACCTTCGTAGGAAAGTAAGTTTGATACCCTCTCAATAATGAGACCCCTCAAAAATGATTTTGTAGGATTTTTAAAGAGCTATAAGACTGGGTAAATTAAATTCCGTAAGATGCATTAGTTTTAATTGGGGCGGGTTTAAAGGGCTCGAATAGGGGGGTGTTTGCTGGTAAATAGAGGTTTTAAACAGCTATATCTGGTTAACTATTCACTGTAATGAAAATATATGCACAGGGTAGTTTTAGTCATTAAAAAAGCTACAATTTAGTAGTTTATAATTTTTTTCATATCTTCAGTATTTTCCATGGAAAAATCCAATTTTTCCAAAATTAGGCATTTTAAATAGGTCATACTCCTTGAGTGTATTGATAATATAAATATAAAAGGAACTACAGAAAGGTGAAGACCAATTTTAAATTAGGAAGGTAGTTAGGGGGTTGCTTTCACTGATTTTTTCGTAGAGAAAAGCTGGTACCGACATTTTTTTGATTATAAGTCGCTTAATTTTCATGCTAGAAACTTTTTATTTTTTTTTAAAGGTCTAATTGTATACTTGAAAAAAGATTATTTAAGTTTTCCTCGAAAAATGCAAATGTTTCCCATTATTTGGCTTTGAATATTTCAAATTGTGCATTTGACGAAAACAGCTAACCTTTAACATGCTGTATCTCGGTTTGTATTGGTCTTAAAGATATTATAGGAAAAGAATTTGGTTTGTGTTACTAAAAGATACAATTTCGATATCTATAGTTTTTTTTTATTAAATGCATATTTTTCGAGGTATTCTCAAAAAACCCTCTAAAAAAGTCGATTTTTTCGTCGAAAAACTGTTACTTTCAAGCGCGAATAACTCGAAAAATATTAGTTTTACGAAGAAAATGTAAAAAGCATTTTTTTCTTAGAATCACTTTTTCCATCGAATTACATGGTTAAAATGTAATAAAAAATTCCCACCCCCGAGATGGGGTGGCAACCACCCCCAAGGTTTTAGCGTATGATAGCGGCATGATATAAAAAATGATCCTTGGACTATTCCCTACCTTTTGTGAACATTTCAAGTAAATCCATGCTGGATGAAAAAATTGCGAGCCAAAATGCTTCATTTCCTCAATCGACTATTGGGGCCGACCGACCAGCTCTGTCCCGTCATACAGCTGACCGACTATAATAACTTTTATTTATATTTAATTTAGATTGTGTGTACTGATTTTCAGCCTTAGTAAATGGTAATAATTACCTTCGTAGGAAAGCAACTTTGATACCCTCTCAGTAAACCCTGTTCTACGTTTCGCTTGACCGACCGCAGTATGTTTCTCTACACACTCACAGTAAGCAACTGTGAAAAATCTAGCTTTAGTAAATTCAAATAGATTTTTTAGCGCTGCCTCTTGGTCTATTAGGTGCAAAATATTTTTATGAAAAAGAAAACTATTGAGGAGAAACAAAAAAATTTTGAGAGAAAAAAAAAACTTTACAGAAGTTAACATTTTTGTCTTCTGTGTTGTTGAATTATTATTTGTAAAATATTGCTCAATAAACATTTCATTATTTTATTTCTAAGAAAGTGACATTTGGTTTGAAATATTATTGTGACATACAAACCTATAAGTAAAGGTCTAAAACCGAAATACAGAATAGAAAATTTTACTACATACTTCCCCCGGTAGAAGGTAGAATGCAGTAGGATTTTGTTAACACTATTAAAAGAAGTCAAAACATTAATAAGTGAATAATATACTTAGAATACAATACATCATTAATTTGTCATGTTTTTCTCTTTGCCTTTCACTCCAGTTAATGCATGGATTTTGATGAAATTTATGGGTATATGTTTTACTTACCTCCTAATTCAAAGTCTAGCCCGTGCCGATATATGCTTATTATTTTTAGGGGTGAAAACTATCCCTTATTGCCAAAATTGAATAAAACTATGGTCTGTTTTTAAACCAGGATGAGCAATTTAAATTTATCGCGCCGTAATGCTTGTTTGTAATTGGTCCAACCTCAGGCAAGTTTACTCCTCTGTTATGAATTTTTGACACTATTGATATTTACGAAATTTTGACACTACTGACAATTCATAGGTTAATTCAGTTATATCGCTGATTTTTTGTGTTTTCATTTTTAGTCTTCTTCTTCTTTAAGTACCGTGCCCAAATTTTTAGGCGTGGGTAGCTTCCATAACAATTTGCCGATATCGTTCTCGATCTTGTGCGGCATGTAACAATTGATCTGCTGATAAGCCAGTCCATTGACGAAGGTTTCGGAGCCATGAATATTTCTTTCGACCAATTCCCCCTTTTCCGTCGATCTTTCCATTGAGTATTAAATGCAGCATCCTGTATCTGCTACCTCTCATTATATGCCCCAGATATTCAAGTTTTCTCTTTTTTATCATCTTCATTAAGTCACCTTCGCCTTGACCTACTCTGTTTAAGACTTCTCTGTTTGAAATGCGTTGAACCCAAGATATTCTGAGCATTCTACGACACGACCACATCTCAAAGGCTTCTAATTTGTTCATCATGTTAACCTTCATGATCCAGGTTTCACATCCATATAGTAATACAGGATACACATAACATTTTAGGAACTTGATTCTTAGTTGTAAGTTCAGCTGAGAGTTGCTCAGAATAGATCTAAGTTTCATAAATGCTCCTCTTGCAATTTCTATACGAGTTTTAATTACTTCATCCGGATTTAGTGTCTCGTTTATCCAACATCCTAGGTATTTAAAATGGTTAACTTTTGTTATTGATTCATCACTGACAATTAGTTGCATAGGGCCGACGTCTTGTTTACTAACCACAAGTAACTTTGTCTTTGTTGCATTTATGTTAAGTCCGTTATTGGAGCATTCTCTAGTGACTCGATCTATAAGGAATTGAATATCTTCGATATTTTCAGCCATGATCGCGGTGTCGTCTGCATATCTAATGTTGTTAAATCCGAAGTCCGTTAAATAGAGGTCCGTTTTATCGAGGTTTTACTGTATAATAAAATATGTATGGATTACCGTCGAAAGCCGATATGATCAACCAAAAAAGAAGATATCTTCGGTAATTTTTCTAGTGACTTTTTATATTTCAACACATTTAACCGAGCGGCGGTAACTCCTAAAATTACGTAATACCGACCACGAAAATCAACTTTGAGGTGAATGACCAATTTTGGTCATGCTTTATGTTTTCGAGGTCGCTGAATCCGAATATGAAGTTTATTGAAGTTATACTTCTTTAGCCGCGATGTGGGTAAATGTATATGTGCGCGAATTCATCAAAAGTCTTGGTCCTGGGCGCAGCTCAAACGTTATACGGGCTCTGATTGGGTGTTGAAATGATCCGTCAATAATTGTTCAATATGGAGGTTATGGATAAACAAATCTTGTGTATATTAGTTTTTATTGTTGTGAGGACAGAAACAAAAGCAAGTTTATAATTGTAGTGAATTTTTAAATAGTTTTTAAAAGCCACAGGTACGTAATTGTAAATGTTTCAGTATTGTAATAAAAAATTATCTACCTACATACCTATTTGGAAAATGTAAAAAAATAATGTACTTACCTATTAGTAGGTAATGCTTTAATTTACATAATTTGATTATGAACAAAATTTCTACAAATCTTCATCTAATATATTGTTTTCTTACTCTATGATTTGTTGTATTTTAATATTTTAATTCCACAAAAATCAAACTAGGTAATTTGATTAAATTCATATAAGTAATAAGCAACTGTCAAAAAGTTTATGGTGTAAACGTTCAGTTGGTGTATATTTCCACATGACAGATACGTGTAGGTGGCACAATGGGAAAGCGCATTGATTTACAATCTAAGCAGCCCTATAATACGCGGGTTCAATCCCCAATGCAAGTTTTTATTTTTTTTATACATTTTATGATTGTAAGTATATTATTATATAATTTTTTTCAGAAAATACGTATTTGGTTAAAATTTTTGGCAACAATTAATGTTCAGAAATCATTTCTTTGTGGCATTTTTCAATGTGTTTGTGTGTGTTTTATTCTTTTATTTTTTTAATTTTTGGTATTATTTTAATAAATTTTTTTGGAAAGTAGTAAGTATTAAAATTAGTTTAATATTTAAATAAAATATAAATAAACTGTAAAGTATATTGATTTCGTTTAAATCATATAATAGAAGTATAACTTCTTACGTTCTTACAAAGTACATACATTATTTTTTTGTTTTATTTAGAAGTGGTGGAAAATGTTCAAAAATCTAATTTTATGCAAAAATGCGAAAAATCAATTTTGATGAGTTTTCAAATTTACCTCGCTGTATTTTATTGTGAAAATTTTACTGTGTCATCTTTGAAGTATTTGTATAACAATGAGATTTGTCCAAAATGTTTAAACAAATTAAAAGGGGAGTTGTTAATTTTTAAACATTTTATCGTCATTTCGTTAGCTTCATGTTTACTTAAAAAAGTTGAGTGACAAACGTTTTAGTTTGTAATTTTAACCAACACAGCAATAAAATATGATTCATGAACAAGTTTTCTGGAAGTTAAAATATGCAATAGGAAAGAAGTTATGTGACTTTATAGACGAGCTAAGATAGAATGGCTAATTGTATCATACTTTATGTTTTGATGGTGCTGAAAACGAAAATTAGGTAAATTTTGAATTTTACTTAGGGAACATTGTCAAAAGCGCAATTTTAACATAAAAATTAAAAAAAAAATGAAATTACGTTTTTTTTGCGTTTAACTCACTAGAACTCTGTTCCGTTTTAATATTTTTTTCTGAATTTTTTATAGTATATATTTCTTACCTTTCTGAAGACAATGGGATCTGTCTCAATCTCTCTGTCTTATTATAATAAAAGTTATGAACTGTTTAAAGTAAAAGATGCAGATTCCTGAATTGCAAAGTTTAATCGCAAAAGTTGAGTGACCAAATTTAAAATTTAGCTTTTTTTAAGTTTATGGAAAAATAGAATACAAAGAACAAAATGTTTTATAGAAAAAAAATGGTGCAAAACGTGATTTCATTTTTTTTTTATTTTTTGGATAAAATTGCGATTTTGATAATGTTCCCCCATCTAAAATTCAAAATCAACCCAATTTTCGTTTTCAGCACCATCAAAAACATACGGATTGATCAGAATTAACCATTCACCACACTGTGCAGTATCTCGAGAAATAAGCGTTTTTTTGGGGGAGTGCCACTCGTCTATAGTCACATAAGCTTTTTCCTATTGCATATTTTGACTTAAAATTTTCCAGAAAACCTCTTCATGACTTATGTTTTAATGCTGTTTTGATTAAAATTATAAGCTAGAAAGTTTGTCACCCAACTTCTTTAAGTAAACATGAAACTAACGAAATTTACAACAAAAATTAACAACTTTTCTTTTAATTTGTTTAAACATCCTGGACAAATTCTATTGTTATCTAAATTCTTCAAAGATGACACAGTAAAATTTTCAAAAGGAAATATTTACAGCGACCAAAGATACCTTGTTTAGAATGACCCAAAAAACCTAAAAATATATTTTTTGGAGCAATAAAAGGTGATCTTATGTATTTGTTTAAAAAAATTGTTTAAACAATTTCTGCCCAAAAATTCCGTCCGGCACCCTTCAGATTTGTTTAAAGGGGACACTTTTGAATATGAATCCGCAAAGAAACCGAATTAGAAATGTTTTTCAGACGGGAGTGGTCTCACCACATGGACTAAATTGATTGGGGATGGAATACTGCTGATTGATATTTGTAGCCCACAAAAATGCAAAAATCAGCTGCGTCGCAGGAATTACTAGAAAAAAATTTTTGGTACTGCAAAAAAGGCTGCAACGAGTCATGTCACTATAGAAAGATAGGGCTTTTTTGTAACGCTATTACATGTGGAAGATGTGCAGGTGCTAACTGCCGAAACAGTGGTCCAATCTCTGACAAATATAAGGAAGGAACGAATGACAGTGGCGACAGTGATGAAGATTAGAAAAAGTTAGTGACAAGACCTTTTTTTTCTTTAAATGTCAAATTGTTTTACATATTTTTCTATACACCTTTGTATAAATTGTTTTTTTTTCTACAATGATATTTTTTTCCTACACTTATATTTTTCATTATGAGGGGTGGTGTTAAGGGATGTAAAATTACAAGAAGATATTCTTATTGTAAATGACAAAAAAGTATCAGTAGCATCTAATTAAAATGAAAAATAAATGACGTGTTCAAATGTATTTTTTATTATTTTTATTTTATAAAGATATGGGTTGTTTTTAAGGGTTGAAAATGAAAAAAAAAAGATAAATAACATTCACTCAAAATACCGATTTCAGATTGATTTAAATTATATAAAAATAAAATAAATATTAGTAAATCACTTTTTTGAATATTTTATTATTAAAGAGGGTGGTTTATAGAATAAATTATTCAGCCAACCAACAATAATTAGGCGAGCGGCACACCCCTTATTTGAGGCTTAGAAATCGAAAAAGCTACCATGATAGGTGAATGGAAAATTTTGGTCATTCTTTATGTTTTCGAGGTCGCTGAATCCGACTATGAAATTTATTTTTATCTAGAATTGGTGGAACATGTTCAAAAATAAAATTTTATGCAAAAATTCGAAAAATCAATTTTTATGATTTTTCATATTTACCTCGCTGCAATCGTTGTCGGAATAGTACGGGTTTTCGCCATTAACTCAAAAATTAAGTATTTTAGGAAAAAAAACAGTCCTAGAAAAAATATGGTATATAAAAAAGTGAAAAAAATGATTATGAATGCATGAAGTCTGTAGACTCAGTAGTGACAGAGCTGTAGGTAATGAAAAAGTAGGTTCATATTCGTCATATTCCAAATCTAATATTTCAACGTGAAATAACCAAAAAATGAAGCACTTTTTGAGGAAAACTCATTACAACTTTTTTAAAGCGTTTAAAAATAGCTTTATTTTTGTTTCTTTTTTAAGTTTCTAGCAGCAAAGGTAAGCAAGTTACTTCTCAAAATAAAGTTGGTCCCTTTTGTTTTTGGTAAAAGGATAGTGAAAATCACCCCCTAATTAGCATCCCAAATGAAATTATTCGTTACCGCTTCACAAGTTGATTTACTTGTGTTTGTATTGTTTATGTGATCTGTAAGTTTCTTCACTAATCACGAGTGTATGCAAATTTTGAACAGCCGCAGCTTAACCCATTTTTGTCTTACAGAAAAACAAAAAATCCAAAATATTCAGAAAAGTAAAATCTATATTTTTTTACGGTTTGAAAATTTTTGGTTTCACTAATACATTTTAAGGGGAAAGGAACAAAATGCAAAATTTTGACGCCTGTCAAAATTTTCAATGTACTTTAAATGTAATCATTTTTTTCGAATCCTGAGAAAACTAATAAGTATTTTTAAAAAATTTAAACGCAGAATGAAAGAATATTTTATTACCGAGGGCCGAAAGTCCCTTAGAATGAATGAAAAGTTTCTTTTGAATGAGATATTTGAAATTAAAAATCACACTAAATTTTCTCTTAGTTTGTCACCCCTGTAACTTATTAAAAATAAACATTATAGAAGTTTTCAAGGACTTTCGGCCCTCGGTAAGAACGTCCTGAAAACTTCTATAATGTTTATTTTAATAAGTTACAGGGGTGACAAACTAAGAGAAAATTTAGTGTGATTTTTAATGTCAAATATCTCATTCAAAAGAAACTTTTCATTCATTCTAAGGGACTTTCGGCCCTCGGTAATAAAGTAATCTTTCATTCTGCGTTTAAATTTTTTAAAAATACTTATTAGTTTTCTCAGGATTCGAAAAAAATTATTACATTTAAAGTACATTGAAAATTTTGACAGGCGTCAAAATTTTGCATTTTGTTCCTTTCCCCTTAAAATGTATTAGTGAAACCAAAAATTTTCAAACCGTAAAAAAATATAGGTTTTACTTTTCTGAATATTTTGGATTTTTTGTTTTTCTGTAAGACAAAAATGGGTTAAGATGCGGCTGTTCAAAATTTGCATACACTCGTGATTAGTGAAGAAACTTACAGATCACATAAACAATACAACCACAAGTAAATCAACTTGTGAAGCGGTAACGAATAATTTCATTTGGGATGCTAATTAGGGGGTGATTTTCACTATCCTTTTACCAAAAACAAAAGGGACCAACTTTATT
Source organism: Diabrotica virgifera virgifera (assembly GCF_917563875.1). Taxonomy (NCBI): domain Eukaryota; kingdom Metazoa; phylum Arthropoda; class Insecta; order Coleoptera; family Chrysomelidae; genus Diabrotica; species Diabrotica virgifera. Next base: position 97,340,206 of record NC_065444.1, read on the forward strand.
TTGAGAAGTAACTTGCTTACCTTTGCTGCTAGAAACTTAAAAAAGAAACAAAAATAAAGCTTTTTTTAAACGCTTTAAAAAAGTTGTAATGAGTTTTCCTCAAAAAGTGCTTCATTTTTTGGTTATTTCACGTTGAAATATTAGATTTGGAATATGACGAATATGAACCTACTTTTTCATTACCTACAGCTCTGTCACTACTGAGTCTACAGACTTCATGCATTCATAATAATTTTTTTCACTTTTTTATATGCTATATTTTTTCTAGGACTGTTTTTTTTCATAAAATACTTAATTTTTGAGTTAATTGCGAAAACCCGTACTATTCCGACAACGACTGCAGATAGCAACTGCAGACAGCAACTGCAGACGGCAGTTACAGTTGTCACCTTGACAAATGTCATTACTTCTTCTTCTTCATGTGCCATCTCCTCTAAGAAGGTTGGCAACCATCACGGCAATTCGCACTTTCGACACCGCTGCTCTAAAGAGATCAGCAGAAGTGCAATTAAACCAAGCTCTCAAATTGTTTAACCAGGAGATGCGTCTTCTTCCGCGACTCCTTCTACACTGTATTCTTCCTTGTATTATTAATTGTAACAAGTTATAACGCTCGCCCCTCATAACATGTCCCAGATATTGCAGTTTTCTGACTTTAATTGTATTTAAAACCTCTTTATCGTTTCCCATTCTTCTCAACACCTCGATATTCGTGACTCTATCCACCCAACTTATTCTTAATATTCTTCTGTAGGCCCATAACTCGAAGGCTTCTAATCCGTCCGAAACATCCTTCTTTAATGTCCAAGCCTCCAACCCATAGAATAATACGGAGAACACGTAGCATCTCAGAAGTCTTATCTTTAAAGAAATTGTAATGTCCCTGCTACAGAGTAGTTTTTTCAGTTTGTTGAAAGCATTTCTTGCCTGTCCTATTCTTGCTTTAATCTCTTCTGTGTACTAATTAGTTTCATTAATTATTGTACCCAAATATTTATATTTTTCAACCTTTTTAATTTGTTCTCCATGTACTGTTATGCTTTCTTGGCACTGTTGAGCTTTTGTGATTACCATAAATTGTGTCTTTTTTGTGTTTAGGGACAGTCCGTTTTCTTGGCTGACTTCTACCACTCCGTCAACCATTTGTTGTAAATCCTCAAGACATTCGGCTAATAAAATAGTGTCGTCGGCAAACCGTATATTATTGATTGGTCGGCCATTTACTTTTATTCCCGTGGTTAGGTCTTCTAGTGCTTCCTGGATTATTTCCTCTGAATACAAATTGAACAAAGTAGGAGACAGGACACAGCCCTGTCTGACGCCCCTCTCAATCTGAATTTCATTTGAAAAGGCGTTGTTCTCTTTTACCACAACGATTTGATTATAATAGATAGCACTAATGATCCTGATGTCCCTCATATCTAAGTTTTTCTTTTCAAGTAATTCGATAAGGCGGTTATGTCTGACCTTATCGAAGGCTTTGTTGTAATCCAAGAAACACATATATACTGGCTGATTAACATCCATGCACCGTGTATAATTTTTAAAAAAATTTTGAGTGTATGACTCATTAAACTTATTATCCGGTTGTCTTGGAATTCTTTTGCATTTGGTTTTTTTTGGCAGTGTTATGAACGTTGACAGCAGCCAATCTCTGGAAATGATTCCTGTAGTGTATATTGTATTAAATAAGTCGACCAATATTCCAATTTGCTGTTCTTCTATTAACCGTATTATGTCTACAGGTATTTGGTCAGGACCGTTGCCTTGTTGTTCTTTGTTCGCTTTATCGCCTCTAATACCTCATCTTCTGTTATGTCTGGGCCGTTGTCGAACTTTTCCTGCTCTAGTACTAGAATAGAATAGAATAGAAATATGCTTTATTGTCTCTGAAAATTTTTACAATTTTATGGACAAAGCTTACATACAGTCAAAAGAAAAACATAATATAAATAACAAATAACAACTACAATTTTTACTAAAATTAGATAAATCGTCAATAATATACAGTATAAGATATAAAAGCCAAGACAAAAACAGTTAATTGCAAAATTTATATATAAATTGCAAATTGAACATACAACAAATAAAATAAAATAGGTCCTACTATCTCAGTCCGTTCGTCTTTAAATAGCTCTTGAATATATTCCTGCCATCTTTTAAGCCTTTCACCGACGTCTATAATTATTTTGCCCTTTTTGTCCAGCAGTATGTTTGACTTTTTCTTAATAACGTCATTACTATGCACTATTAATTTGTATAAATATTAACAACTGACGTTCTGTCGGACAACATTGTTACAGTGAGATGTTAGAATTAGTATCATACACATTAATAGTGCAAAGTAGTGACGTCCGTCACGGCGACAACTTCAACTGACATCTGCAGTTGCCGTCTGCAGTCGTTGTCGGAATCGTACCTTCTTAAAAACGTGGTTTTATTGTTAAATTTATTTAAAAATGAACATTTTTACTCGCAGATAACTCGGAAAAGTATTTTAGTGAAAAAACGCTATAGAACAAAATTGCTTAGTATTAGTCAGTTTATCTATCTCCGGACTTATTTTGAGAATATATTTTTTCACCCCCGAGAAGGAATGAAACTCATCCCCAAGGCAAAAGCACATCGCCACAATATCACTTTTTTTCTGACATGTTAGCTGTGCCAAATTTCATGTCAATCCAAGCGGTTCTTTAAAATTTGGAGGTGTTTCAATATTTTACTGTCAGTGAATGGACTATTAATGATTATTATTTTTAGTAGTATTATTTGTTATGAATATTATTATTCTCAATTAGTAAATCTTCATGTTTATTATTTTACTCTATAATTACCGATAATATGCAAAAGTAACAGCTCTATTTATTCGTCATTTGCGCCAGCTAAAATTGCTATTTCTAATTGCTTTTCCTTATTGTAAGATGAGTATTTTGCATTATGGCATTCTTTAAATTACCAAATAATTAAACCTAACGTTTTACTCTTTCCAAGTAGATAATAGCCTTCGGGAAATTAAAAAAATATATCAAGGAAGGTAGAAAACAAAACCGATTAAATGGAATAGAAAAATAAATAGACAGATCTGATCAGAGATTAATCGTATAAGTTAATGCATTGTTTTTTGTTTTGTTTAGCACCTTTAACACTTAGCATTTTGGTACGCTATAACTCAGTTGTCACAAAATACCGCTTTTTATGGATTTATAAATTATAAAGAGTATGTCCTTTTATCTTAAAATATGCCCACGCGCTAGGGTAAAGTTAAAGTGGTTAAAGACAGCAACGTCATAAAATCTTGCTTTTAGAAGCTTAAAAAGTCCTTTTGATGATAAACGTAATTTTTTTTCTTATCTTGTTTATATTATTTTTGTTTTTAGAGCTGTAAATCAGTTAAATGGTGTTGAAGTAGAAGGTAAAGCATTCAAAGTAGAATTGGCTGTGGAAAAACGGGGGAAACGTAATCCTAGAGGACCAGGTGCTGCTTTTGGAGGTCTACCCGGACAAAACAGACAAACTGACTTCCCCTTAAGGATATTGGTACAAAGTGATATGGTAAGTAAACTTTTTTAAATTATCCTCCGAATTACACTAACACGTATTGATTAAATTTTGGAATAAACTTCTATTTACCCTTAACTATGCCGAAGTGTGCTTGTACCTTGGGATGAAATCCAACACAACTGGGGGGCTGAGATTCAATCCAACTGGGGGTTGGAACCTTTATATTGAAAATATCCTCAATGGTAGGGGAGCAAAGTATGCTAAATGTGCAGTCACTCGAGCGCTTTGGGGACCTATTGGGTTGTGAAAAATAGGTCCTAAAACCAAAAAAAGTTAAGTAAAGTTTTCCATTTTAGTGGGCGCTTGCCATTTTTTAATTTAATTTTCCATTTCCAACAATCGTTTTTTCCGAATATAACGCCATCTATCCATAATTTGAAAAAATGTTTCGAATAAAAGTTACTTATTTTTACGTAAGGAATCCAAATCTGCAATAAAAAATGGGGACTCCTATTTAGGATTTTAAAGTAACCCCCCACCCCACCTCCGTGGGATGTCGTGTGTGGTGCCATTGTATAGATTTTTCAAAAATATTGAATAAGTGTATTTTACAGTTTTTCGATCTGATGTTCATTTCGCGAAATATCGCGGGATTCGTATTTAAAATATTAAATTTACCCCCACCCCTCTCCGTGGGAAGTCGTGTTTAGTATCATTCGATATATTTTTAAAAAATATTGAGCACAATTTTTTTAGTTTTTCGATCTGTCATTTATTTCGCAAAATATTCGCTTTTTTCTTGTGAAATTTTGGGACTCACCCATTTCCTTACGTCCGGCTCAAATCGTCAGATTTTTGAAATATACACTCTTTTGCATGTATTTAACTTACCTTATCTTAATCTGACAATTTCGAGTTTTTTTAAGGATAGATTTTCTTTTTCGGGCCCCCCTTAACGAACTCCCCTGTGTTAACAGCCAATATATGGTAGAGGTACATCTGCAGGGTACCAGATTTCTCCCCATATGATAATCTGACGCGCTCGAGTAACTGCAAAAATCCCCGCTTGGGCTCCCCTACCACAAGAATTGGTAGAAAAATATATTCTGTGAAAGAAAAAAAAAAGTGTTCCATAGAAACAAGTTTTTGAAAAATCAATACTTTTAAACTTATTCTTCATTGAAAATTTCAATTTTTCTTATGTTTTCCGATCGCTTTTTCACTATTTCACGAACCAAAAACTTTCCATTTTTTGAAAGAACTGTTTATGGATAAGATGCAGCTTCTAAACAATGAAAGAGATTTTTATTTTTGCTGCAAGCATGATACAAACCGAGTTATAACTTATTGACGGGGGCAATTTCGTATTTAGCAAAAATTTTTAAAAACTCAAAACTTTTGCGAAAAGAGTTGTTCTGGAACTGTTTTCTTGTGGCACGTCTAAATTAAATATTATGTTTACATTTATGCGAGTAGCCACAATTGATTGTAATGAAAATTACATTTTTAACTGTTGTTTGACGTTTTTATTTCTATTCCGATTGAAAACGATTTCCGGAGTGGAAATCGGAACGTCAACTAGTTAAAAACGAACTTTTTCTAATGTCCTTCAACTTCTTGTCAGTTTCCGTTGCCACAGTCGTTTTCCGTTGAGGCTGTCCTTTTTAGCAAAGTAAGATTTTACAAAACGAGTCTGTAGACTCTAATACAGAGTATGGCATTAGTAAAATAAGAAAATCTACGGTTTTGTTTTGATTCAAATCTGTCTCCCTCCATCCTCCGTTAGTACTTTTTCTAGGTTTACCAACTTGAATCGAGTCGAAATTAATTTCACTTATTCCCCGTTAGAGGGCGTTCTAACCATACTGCGATATAAATAGTTTTAATTTATATCGAGAAACTACGGCCGTGTTGGTGTAAATTTATCTTCCTCAGAGCCTCCTTGACAACAAGTAGACCTAGAAATAGTACTATCGGAGGATGGAGGGAGACAGATTTAAATCAAAACGAAACTGTAGATTTTCTTATTTTACTAGGATTTTACAAATTATGATATACAGGGCCATGGCTCCAACCCCCATTCTTCCGACCTCTGTTCTTGGAGAACCAGGATTTTTCTATCGGGTTTGTCTCCCTTAGCTGATTTGTTTCAGTTTTCAAGCGCCGGAAACTCACCTTTAACACATTCGCTGCCACTTACATTCAGTCACTTTCGTTATGGACTCAATACGAAAAGAACCCTATTTAATTCCACAGGTTACGAACGCCAAAAGGCGTCAGTGGCAGCGAATGTGTTAAACCTTCCTCGTCCGCTACATAAGGGTTTGCTCACTACGGAGACCAAAGGATGGTATCCTCGCCTAGAGCATGGTATCGTACCCTTCATATTCGTGAATTCTCGCATTTAAAATAATGTATTTATTTTACCTGGCGATCGAAACTATGTTATCGATCGCTATGTAAAATAAATGCATTATTTTGAATGCCAGAATTCACGAATATGAAGAGTAGGATACCATGCTCTAGACTAGGATACCATCCTTTGGTCTCCGCAGTGAGCACACCCTAACGTACGCCCACTGCACGCCATGCATATTTTGGTACGTTGCTTCTTTGCTAACACTTACTAACTATTTTTTTTTGTAATTCTTACCATTAAAAAGATAAGTATTTGATTGAAGTAAAATTCCAAAATTTTGTGTTTTAAATAATTTAAAAAGGTAAAAAAGGGTTCAAGGCAGGTTTTGTTTATATTCGATTCAGAGTTGGACTACAATCTCCATATAGCAACTATTTCAGCATCCTTATGCATCATCAGTGAAGTTTATGCAGTCACAACTCTGAAGGGAATATAAACATTCTGCCTCTTTTAAGGCAAACCATCGCGAAGCAATGAACCCACCTTTTGAGACGCATCTAGCGACATCTCTCGTATTACGAGGAAAACAACGAAAAGCCCCAGATACAAAGTTTACTACTTTTTAAACAATTAGAATAATTGAAATAAAAATATAATAAACAATATTTTAAATCTAAGACTTTTCGTTAATAAACTGCTTTCTGGCTGCATCCCATATCTCCGGATTTTACAATATATAATCACGTAGAGACGACGAAAATAGGAGAAGGCAAATAGAGGACACTTAGGCCACGCATTTACCTTCTCCTCGTCTAGGAAAAGGACCGAAAGACAGTTTCTAAATACTCAAAAAATGAGTAAAATGAAAAAGATAAAAAAGGGTTCAAGGCAGGTTTTGTTTATATTCGATTCAGAGTTAGACTACAATCTCCATATAGCAACTATTTCAGCATCCTTATGCATCATCAGTGAAGTTTATGCAGTCACAACTCTGAAGGGAATATAAACATTCTGCCTCTTTTAAGGCAAACCATCGCGAAGCAATGAACCCACCTTTTGAGACGCATCTAGCGACATCTCTCGTATTACGAGGAAAACAACGAAAAGCCCCAGATACAAAGTTTACTACTTTTTAAACAATTAGAATAATTGAAATAAAAATATAATAAACAATATTTTAAATCTAAGACTTTTCGTTAATAAACTGCTTCAAATTTAAAAAGGCTTCAAAATGGCGTATTTTATAAGTTGTAAAATTAATTTGTTATTGCAAAATCGTTAAAAATTAGTATTAAGTTTTCATACATAAATTGTGAAAAATGTTACACTGCAACGGGATTATTTGTAGATTTTTATGAAGACTAGTCGAAGTAAGGGGATCCTGTAAATCTATGTTTAAAAAATAAAAGAAAACTTCAGGTAGGTACTATTTACGTACATTACAAATATGTAATTGAGTGCAATTTATTTAAACAATTTTTGAAAACCAAGTTTCCCCAAAAATCGATATTTTTAGGAATATTATTTTGATTGATATTAGCAACTGTTGATAACAGAATTGAAGCATTGGAAATGTGAATTCATTGACGGATGCTGACGATACCTTTTACAACAAGAAAATCTAATGAGGAAGTACCAAGGAGGGTCAACAAAGATAGACAACAAACTGCTAAAGACTTAATCACCGGATAATGTCTTATCTGGCAGGGGAAATCGATATGGAATACTACAACTGATTCGTAAAGGTAAAATAGAGGACTGTAGAAGTGTAGGAAGAAAACCAGTTTCTTGATTAAAAAATATTCGTGAATGGACGCAGATATTATCAAATCCAGGACAATTATTATTATACCATATTGCACAAGATCGAAAAGCCGTCGCTATGTTGATTGTCAACGTCCGATAATTCTGATATGGCATGTAATGAAGAAGAACTGTTAATAGTATGTTTTGAGTATGCTTTTGATTTTATGTATGTAGAAATTGGTCTTTTAACTTTATTTCTGAACTTATTACAGGAATCATGCATTTTTGTCCGGTAATTTATTGTAATAATGAATAGCATTATTATGCGGAATGATGTTTTTTTGTAATATTCAAAAATAACTTATTTATATTTTTAGAAAAATGTGTTTTCTATAGAATATACAGTCCCTGGCCATATTATTATGACCACCTATGAATTTTTACAAAAATCAACTATTTCACTAGGTACGTTTTGTTTAAAATATGATTTTTAAATTTAATTTTGTTATGCAATGTTAATGTTATTCATTAACTATAATATATTTCATAATAAACAGCAATAAAATATTTGAAAATGTTACATATTTATATTTTTTTAATATTATGTTCAACTTCTGACCTTAATCAAATGGAAAATATTTGGGAGCTGTTAAGACAAGAAATTTCCGATGAAAAGCTCACTAACGAAATTGTTTTGATTAAAGGACTAATATATTGTTGAAACCACAATGACAAATTGAAGTAAAAAAAATTTAACTGCATTCAAAGTATGCCAAGACGGGTACTAGCGGTAATCAAAGTTAGAGGGAGCCCAGCAAAATATTAAAAAAACACAAATATGTGATATTTTCAAATTGTTTATTGCTGTTTATTATTCAATGTATTATATTTAATAATAAACACGAATAAAACATTTAAAAACATCACATATTTTTATTTTTTCAATATTTTGCTGAGCCCCCTCTAACTTTGATTACCGCTAGTACCCGTCTTGGCATACTTTGAATGCAGTTCAATTCACTTTGCTTCAATTTGTCATTGTGGTTTCAACGATATATTAGTCCTTTAATCAAAACAATTTAGTTAGTGACCTTTTCATCGGAAATTTCTTGTTTTAAAAGCTTCCAAATATTTTCCATCTAATTAAGGTCAGAAGTTGAACAAAATATTAAAAAAATATAAATATGTAATATTTTTAAATATTTTATTGCTGTTTATTATTAAATATATTATAGTTAATGCATAACATTAACATTGCATAACAAAATTAAATTTAAAAATCATATTTTAAAAAAAACGTACCTAGTGGAATAGTTGATTTTTGTAAAAATTCATAGGTGGTCATAATAATATGGCCAGGGACTGTATTATATTCAGTGACATTAGAAGTGTTACACCCAGAAAGAATCATTTCTGGAACTTAATTTTTTGGCGACAGGTTACATTTTCATTAAGAATAAAACGATAACATTGGCAAGACTTTTTATTGACATGTAATCAAAAAAAATTAATAATGTGTTTGGCGACCCCCTAGCTGAATACACTCCTGTACACGTCTAGACTGGGCATTGACAAAATGAGATGATCGATGTCTGTTTGTGGCACCTCGTTTCAAGCAACTTGAATTTCATGGATTAAGCGTTTGGCCACACGGGCGATTTTTTACGGCCGCCGTGAGACCCGTAAAAATCAGCGCGAAAATGGGTCCCACGGTGAGAATAGTAGATGGCCAGACTGAGCTGTAAAATATCGCGCAGCAACAGTCTAGCCATCTACTATTCTCACCGTGGAACCCATTTTCGCGGTGATTTTTACGGCTCTTACGGCGGCCGTAAAAAATCGCCCGTGTGGCCAAACGCTAAAACTGTGCCAGAGTCTGTGGAGGATGGTGCAAAGTGGACAGTCTCCTCCCCATTATATCCCACACATGTTCGATAGGATTTAAACCCAGTGAACGGGGTAGCCACGGCAAAAAATGAACGCCAGCTTCTTGAAAAAAGTCCATAGTTTGACGAGCAATATGGAGACGCGCGTTGTCTTCCTGAAAAAGGGCGTTTCGACGGCCGTCTAGATAAGGCAGTAAACTGGTTTGTAAGATGTCATCAACATCTGTCAGACTGCCTCGAATAAACAAAAGTGATGATCGGCTACCACAGGCATTAACCCCCCAAACCATTACTCCAACTGTCCTGTGTAGATGCCTCTCAACAGCAAACCCGATATCTCGTCGACTTATCGTCTGGCGAAAAGGCGTCGTATGGCGGCGTCTTATCATCTTACGACCATCATGCATACCAAAACAAAATCGCGGTTCATCGCTGAATGCTGCATTATGCCATTCTGCCACCCAATGCTGCATTATGTCATTCTGCCACCCAATGCTTCCGTTCTCTGCACCAATTCAAATGTTGAGGACAGTGGTCCGCAGTCAAAGGAAGCACTCGTGGTGGGCGGAATGAAACCAGTCCAAAGGCTCAAATGCTACGGTATAGGGTACGTCTAGTAACAGGTCTACGTTCTACTCCAAACCATTGGTCAGCTATTTGACTCGTAGTAGCAAAACGGTCTCTCAGACCCAGGAGTCTAAAGCGTTGATCTTGACGCCCTGTGGTACGCCTCGGTTGACCAATTGGTCCTCTTCGTGTTCCCCTACCTTCGTTTGTCCACACACGACATACTCGCATAACTGTCATTGCCTTACAATTAACACGACGGCCAATTTCGCGATACGACAAACCCATATATCTATCGACAATAATTCTACCCCTGTCAAAATCGCTAAAATGGTGCTAATTTTGGTGTCTTCGAACACCAAAGCATATTCTTTGCATATTCGAGGCATATTCTTGCACTGAATACAATTAGACTGAGAAATCATAACTAAAAATATCCTGTACTAACCGGTCTTCATAAATTGGTCTTTTCCCAAAAAAATTTAAAGATAAAACTTTATTTTTACAAAAACTATAAAAGATAAAACATTGATATTGTTATCATAGCATGCTTTAAATATATTCATTGTGCTGCTAAAAAATTAAGTTCAAGAAATTATTCCTTCTGGGTGTAACACTTCTAATTTTATTGAGTATATAAAAACTTAATAGTAGGGAGTCTTGGATGACAAATTTGCAGTTACTAAAGCATCATGGGGACCTATTGGGTTATGAAAATTAGGTCCTAAACCCAAAAAAGTTAAGTTTTCCATTTTAGTAGGGATTTTCCATTTTTTAATTTAATTTTTCATTTCCAAAAATCGTTTTTTCCAATTTCATTACCATCTATGCATAATTTGAAAGTATTTCTCGAATAAAAGTTACTTATTTTTACGTAAGGAATCGAAATCTGCATCTGAAATGGGGGTTCCTATTTAAAATTTTAAAGTAACCCCCCACCTCACTTCCGTGGGTGGTCATGTTTGGTCTCATTCAATAGATTTTTGAAAAATGTTAAATTCGATCTGATGGTCATTTCGTTAAATATCGCGGGGTTCCTATTTAAAATTTTAAAGTTACCCCCTACCCCCTCCATGTGGGTCGTGTTTGGTACCATTAGATAGAGTTTTGAAAAATATTATTGAACAGGTATTTTTCGGTTTTTCCACCTGATGTTCATTTCGCGAAATATTCGCTTTTTTGCGAAACCTTGTGACTCGCCCATTTCCTTACGCCCCTCTCAAATCGTCAGATTTTTGAAATATACACTCTTCTTCATGTACTTAACTTACCTTGTCTGAATCTCACGTTTTCGAGTTTTTATAAAGATATATTTTTTTTACTGATTGCCCCCAACGCAAGCCCCTGTATTAAGAGTCTATATATGGTATGGGTACATTTACAGGGTACAAGGTTTCTCCCCATGTGATTTTCTGACGCGCTCGAGTAATGAGCGCAAAAGGGAGCTTAAAATCCCCTTTTGAGCTCCCTTACCATAATATATGCTCCAGTAAAAATATAAGTAATAACAGTGAGTGCTTTTGTGACTCCTGTATTCAATCTTAATTTTTTTATTATCTGAAAAGTAACATTTAACGAAAACGTATATTTTCTGTAATACTGTTGAATATTTATTGTCAAATTAAATTCCCCAAACACAGATGTTTCTCTTTTTAGATTTGATGTTTTAGTAAAATAAAGTAGATAGAGAATGTCAATATATATTATCTTAGTCAACAAACACGCAACCAAAAAGTTGGTTCAGCTTTCCTGATCAAAGTTCATATTTTTGGCATTTAAGTTTCACAAGGTCGCTTTATTAAATACATTGACACTTGTAAAAATATATCATTTCCAGTACGTATATAAATATATATTTCCCTCTCCTTCGACGTATACATTTTCCCTTGATGTAACTGTCCTAAACAAATTCTATACAAGTAGTGATCATCGAATGGTACACACTAAAGTTAAAATATATCTGCACAAACATATCTATTATTGAGAAAAAATTAAATACACGCATGGACACAACCCGGTGACGCGAAATGTTCCAGCAATACATTGAAACCAAAATTAAAATCAAACATAAAGGACATCTTATGCTGAGAAACTCAGCAGTGAAACCAAAACTCTAATTAAACAGAGAAAAATTAATATAAACACAAGTAAAACAGACATGATGATGAATAAATAATTACACAAAGCAATCAGAAAAGATTTGAGAAAATGTAATAACGAAAAAAACCAACAAACGATACAGGCAAATAAAAGCATGAAGATACTGCAAAGACAATTAAAAACTGGAAAGAGTCAAATAATCAAATTAAAAAACGAAAAGGGTGAAATAATAACCAACAGGACTGAGTTGTTAAAGACTGTAGAAGATTTCCATTTAAGAACTATACTTAAGAACAATAGTAGAGCAACTGAGAAAACCATATTAAATCAAGGTTCTGAACTAATGTCAGACATAACGCTTCCAAGCGTTAGGAGAATTTTTTTTTGCTAATTCCTCGACAACTAATGGCCATTGACATGGTGATGGTACTGTAAGGATTTTTCCAGTTAGGTACCTAGTGTCATGTGTAGTGTGTGTTGAGTAAGTGTCTTGTTACTTTGCAAAGTGGACGTCATTGTCTTTGCAAAGAGACGTTAATTGTATCCGAACGTCTGCGGTCCCTCCGGTGTGTACCGATCCCACAAGGACAGAAACTATTTTCATTTATTAATTTATAATAAACGAAAAATTTCTGACCCTGGTGAGATTCGAACTCACGACCATTCGGACCTTTCGATCCAAAGGTAGGCGCTCTTACCACTGAGCCACAGAGGGGGTTGTTAGAAGAAATTAGACGAGCAATGAATCATGGATAGATGAAATGGATATCGAATCACTCAAAACGAGGGCACAAATAGTAGTTGTTGTCTATATTTAGTCTATTTAAAACTTTTTCATTTGATTCTCATGCATTCCAAGCAATTTGTAAAATTCTCCGGTCCACTCACATTTCCAATGCCTCTAATTTATTTAGACTCTTTATCCATAAGGGCCTGATTGACAGGCGAGTAAAACCGCGGTTTCATGGCTCGTCAGTAAAGCTTGCCAGTGTATCATTGTAACTACATGATACTCTACTCCACTCTATCTTGTTCCATGCTTGAAATTATTCACAAATTACTACTTATACTAGCTCTCTTTCTTTATTCACAGAAACTAGTATCGCCTGTCCATAAAATCCACAGTAAGTTAAACAAGGATAAACAATATGGCATGTCGTTGATACCTTGTTTACTATGAATTTTGACGTTTATGATTTTCAGTGACAGTGACATTAGCGCATTTGTTGGGAATTATTTGAATTTATTGTTTATTTGCTTTTATAAATCAATAAAACTTTTATTTATTTATCAATAAGGTTTATTTGGTTTTACATTTATTATAAAAAAATAATATATTTCAGTTAAATAAAGGAAGAGTCGCAATTCTGAGTAAATATTTGAGTACTAGGAACTTTCTTTCGGACCGTTTTTCCTAGACGAATGAAAGCGGAATATGACTGCATATTGTAGAGTCCTTTTCGCTTTCTTTATTCATCGTCTTTTGTCTTATAAGCTGTAAAAGGCAGATATTAAGGATGTACCAGAAAGAAGTTCCAACAAGAAAAGTTTTCAGATTTAAATAATTATTTATTATTATTTTAATAATAAATTTTGTATCTGGGACTTTTCGTTTTTCTTAAATAAATTTTGTTGCTTAGTAAAAAATTCTTCCAATAATTTGATTAATCTGACTCATTCATATCGGCAATTCAGACATATATTATAGGTCTGGATCCCGCGTATGAAAACAAAAGTTAATTAATAGGAAGCTGAAAATTTGTTAATAGCTTAAGGGTGTCTAGTCGGATAAACTTTGATATATGGGAACACTGTAACAGGGGCAGTTTTAATTGTGGAACAGGTTAAAAATTTGGAACAGTCAGACCACGAAAACGGCACATTTATTTTGTCCGACAGAACAGACTTAAACTCTCCGAACAGAGATTAAACTCTCATGCAAAAATCAGACTGCTATTTATCACCTGTCATAATTCCTGTCATTTGACATATTCTACATGTTCCGCTCTCATTAAAACGCCCATTTGGTGATAAATAGCAGTCTGATTTTTGCATGAGAGTTTAATCTCTGTTCGGAGAGTTTAAGTCTGTTCTGTCGGACGAAATACATTTGCCGTTTTCGTGGTTCCATAATTAAAACTTCCCCTGTTCCAGTGTTACCATATATCAAAGTTTGTCCGACTAGACACCCTTAAGCTATTAACAAATTTTCAGCTTGCTATTAATCAACTTTTTTTCATACGCGGGATCCAGACCTATTATACATTTTAAAGTAGAAGACTTTAAAATGATATTGCCAATATTTATGAGTTACGTTCCTGGGACGACTTTATTGGAAGATAGTTCATTTAATCACATGAAATCAATTTTAACTTAATGAATTGCCGATATGAATGAGTCAGATTAAATTATTGGAAGAATTTTTTTACTAAGCAACAACATTTGTTTAATTTATTAATATTTTGTATTTAGATAACGATCTCCGAAGTGACAGTCAAAACATCAATAAAATCATTTTCAGGGTTATTTCCTAATTATAATAGTAAGTTAATGTTCTGTAAAGATCTTAACATTTCGTTATGATCTACGCGATCAAATGTCTTTTGGAAATTGACAAATCATAGGAAAATCTCCTTTTGTTGGTCGTAACACTTGTGCAACAGTACCTGTAGAGAAAACAAAGCCTCTCTTGTTCCCATTCCGACTCTGAATCCAATTTTTTTTGTATAATGTATTCGATAATATTCCAAAATAAAACTATATAAAATTTCTAGTTGCTTACTGTTAACCGTTCCGAAATTAAAATTGAGAACGTTTTTTTATAGGTAGGAGCTATTATTGGTAGACAAGGTTCAACAATAAGACAGATAACACAACAGACTAGGGCAAGAGTTGATGTTCATAGAAAAGACAATGTAGGTTCCTTAGAAAAAGCTATTACTATTTACGGTAATCCAGAGAATTGTACGAATGCATGTAAAAGAATCCTAGAAGTTATGCAACAGGAGGCTAACAACACGAATAAAGGGTAAGTTAAATATATAATACATATGTAATTTATGTATGGTTTCAATATTTCTTAATAGATTAAGATTCTCACACTCAGAGATAGAATACGAAACGAAGACACATTGAGAGAGCTAGGCGTTCAAGACGTAGTGAGATGGACAAGAGCGCGACGATGCATGTGGAGAGACCACGTAGATCGGATGGACCCTGAACGTATGGCGCATTGGGCAAAAACACAGAAGCCCAACACCAAGCGACCCATAGGAAGACCCAAAAAACGAGGGTACGAGAGTTGGAGCTCCGGATCGCAGCAAAGACTGTAACAGAAGAAACAGGACATAGTCCTATTACAAGAAGAAGAAGAAGAAGAAATTAAGATTAATTTATTAAGCATAGGGAGACGCAGAATATTGTGGCTGCGCAACATGAGAGAATGGTACGGATGTACATCAAATGAACTTTTCAGAGCAGGTGTCTCCAAAGTCTGAATAGCTATGATGATTGCCGACCTCATTCGCGGAGATGGTACTTGAAGAAGAAGGTCATTGTCGCTCCGAGATATTTAAAACTCTCTTTCTTCGAAGTATGGATCTATTGTTACATTTTGTCCTATTACATGTCGTCTTTTTTGTCTGTTAATGCACAATATGTTTGATTTTCTCTTCATTGACCTTTAGACCGTTTTTGCCTCTATCTCTAATTTGTTGAAAGTTTTCTTTACATTGGTGACGGTGTTTCCCCCGGATGTCAATGTCATCCGCGTATGCAATGTCAGTTCTACTAATTTTCGTCCATTTAAAACAAAGATGTTGGAGCATTAGAGCATTTTATTGTCTCTCTTTTTATGGATAGAAATTATTACACTTTCGTGCCATTTTGTTGGTATTTTCTCTTTGTTTCGTGTTTGTTATTAGTTTGTGTAAAGTTTGTGCTCCATACTTAAGGATTTCGGCTCGTATATTGTCGGAGCCTGTAGCTTTTACGTTCTTAAATTATTTGTTAATTTAATTTAAATAAAAATAAAATAAAAATTTTATTTTTAATTCGGTTGCAATGCGAAGGCAAAACAATCTTACTTTTCAGTTTTCAATTAGAATGCGGAGCGCAGTCCAGTCCTCTGAATCGCGATTTTCGGCTCTTATTGGAGCCTCATCGGAAAGAACGTAGGCTTGTTCTCCATACCCCAATTGATCAGCACTGAGAGGTTTTCGTTTTCCCACCCATTGCAACTGAAGTGAAAATATTAGGTGACTAGCGTCATCTGGCAATTAAAAGATGAAGTTTTCGATCCTAATAGCATTATTAATAATATTTAGAAAATATTAAAATATTACTAAAAGATAAGTTTTCAATTTAAAAATCTTTTAGTAATATTTTAATATTTTCTAAATATTATTAATAATGCTATTAGGATCGAAAACTTCATCTTTTAATTGCCAGATGACGCTAGTCACCTAATATTTTCACTTCAGTTGCAGTGGGTGGGAAAACCTCTCAGTGCTGATCAATTGGGGTATGGAGAACAAGCCTACGTTCTTTCAGATGAGGCTCCAATAAGAGCCGAAAATCGCGATTCAGAGGACTGGACTGTATTCTAATTGAAAAGTAAGATTGTTTTGCCTTCGCATTGCAACCGAATTAAAAATAAAATTTTTATTTTATTTTTATATTGGTCTTTACTCCTTCGAGTAAATAGGTCCATTTTCTGTTGGAATTTACCAGCTGAACAGACGGGGGTCGTGAATTGTAAGTTTTTTGAATTCCCTCTTGTCTTCTTCGCTTCAGCATCCATTTGGCTTGCAAATTTTAGAAGCCTTGGAGGTGTTACCAAGGAAATGGACCAATAAGTTTTCAATTTAAAAATCTTTTAGTAATATTTTAATATTTTCTAAATATTATTAATAATACTATTAGGATCGAAAACTTCATCTTATAATTTAATTAATTAAATTTAATTGTAAAATTTTTAAAATATTCTTGCCATTTTTGGAGCTCCTCCCGTGGAACATTGAGAAAATTACGACCACAAAATATAACATCAAAATATAGTAAACCAGAGCAATGTTGTCGAAATGCTGTGGCAATAAATAGAAAAAGGGGATAATGTATGATGGACAGTACCCAAATGATACCCATCAACATCAAACAACGGGGTCGCAGTGAAAATCTTTATAAGGCCCTTTAAAAACTGGCACTGCTCGCGATGCCAGGATGCTTACAATTTTTTTGGGAGATAATCCAGTTTACCAGGTGGACCCAGTTATGCAACAAGGAACCAACTGACATTAACATAGTTTTGAGAAAATCAAGAAAAACGTTTTATATGTTTGATGAAATTATTTGGATACAAAAATAATAAGAAACGACACAAAAGTAAACACGTTTATTAAAACTTATGGGTATTAATGCTATAATCAAATTAACAACTAAACAATTAACTCCTAAAGTAGACAAAAATCACGTGGTTCTTTGTTGCTAAATATAACATTAAGTCTGCATCTGGTTCGAAATCTGGATTTCCGCCAAATCCGTCTATATCCTCGACTATAGTACTATCTGCTATAAGATTTTTATAAAAATGGTGGTAACTTAAGGGGATTAAATGCAGATAACTTTGTATATCTTTAAGTTTTGCGTCTGAAACTGGCTTTCCTTTAGGCCACAATTGCAATGGTTCTAAATATATAGCAAACTGTGGCCCAGTTGAAGGTTCTCTTCCTGTTTCCTTTTTTATGCTTACTTCTGTATAATCGTCCTGGCCTTGATACGTCGTTTTATTAAAAATTATGCTATAAGGCTTTTCCTTACATAATTTAATTTCTTTGTTTTTTAACCAACTTATTGTTTGGTTGGTTTTACTTTTTTTCTGTTGGTGATTCTTTTTCCTAATTTTGCGTTTCTCAAAAAATCTTCCTGTATTTACATTAATTGGTCGTTTTTGCCCACAACTTTTCATTATCTTGCAATATTCGCCAGGTGAAAATATTATAATATTTTGTTGCTTTTTAAGAGCACATTCAACATCTCCAAAATCACCATCATTTGGAAGAAACGTGTGACCTGAAACTAAAAATCTCAGCCTAATAGTCTTTAAATGCTGTGATTCCTCTAGAAGACATTTTAATAGAAGTACGATTTTAATATTCCTGTTTTGACCTCCGCAAAAGTCGCTCCACAGAATAATGTGCTCAACTTTATCGCTAACATTACTGATATAATAATATATTTTCTTAGACAAGACCCCACTTCTTGAGCTCCGCGGCCTGCCTCTCCTTCGAGCCATAAGTTAAAAGTAGATTTTTTTTTAAAGACTAAATTTTCACTCTAATGGCATATAGAATAACATAATGTTACTCTACATCCCACCAGACGGAAAACAATGGGAACCTTCTCTGGTTACACCTCAGAGGCTTCTACAATTTGCAAGCCATACGGATGCTGAGACTAAGGAAGATGAGGGAATTTTACAATTTATAATTCACGTCCCATCTGCTCAGCGCTGTTAAGTTCCAACGAGAATGGTTCCCTTCGTACTCCAATGAGAGTAAACATGTAAATCAAAAATGAATAACCATTTTCAATTTCGTTGAAAAACGAAAATACAGCCGCACCATATTCTAGTTCAATCAGAGAGTTTTTGGTTTAACCTAACCAAATTTATTTTGGTTAGGTAACATTTTCACAAATTATTGATTCCCAATGATAATCTGGAACCTACTGAAATTTGACTGAAATAAATCTACAACATGGAACCAACTGTTGCATGTTACAGATTGATACCTGCAACAAGGAACCAAAGTTACTTGGTTCGAAATTGAAAACCTGTATAACCGAATTTATTAATCTGCAATATGGTTCTATCGTCCACTAGATGGTGCTGACGCGCCAGAACGTTTGGATCGTTATTGCAGAACTTGAATAATATTATTTACAGTCTATAGGAACCAATAACTCCATTTTCGAAAAAATGTTAGTTGGTTCCTTGTTGCATAACTGGGTCCAGGTTATTTAGGGCTCATAATACGAAGAGATTCTCCACCGAGCTTAATCCCTTGATATCGTAGGTATCTTGGATGTGGATGTTGCTAGGGAGAGTGAGAGCCGTATGGCGTGATAATAACGTTATCGACCATGGAGTGCGATTGGAGAGCCATTGGTAAAAGTTAATAATTCTTCAAGCAGAATGGAACCCGACAAGGATGCATAAATATTCAGAAAAGATTGCGTTAAGGACGCAAATATCACCGTTTTTTATTTATAAAAGTACAACAATAGTATATTAAGTATGGAGAACGGTAAGGGTTTTATACCGATCGAAGACAATTGTTTGAAGGAGGAGCGAAGCGACGACTCCAATTATTGTCTCAGATCGGTTACCCTTAACGTTCGACATGCTTATAACGTTTTTTGCACGATTGATACCATTATAAATTATAAAATTAAACATTTTCGTCATATTGACTAGTTTCATTCATTTTATCAAGATAGATACTTTGGTTGTTAGGTAGTAACTAGGGTGCATAACAACAATGGAGAATTGAGTTTTTATTTAGTTGTCAATAATTTTAAGTACAATTTTGATTATTATAAATTAAAATATGAGCGAAAGTGAATTTGAAGAAATTGAACGGGCTTGGGAAGAAGGGTGTTCCGCAATTATTCCCGAAAAATCCAAAATCCGTTATCAAAATACCTACCAAAGTTTTAAAAAATGGTGCGAAGGCAAGAATTTAAGAATCGAAGAAAATACTCTATTGGCATATTTCGTTCAAAGACATATGCAGTTGAAAGCTCCTGGAAGCCTCTGGGCAGAATATTCAATGATTAAATCCACCGTTTTTCTTTATGATGGCATTGATATTTCCAAGTTTTCAACTTTGATCGCGTATTTGAAGAGAAAAAATGTTGGCTATAGGCCTAAGAAAGCGAGCATTTTTACACGGGAGCAATTTGAAAAATTTCTGATGGAAGCACCGGATGAAGAATTTCTAGTTCACAAGGTAATATAAGCTAGTTTAGGTAAAAGAAATACTCTAATGAAGATTTTTTCATAATTTGTAGGTCGCAATGATATTGGGAATATCTGGTGCCTGTAGAAGAGAAGAATTATATAATATTACTATAAAGGACATCCAACAAACCGATGGTTTAATGATTGTAAAAGTACCCAATACAAAAACGAACATCCAGCGTACTTTTACAGTCGTTAATAAACCAGACGTTAAAATTCCATATTTAGAAATTCTGCAAAAATAAATTAAAATTAAGAGATTTTTTAACTCGACCGTAAGTGAATTACTTACCGTTGAGTTGAAGTACTTACCGTCGAGTTGGATTACTTACCGTCGAGTTGCTAGTAAATGTCACCTAATGACGTAAAATCTGTCACGGTAAACAGTCAAAAATGATCAATCGTGCAAAAAATATTTTTTATTGAAATTCTTGGCATAAATATCGCTTGATTGTGACTGCACTTTATTTGTACAAATAAAGTAGTTATAGTACAAATATAATAAACTTTTTTCGAAGTTGTCTAAATAGTGCACCTACTTGTTCTTCAGGGTAGTCACCAACTCTTATGCGGCGTCCTCACTGGTAAACATTTGCGTAGAACCAGCTGTTCATCGCAAATGTGGATGTGTTCGTCACATAAATCGGACGCAAGAATTTTCGACGCACACAACGCACACGCTCCATCGGTTGTCGGTTTGTTTTACATTTTCGCTGGTCGAGCACCGCGTTCTCACTGGTAAAAATTTGCGACGAACCATTAGTTCAATACGCACGAAAAATTTACCAGTGAGGACGCGGCTTTAAGTGAATTTTTCACCGTGTTTCCGGTTACATTATTTTATAATACATCTGATTCTAGCCTCAATATTTCTCCCAAATAAAAGATTGGTTAGTCTTTTCTTTTGTTCTGATTTGTTTTTACCTGTTTTTACGCTGAAACGTGTGTTACCCCATCAGATGGTTGATAAATAGTATTTATTTAGGATCATACATTAGACACTGATACAAAATTACAAAAAAGTAAACATTTTCAGAAAATTTTATTTTAAAACTTTATCTACATATAAAATTTAAATATTTCACTTAAACAACATCAAGATGATTAATCCTTTCTGTCTTTTGTAGGGAAATTTCTTTAAAGATCTTAGCTCATAATAATCTGATCGGAAGGATAATAGGAAAAGGAGGTAATACCATCAAGAGGATAATGCAGGAGACCGATACCAAGATTACCGTATCTAGTATAAATGATATCAATTCTTTCAACCTAGAACGTATAATTACTGTCAAAGGATCCATCGAAAATATGAGTCGCGCTGAATCCCAGATTAGTTCTAAATTAAGACAAAGCTACGAAAACGATCTGCAGGCCATGGCACCCCAGACCATGATGTTCCCGGGGTTGCATCCGATGGCGATGATGGCCACAGCAGGTAAAAACAACCTAGGTACAACAATTTTTCATTACATTTTTTTATCATTATTCTCATTAAAATCTTATTTAAAGGATGTATTGGCTTTCAATTTAGTAACAAACTCTATATGAAATTATTTGAGGCTATTTTAATCAAATTCTATATAAGAGAATATACACTCCTAGTCAAAAAAATCCGGACACTTGCATTTTGTACTATTTTGTAATTTTGTCAGTGTATACTGGCTTTAATGGGGAGAAAGTAAACAATAATAATAAAAAACGTTCAATTTTTTGCATTTTTATTACATTTGCAGGATGCTCTTACAAAGTATCGTCAGATTGGAGAATACGCTAGAACACCAGGATCAGGCAGAAAAAGTTGCAGAGATCAGCGTGATGAACGTTTTTTTAAGATTTCCGCATTATCGAACCGCTCTAACGTCAAATGTTCTCGCTAGTTGTTGAAAGAGTCCTGCATGAAAGTGGTTTACTTTCTCATAAACTAGTAGCATGCCCTAAATTAAGAGCAACTCATCGAGTTAACAGGATCAGATTTACGAAAGATCACAGATACTGGACTATTCAGCAATGGAGTGATGTAATGTTTTCTGACGAGTCCCGTTTTTTGCTTATGATCTCCAGGCGGATGCGCACGTGTATGGAGGAGAACTGGAGAATGCCCCATTTAAACCACTTGACACCTACAGAATTTAAAAAATCATACAAAATGCAAGTGTCCGCATTTTTTGGAAAGGTGTATTATCAGCAGAATTTCATTTATTTAAGGTATAATTACATTTAATATACATTTTCATATACATTCCAACGGCATAAGCAAACGAATGATTAAGCTATGGTTCTCTATGACTGTATTCTAGAAAATGAGTGGAAAATGAATCGGCCACCAACTGTTCGGTTGCCGGGTCTTGCGAAGTTAGTTTCCTAAAACAACGATTTCCACAGATAGTCGAAGCAATAAAGCACTGAACCACTGAAAAAAACAACCACAAGACGGATCTTTGTGATCCCTAGCCATGAGATAATATCGAAAAACTGCATACAAAAAATACATTCTTAAAGTGCATCTCAAACAGACAATAAAAAATTCAGAACTCGTCAATAATTATCGACGGAAATGAGTTCATTTTGTTACTCGGGGGTTTTTGGGATCGCTGAAAACGAATATGACGTCGTAAGTAATCTCTGGAGTACCTGGTGCCCAGGGTACCTACTGTTTACCTAGTCTTCTGGAGTTTTCGGTAAATTCATTAAAAAATTAGTCAAAAATCATTACTCGGGAGTTTTTGGGGTCGCTGACGACGAATATGACATCGGAAGTGGTCTCCGGAGTACCTGGCGTCCAGGGTACCTACTGTTTATGTCGTGACTAATGATTTTTGACTAATTTTTTAATGAATTTGACGAGAAAACTACACAAGACGAGGTAAACAGTAGATACCCTGGGCACCAGGTACTCCGGAGATCACTTCAAATTTCATATTCGTCGTCAGCGACCCCAAAAACCCCCAAGTAATGATTTTTGACTGTTTTAATGAATTCGCCGAAAACTCCACAAGACGAGGTAAACAGTAGGCACCCTGGGCACCAGGTACTCAGGAGATCACTATGATATCATATTCGTTTTAAGCGACCCCAAAAACCCCGAGTAACAAAATTGAATTTATTTCTGCCGTTAATTGACGAGTTCTGAATTTTTTTATTGTCTGTATGAGATGCACTTTTCAGAATGCATTTTTTGTATGGAGTTTTTCAATATTATCTCATGGCTAGGGGTCAGAAAGTTTCCTGGCCCATTCACGAATCGAATGCAAAAAGAATTATTAAGATCCGTCTTGTCGGATGTAAGGCCGATTTTAGTGCTTTATTGCTTCGCCTAAGAATTATGCCAGTCGAAATGGATATTAAATAGAAAAGTGTGCTTGTCATTGTTATAGGGTCATTCCATTTCAAATCGCTCAATTTTGGAGCAAAAAAAATTTTGGACCTCCGATTTGTCTGAAAATTGGTATATAGCTTCTGCGGGACGTAAAAATAAGATATTTAAGGTCAAAAAATCTTCTTCTTCTTTTTTTCTCAAAATGTTATTTTATGCGATTTTACAGTGATTTGGTGTTAATTTATACAAATTTGCATTTTATATTGTAAAGTATCAATGGAAAACATAATATTTTAATAGAAGGGACTCAAAAATGTCATTATATGGTATTATAACAAGTTACTTTGATACAAAACAAGCTTTTCATCAAATTTTATAGTGTAGAAAACGTTCAAATACCGTTTTTTACATTTTTCTCCATTCCCAAAATACATCATAATCGATTTGGCTGAAAATTTCCCCACATATAGACAAAACATAGGACTTTAAGTGGTGAGAAGGATTTGAATTATATTACAATACCAAAAAATTTACATGCAATATTATAGTCAAAAATATAGGCGTCTACTATAAGTACAATTAACTCGAAAATATCGACCTCACGACAAAAATTGTTAAAAAGAAATTGTAATAATTGTAAATAAGATTTATTTGGAACAATTTCAGTTCCTACCATTTTTGTCGAAAAGTTAAAAATGCCGGAGATATTGAGCAAAACAGGTTCTCCTTTAAAATCAAGATGGCGGCTAACGTAACGGAGGAATTCATTCGTGATTTTAAATTTAGGCTACTATTGACTCCCCTAAAGATCAGAAAAATAAAATTTTGGGCAGCTCGGCATTCAAGGTCAAATGCTATCCCGACTGGACTAATATATACTTTTGAGTCTGATATTACTGCATGTAACTTTTTTGGTATTGTAATATAATTCAAATCCTTCTAACCACTTAAAGTCCTATCTTTTGGCTATCTGTGGGCGAATTTTAAGCCAAATCGATGATGATGTATTTTGGGAATGGAGAAAAATGTAAAAAACGGTATTTTAGCGTTTTTTACACTATAAAATTTGATCAAAAACTTGTTTTGATTCAAAATAACTTGTTATAATGCCATATAATGACATTTTTGAGTCCTTTCTATTAAAATATTATGTTTTTCATTGATACTTTACGACAGATAATGCAAATTTGTTTAAATAAACACCAAATTACTGTAAAATCGCATAAAATAACATTTTGAGAAAAGAAGAAGAAGAAGATTTTTTGGCCTTAAATATCTTATTTTTACGTCCCGCAGAAGCGTTATACCAATTTTCAGACAAATCGGAGATCCAAAATTTTTTGCCTGAGTGATTTGACATGGAATGTACCTATAAGAGAAAGTTGAAGAGGATGACATATTTATTGCTGCACTTTAGAACACAATACTATTAATTGCACCTATATCCTACAGTGATGAGCGCACTAATAACCGACAAGATAATGCAAAAAATGGAAAACATATTAAGTTGTGAGATAAAAAAATATGAAACTAGTAGAGGTGGAAATTATCGACATAAACGTATAAATTAACATCTCAAGATGTATGTTATAAAATTCTCCTGTCATAGTGACAGTTGTCATACTCCTCCGATACATCTAAAGGTGGGAAACAGTGTAATGTAATGTTAATTTATCCGTTTATATCGATAGTTTCCACCTCTACTAGTTTCATCTCTTTTTACTTCACAATGTATTATGTTTTCCATCTTGTGCGTTATTTTACCGGTTATAAGCGCGCTCATCACTGTAAAACAATAAAAGATTTGTAGTTATAAAGTCAATTAACAATTTTTGACTCTATCACTCTTAAATTTTACACATAGGCGTGGATTCCGCGTACCAAAAAACGTTTATTAATAGCAAGCTGAACATTTGTTAATAGCTTAACGGTGTCTAGTCGGACAAACTGTGATGTAGGGGAACACTGGAACAGAGGAAGTTTTAATTGTGGAACGTGATTTTAATTGTGGAACTTATCTTCCTGGCAAGTTTATGATTGTGAAAACTAGCAGGTTGTTTTTAAGTTTATTCAATAGGAACCTTTATTTAAAATTTTCTGTTCCTTGACTCTATCTTTTGTCATTCTTGGTAAGTACAGTGCCACATAAATTTTTGTCTTAAGTTAAGGCAGTATCAGACGTTCACTTTTTGTTAATTTGTGTTTCGTACTCGAGATGAAACGTCCAAATATAAAATTAAATAAAAATGTCGAATGAATTCACTAGCGAACCGATCAAACAGTGTTGGATTTTTTCATTCGGCACCATACACTCTTTCTCGGAATGAACGAAAAGTGAAACGTCTAAACATCTTAATGAACGTTCACTCGTGCTGTCATTCCGTAGCATCTCTTGTAGCGAAAGGACGTGAAACTTGCATGGCATTTGTGATGTGTTTGAGGCTCCCAGGAGCTTTCTTCTTAAAATCCATCGTCGCACCTATCCGCGTCGACGATTTCTTTCCTTCTATTTTTGTTAATTCTGTGACCAGATGATCACAAATTATACGAATCCCAAAATGCAATACATCATTAGACGACATATTTGAGGGAAATAACGGATGAATAGTCATATTATTTGTTCCGGGTGAACGCAAAATGAAAGAAAAATTAACATTCCTTAAGGGAGAATATTCATTCGAATAAAATAATAGTGAACCGTCTGATTCCGCCTTTGTGGTAGGGGAGCCCAAGCGGGGATTTTTGCAGTTACTCGAGCGCGTCAGATTATCATATGGGGAGAAACCTGGTACCCTGCAGATGTACCTCTACCATTGGCTCTTAACACAGGGGAGTTCGTTAAGGGAGGCGTTAATCCCGCGATATTTCGCGAAATGAACATCAAATCGAAAAACTGTAAAATGCACTTCCTCAATATTTTTAAAAAGTCTATCGAATGGCACCAATCACGACGCCCAACGGAGGTGGGGTGGGGGGTTACTTTAAAATCTTAAATAGGAGCCCCATTTTTTATTGCAGATTTGGATTCCTTACGTAAAAATAAGTAACTTTTACTCGAAATATTTTTTCGAATTATGGATAGATGGCGTTATAATCGGAAAAAACGATTGTTGAAAATGGAAAATTAAATTAAAAAATGGCAAACGCCCACTAAAATGGAAAACTTTACTTAACTTTTTTTGGTTTTAGGACCTACTCTTCACAACCCAATAGGTCCCCATAACGCTCGAGTGACTGCACACTAGCATACTTTGCTCCCCTACTATTAGGTTTCTTGAGATTATTCGGTTTCATATATCGGCTACCGGATTGTGGTGCTAGTTTATATTCCAGCTTTGATATGTTTTGCGTAATCTACTGGTCATTGGAAATTGAAAAAATTACTATCTTGCGAGGGTATAAATCCATAACGAATAAGCTAATAATATGTATGGTTTTTGAAAACTTGAATTACCTATTCAGTAAGTAATTGAAAGTTTTTTTTATATTAACATACAAAAACAAATGCCAGAAGACAGAGAAAACTTATTGTGATATCATTATAGCAGCCAATTAACGGCAGTACAATCAATTTTTACAAATTATGCCTTCTTCTACTAAATTAATGATTTTATTCAGTCACCTAAAGAATTTTAGAGTGATAGCCTATATTTTCTCCTATTTTAAAATCGTAAATACGGTTTAAATTTCATTATTATAAGTATTATATAATTCAAATTATTCAATTTTGTAACTCTACATCCTTTAACATAAAGATAGATAAGACTTTTGAATCATTTTCTAATTTACTTTAACTAAAAACAGTTGAATTTACATATATCTTTACAACTTTTTAAGTTTATTAAACAATTTTATAGGAGCTATATATAAATTAAAAATGTCTTTTACGTTTACCTCCAACAAGAAAAATGAACTTTTAATGTTTTGCGATTTACAAAAAATATTAATTTAAACTTCTTTGCTATCAGTTATTAAAGAATTATTTATATTGTTCATCCGCTATAACTTTTCCCATGCGTCACGATTCATTTTCAAACAAATTAAGTCAAAACATAAAGTGAAACGAACGTCGATGTGTATATACATTTTTTATACTGTATACCTACTATATACTACACACATTGGCGTACGTTTCACTTTATGTTTTGACTTAATTTGTTTGAAAATGAATCGTGACGCATGGGAAAAGTTATAGCGGACGAACTATATTAAAGTAGCGCAGAATTGTTGCTATATTACTACAAAAACTAGACATGGAAAAGCAGAACAATAAAGAAATTTGAAAACATTAAAATGTATTTAAATTAAAACCTTATGGACAGACGTAGTCAATATCATAAGGCCGTGGCATAGGAAGAACGAAGTACTCTAGGTTACCCATGATTGCTTCCAATCTTTGTATAATTGTAACATTTGGTTACAATAAAACTATTGTAACCAAATCTTGGTAAAACGAGCTGTTTGAGTAAAAAAAACCTCGCATTTTTATGGATCCTTATATTTTAATATCAAGAAGCTATATGGTACAATTTTAATGTTGAGTGTTAATGTTTACTGTTCTGGATATTTATATGCTGTGGGAATATTTTTGTTAAAAAAAATATAGAAAATGTAAATTCAACTGAACTACTTTAAATTCTAAACGCGTCAGAGGTTTATTATTTAAAGTATCTATAACCGTCCTTTTGGTTGTTTAAGGAATTGGTTATGGTTCAAGAGGACTTTATTCAGGTCAAGCTCCTTACCCCGGTATGTACCCCGCAGGGTCCCAATCTGGTGGCGATACCCAAGAAACAACCTACTTGTATATCCCTAACAACGCTGTAGGCGCTATCATTGGTACTAAGGGATCACACATTAGAAATATCATTCGGTTTTCCGGAGCGTCCGTCAAAATAGCACCTATTGATGAAACCAAACCACAAGAAACACAGAACGAGAGGAGGGTGACCATTGTCGGATCACCAGAAGCACAGTGGAAAGTAAGTTTCCTTTTTGTTTCTAATTAAACTCAAGCCATCGTTACCGTCGATGCCATGCTGAATGGCGTGACATATTTTCCTGGCATTGTCAATGTAAAGTTTGGTTGGAGCTATTTTTTTAATGAATATTTTTGAGATAATTCACTTAAATAAAGATCAGAATTACGGCTAAGCACATTGTAATATGCACCAGAAGATAAACAAATATTTTCAAAATTAAGATTGAAAGAAAATTCTGCACCAAAAGTAGAAGGGCAATAAGAGAACGGGGGTATTTTCCCATGTAAAATCCCATAAGAAATCGCTAAGGTCCATTCTGCTCATTTTTGTCTCGTTTTGTGGTGGAGGCGCGATCTCTTACGTCGCAGCAGAGGGTAGCAGAGAGATCACAGCAGAGGGTAGCAGAGAGATGCTGTGGGTAACGTTGGACGTTCTGCTACCCTCTGCTGCGACGCGAGCGATCGCGCCTCCACCACAAAACGAGACAAAAATGAGCAGAATGGACCTTAGCGATTTCTTATGGGATTTTACATGGGAAAATATCCCGTTCTCTTGTTGCCCTTTTACTACCACACTTACCTCATTTTTGTTTTTGTCGCATTCTAAAATTAGCAATGTATATACTCTATAAATTAAAATTTGTCTAGCTATATTTGATTAACTTGCATTAAGTTTGACTAAACATGCTCTCTTGCTGGCAGATTTTTTATAAAATGGACAACAATTATAAATTTAATACTTGAGCTGCTTAAAACAAAGCAAAAAATGTATAAAAACTGAACCAACATTAAGCTTTACAAACATGGTAACATGCCTACCATTCTTACATTCTTACCTGTTTTGAGCAATCTCCGTCCATTTCTCCACGCCCCTAACTTTAAGGTCTGCTGTTGTTTCGCCGCCGGAGTAGAGGTCGTTCACGTGGCCTTCTTCTAGTTGGGACTTGTTCCCCTACCAGCCTTACTATTCTTTCATCAGAATATCTCTTGAGGTGTCCTGTCCATTATACTCTTCTGGACCTTATTTCTGTTATTATGTTAGCGGCTGGATATATTTCTTCGAGCTCTTAGTTCTTATCCTATATTATCCTGCTGTTCCATGAAACACAGGCCCAAAGATCTTCCTTAGGATTTTTCTTTTCCGAACACGTAGTTGCTCTTTGTTTGCCGTTCTTGTTTGATGGTTACTACTCCCATATTTTTATTTCCAGTTGTCTGTTGTCAGCATGTGAACTTGCGTTCAGTTGATTTCATAAAGTTTAGTTGGTTTATATGAAGGAAAATTTTCAGATTTATAATTTTTGTTACTATTGTCACCATTAATATATTTTTGGCGGGTAAAAATGAAACATTTTTGTGTCGCTTCCATATCAATTTTACAATAGCTTATTTCTTTTGTAGTAAATTTGCTGTTAGTTCTTGTAAATATTCTAAAGTACATTTGTTAGGTTTAAGATTCGATCCAAGCTGTATTAGAAGAATTTAAGCAAAGTTATTCTCTCATGTAGTTCTTCACAAAAAAGCAATTGTTTTACTGAAATTTTCAATTATAAGATTATATTAGTACATTTTCGATTATCTACGTAATATATGCTTCAAAACGTTTGAAAATGGTTAAAATATACCACTTTTAGTCAAATGAGGTTTGAGTTTGAATAACCATGTTGCAAAAGTAATAAAAACTGCCTAAGGGCGTAGACGCAAAATTTCACGCCAATATGTTTTAGTTGCCTTCATTTTTTTCGAATCCTGAGAAAACTAATAAGTATTTTTGAAGAATTTAAACGCAGCATGAAAGATTGCATTATTAAGGAGGGCCGAAAGTCCCTGAAAACTTATATAATGTTTATTTTACTAAGTTACAGGAATGAAGAGAAAGAGGAAATTTAGTGTGATTTTTAATTTCAAATATCTCATTCAAAAGAAACTTTTTGGTTATTCTAAGGGACTTTCGGCCCTCGGTAATAATGTAATCTTTCATAATTTTTAAAAAATACTCATTAGTTTTCTCAAGATTCGAAAAAAAAAATGAATTTATTTAAAACACATTGGCGCGAAATTTTGCGTCTACTCCTTTAAACTTCTTTTACATTAAAAATATTATTTTCTTTAAAACTGTGTTTTGAAGATATCAAACAATTGTTTACACAAATCTGATTGTGTAATATACAAGGTGTTTCTAAATAAGTGTGAAAGACTTTAAGGAGTAAATTCTATATGTAAAAATGATAATTTGCTCTATAAACATATTTGTCCGCAAATGCTTGGTTTCCGAGATTGGAGTGTTGAAATTTTTCTTACAAACTGCCGTTTTATGCAAAAAATAAAATAATTTGACGCTTACACAGAAATCGAAATAAGTTTCTATACATTCATAATATAGATTTATTCATATATGTATATTATATAAATAAGCTTCCATAAATTCATGATATATGGGCCATTCCACGAACATACGCCTGTTTTGGATTACTTCGACAACGAATATTTTCCTGTGCAACATAAGAAGTACGAAAGTAAATGGCGCTAATAATTATTCCAATAAACAACAATGTAATTTGCAATTTACTTTCGTTCTTCTTATTTTGCACAGTAAAATATTCGTTGTCGAAGTAATACAAAACAGGCGTATGTTCGTGGAATAGGGTATAGAATATAGAAACTTATGACGAATACTTTTTGTAAGCGTAAAGTTTTTTTTTGTATGAAAACGGCGCGGCGCCTCGTGTGAAAAAAAGGGAAGATTAGATTTTTGTCACAAATTGAACTAGGAATTCTAAAATGATTTTTAATTTGAAATACATCAGTGGCGTACCTTTTTTTTTTCGTTAAAAAATTTTAAACCATTACCGTATGCGCGCCAATGGTGAATATAAATTTTTTAATTGTATGTCAAAAAATACGCAATAAATAAAGCGTCAGTTTTTTTAAGAAAAATGTCAACACCCCGTATCTCGGAAACGAAGCATTTGCGGACATATATTTATTGAGAAAACTGTCACTACTTTTTCATGTAGAATTGCCCCTTAAAGTTTGTCACACTTATTTAGAAACACCCTGTATATTTTGAATACCTGTTGGATATTTATGGTAATGCCAAAACAATGTGATTATTCCAAGGTCTGCTCTAAATTACGATTTTCTCTCGATTGCTCTTTCAAACAAAGCTTTTTCGAAAATATGTATAATTGGCAATGGTCTACAAAAATGTATGAATAATGATAGCACTATAATTTATTACTTACCTTTGTTTTTAGGCTCAATATTTGATTTTTGAAAAGATGAGGGAAGAAGGTTTCGTCGCTGGATCCGACGATGTACGATTAACTGTTGAAATTATGGTACCAAGTTCTCAAGTTGGGCGAATTATTGGTAAAGGTGGTCAGAATGTAAGGGAACTGCAACGTGTTACCGGCAGCGTTATCAAGCTACCCGAACAAGGGGCGTCGCCACAAGAAGACGAAACAACAGTTCATATCATAGGTCCATTCTTCAGTGTCCAGGTAAGTTGAAAAAGAATCTAGCTTGTTACAAAATTACTTATACTCCGTCTAATTTACTTACCGTTGCACATCATCCGCGTCAAAGCCCGTGACGTCACATGATACCAACACGAAATATTTAGGCGGTAGGTGTGTTCTTTTTTAGAATCATTTTGCCGAGTACACTGGCATTACAGCCACTAGACATATTTTTTTATGTACTCGTAGAAATAATATTTAAAGATTTCTATTAATGTTAACTATAAGAAATACACAATAATATTTTTCATTTAATTTGTATAAATGGATTATAAAGCGTTTTTATGAAGCACATTTGTTCGGAACACACTGTAACTGTAATCGAACGAAGGTGATATTTTGGCATAAATTGGTAACATTTATTTGACAGTTGTGGTGATGACACTTCATATTTGTTTTTATTCTTTACTATAAGTATTTGTTTCTTTATATTTACTGTTTTTATTATGTACTTTAACGTAAGATTATAACTTAATTCTTGTTTTTTATTTCTAAAGTTTTTATTTATTTACGTTGAATATTAATTTGTTTTGTTGTATAATCCACTTCCGCAAAAATTATGTGATGTATTTGATTTAAAATGAATTCAAGAATTTTTTGTAATTGGACAACAATGTCAACTTAGATCTCTAACGTAAATAATGGCGTGCAACGGTAAGTAAATTAGACGGACCGTAATTATTTTATAGATGAGCCTTTCGCTAAGGCCACACGGGCGATAATTTATGTCGCCGTAAGAGCAGTAAGCGCTGTAAAATTACGCGGCAGTAAGCGTTGTAAAAAGCATGACCAGACTGGGATGTAAATTACGGCGTATCGCGAGATGAAAATACAGGGTTTTGGTCGTTCTCGTTTAGTATACTGCATATTAGGTATCTTTGTGTGTATTTTTTGTTTCGTGCACTACGCGACGGCTAATAAAATGAATTCGTCACTTCGTTTGCGACACGACGCGCGACGCCAAAGTTGGGCCCGTTCGATGTTTATGCGCGATATTTTACAGCTCAGTCTGGCCATCTACTACTCTCACCGTGGGACCCATTTTCGCGCTTCATTTTACGGCGCCGTAAATTATCGCGTGTGTGGCCTTAGCCTTAGCGAAAGGCCACACGGGCGATAATTTACGACGCCGTAAGAGCAGTAAACCCATTGGTTGACTAACTCCTTCACGAATTTTAGATGAAATAGGAGTTAGTCAACCAATGCCTCGGCAGGTTTACTGCTCTTATAGATGGAGAGGCAGCGCTGAAAAATCTATTTGAATTTACTTAAGCTAAACTTTTCACAGTTGATTACTGCGAGTGTGTAGAGAAACATACTGCGGTCGGTCAAGCGAAACGTAGAACAGGGGTTACTGAGAGGGTATCAAAGTTGCTTTCCTACGAAGGTAATTATTTCCAAAAATGAATAACCATTTTCAATTTCGTTGCAAAACGAAAATACAGCCGAACCATATTATAGTCCAATCAGAGAGTGCAGCAAGCACCTCCACCGGTTTCGAAACTTATTAGTCTCTCATCAGGAGGCACATATGCTGCTCTCTCTGATCCAACCAAAACAAACCCCCAACGTGCAGTCCCGATTTGCAACGAACGAAATGGCATAGATGCCCTAGCGGCAACTGCTAGCAAAAAGACTAAGTTTTCACTCTAATGGCATATAAAACAACATAATGCTATTCTACATCACACCATAATGAAAACAATGGGAACCTTCTCTGGTTACACCTCCGAGGCTTCTACAATTTGAAAATGGTTATTCATATTTGATTTATATTTACTCCGATTGGAGTATGAAGGGAACCATTCTCGTTGGAACTTTACCGCGCTGAGCAGATGGGACGTGAGTTGTAAATTGTAGAATTCCCTCATCTTCCTTAGTCTCAGCATCCGTATGGCTTGCAAATTGTAGAAGCCTCGGAGGTGTAACCAGAGAAGGTTCCCATTGTTTTCATTCTGGTGGGATGTAGAATAGCATTATGTTGTTTTATATGCCATTAGAATGAAAACTTAGTCTTTTTAGTAGCAGTTGCCGCTAGCGCATCTATGCCATTTCGTTCGTTGCAATCCGGGACTGCACGCTGGGGGTTTGTTTTGGTTGGATCAGAGAGAGCAGCATATGTGCCTCCTGATGAGAGACTAATAAGTTTCGAAACCAGTGGAGGTGCTTGCTGCATTCTGTGATTGGACTATAATATGGTTCGGCTGTATTTTCGTTTTGCAACGAAATTGAAAATGGTTATTCATTTTTGATTTACATTTACTCTGATTGGAGCATGAAGGGAACCATTCTCGTTGGAACTTTACCGCGCTGAGCAGATGGGACGTGAATTGTAAATTGTAGAATTCCCTTATCTTCCTTAGTCTCAGCATCCGTATGGCTTGCAAATTGTAGAAGCCTCGGAGGTGTAACCAGAGAAGGTTCCCATTGTTTTCATTCTGGTGGGATGTAGAATAGCATTATGTTGTTTTATATGCCATTAGAGTGAAAACTTAAGTCTTTTTGTAATTATTTCCATTTACCAAGGCTGAAAATCAGTACACACATTCTAAATTAAATATAAATATAAGTTATTATAGTCGTTCAGCTGCATGACGGGACAGAGCTGGTCGGTCGGCCCCAATAGTCGATTGAGGAAATGAAGCATTTTTTTCGCAATTTTTTCGTCCAGCATGGATTTACTTGAAATTTCCACAGAAGGTACGGAATAGTCCAAGGATCATTTTCTATATCATGCCGCTATCATACGCTAAATCCTTGGGGGTGGTTGCCACCCCATCTCGGGGGTGGGAATTTTTTATTACATTTTAACCATGTAATTCTATGAAAAAATTGATTTTAAGAAAAAAATGTTTTTTACATTTTCTTCGTAAAACTAACATTTTTCGAGTTATTCGCGCTTGAAAATAACAGTTTTTCGACAAAAAAATCGACTTTTTTAGAGGGTTTTTTGAGAATACCTCTAAAAATATGCATTTATTCAAAAAAACTGTAGATATCAAAATTGTATCTTTTAGTAACACAAACCAAATTTTTTTCCAATAATATCTTAAGACCAATACAAACCGCGATACGGGATTTTAAAGGTTAGCTTTTTTCGTCAAATGCATAATTTGAAATATTCAAAGCCAAATAATGGGAAAAATTTGCATTTTTGGAGGAAAACTTAAATAATCTTTTTTCAAGTATACAATTAGACCTTTCAAAAAAAAAAATAATAAAAAGTTTCTAGCATGAAAATTAAGCGACTTATAATCAAAAAAATGTCGGTACCTGCTTTTCTCTACGAAAAAATAGTGAAGACAACCCCTTAACTACCTTCCTAATTCAAATTTGGTCTTCATCTTTCTGTAGTTCCTTTAATATTTATATTATCAATACACTCAAGGAGTTTAACCTATTTAAAATGCCTAATTTTGGAAAAATATTATATCTCACTGTGTACTGATTTTCAGCCTTAGTAATTGGATTTAATTACCTTCGTAGGAAAGCAACTTTGATACCCTCTTAGTAATAAGACCCCTCAAAAATGATTTTGTGGGATTTTTAAAGAGCTATAAGACTGTGTAAATTAAATTCCGTAAGATGCCTTAGTTTTTAATTGGGGCGGGTTTAAAGGGCTCGAATAAGGGGGTGTTTGCTGGTAAATAGAGGTTTTAAACAGCTATATCTGACTGTTCACTGTAATGAAAATCTATGCACAGGGTAATTTTAGTCATTAAAAAAGCTACAATTTAGTAGTTTATAACTTTTTTCATATTTTCAGTCTTTTCGGAGATATTTTGAAGTAAAAGGTGAAAAATACCAAATTGCAAAAAATTTTTTTTTAACCCCAATTTTTCCAAAATTGGGCATTTTAAATAGGTCAAACTCCTTATTGATAGTATAATTATAAAATGAACTACAGAAAGGTGAACACCAATTTTAAATTAGGAAGGTAGTTACGGGGTTGTTTTCACTGATTTTTTCGTAGAGAAAAGCAGGTACCGACATTTTTTTGATTATAAGTCGCTTAATTTTCAAGCTAGAAACTTTTTTTTATTTTTTTTTTGAAAGGTCTAATTTTATACTTGAAAAAAGATTATGTAAGTTTTCCTCAAAAAATGCAAATTTTTCCCATTATTTGGTTTTGAATATTTCAAATTGTGCATTTGACGAAAAAAGCTAACCTTTAATGCCGTATCGCAGTTTGTATTGATCTTAAAGATATTATAGGAAAAGAATTTGGTTTGTGTTACTAAACGATACAATTTCGATATTTACAGTTTTTTTGGTTAAATGCATATTTTTCGAGGTATTCTCAAAAAACCCTGTAAAAAAGTCGATTTTATCGTCGAAAAACTGTTATTTTCAAGCGCGAATAACTCGAAAAATATTAGTTTTACAAAGAAAATGTAAAAAACATTTTTTTCTTGGAATCACTTTTTCCATCGAATTGCATGGTTAAAATGTAATAAAAAATTCCCACCCCCGAGATGGGGTGGCAACTACCCCCAAGGTTTTAGCGTATGATAGCGGCATGATATAGAAAATTATCCTTGGACTATTCCCTACCTTCTGTGGAAATTTCAAGTAAATCCATGCTGGACGAAAAAATTGCGAGCCAAAATGCTTCATTTCCTCAATCGACTATTGGGGCCGACCGACCGGCTCTGTCCCGTCATACAGCTGACCGACTATAATAACTTTTATTTATATTTAATTTAGAATGTGTGTACTGATTTTCAGCCTTAGTAAATAGAAATAATTACCTTCGTAGGAAAGCAACTTTGATACCCTCTCAGTAACCCCTGTTCTACGTTTCGCTTGACCGACCGCAGTATGTTTCTCTACACACTCACAGTAATCAACTGTAAAAAATCTAGCTTTAGTAAATTCAAATAGATTTTTCAGCGCTGTCTCTTAGTCATTATCTTACATACATATTACCTATATAAACCTTACAATATATAAAAATTAACACAGACACCAAATTAGAAGATATGAAATCAATGATGAAACAACATTTTTTAGAAGCGAAATGTGAAAACCATAAATTAAAATATCCAGAGGCTTCCACATCTTTTAACTATTGACCAGTCAAATTTTAGGAGGGCTTGGCAAAGAGACATCGGGCTCAGCTGATCATAGAGTTCTAAGATTTTTGTCAGCAAAAGGATGTCACTACCGGCGAATGCAATAGTAATGCCAAATTGAGCGATCAAGAAAGTTCATGTGAAGACCTACTTGAGGTTAGAATATATCACCAAAATCGATGGGAAACTTTTGACAGAATTCAAAAGGAAATTCAGTGCCTCATAGCATGTATTGCAGGATGTATGTATAACTGAGCATTGGAAATCTAAATTACAACTTGAGAACTACGATTTTGCAAAGCTTGGGCTGGTCTCTGCTTTCTGTAGGAGTGAAGGGCATGAGGGAGTAGCTGTTTATCTTATATTGTGGAAGACAAGATGTGATATCGATCAGATAGCTATAGCTTTAGTTTTTGCGTGTTGTTTTGGCCATGTTGTTTTTGATCTTCCTAGTTTTTTTCGTCAAGTGGTTGCCAATCCAATACTCATTTCTGTTAGAGCAATGGTTTGTCATTCTCTGTACATGTTCGTACAAAATAAGCTGTTTTTGCTATGGTTGTTCTGTTCATGATTTGTCTTATTCTTTTTATTAATTTGTTATGTGCATCATTCTAGATATACATGCTGATATGCCCAAAAAATCAATTTCCAGAACAGGAATTTTTAATCCGTTCTTGTAGTGACTTGCCAGGTCTCACATCCATAAAGTGAAACGCTTTTAAAATACTGTTAATATACCCCATTTCGCGAATATACGACCGTTTTAAATTATCGCGACAACGAATATTTCGCTGTGCAAAATATAAATAACTAAAGTAATTTGTAAATTACGTTGTTGTTTATTGTAATAATATTATTAGAGCAATTTAATTTCGAATTTACTGTGTTACTAAAATATTCGTTGTCGCGATAATCCAAAACAGTCGTATATTCGTGGAATAACATATAAATGACTATCTTTTTATGTTATCTAGAGATAGTTTTTGATCAGAGTAGTGAGTTCAACGCGCCTATTATTTTTTCTTTTTATAATTTGTTATTCAATTTCTGTTTTAGTGCTACCATTTCTTTTTATCTTTGCTCCCAAATGGATGTATTCGGAACATAATGAAATTACATTTCCATCTTCGTTTAATTTCATCGTTTTTAACTCCTGAAATGAAGCGTGTATAAAGTTGTTTCGTCGTTAAATGGCATATCCATTCGAGAACATGATATCCATTTCTTCATTGCATTTAGGTAGATTTTGAAGAGTGTTTGAGATACACTGCAGTCTTGCCTTGGTGTCTTATTTACCATTAAATTCCCGGAGAACTGAATGCTAATCTTTATTTTTGATTGAAGATCGTTGTAGAATAATTGTTGTATTGCTTAGACAAGTGTAATATGGTATTGTATCATAAGCTTTTCGTCAGATCCGCAAATAATAAATGAGTTAGCCTATCCCTATAGAGCGTTTCACGTGAGTCTATCCCTAAGAACGGAGCGTTGCGTAGTTAGAGCTATGTATTTCTTATGGACGATAGAAGCGCTCCGATACCACGCCTTCTGAGTCTGATTAGACTGAATCGTATATCGACAGTCTAGTAGCGACACGTGCGTGATAGTTTTAGCAACACTGTTTGCATTAGCAACACTGTTTGCATAAGCCAAACGTTCCGTTCTTAACGTGAAATAAAGTATAGACATTATTTTTCATTAAGGCTATCGGTACATAATTCGCAAATATTTTACGGCTATCCCTACTTTTTCTGTCTTTACACGGCAAATTACGTGTAGTAAAATTCACACTGGTATGGATATGTAAACATTACTAGAATGTCATTCTACTTGAAAATGTCATCACTAACTTAAAGAGATGGCTTTTGAATGTTCTTGGATAACTGTTATTTATAAAATTGCAAATTATTAATTCTGACCAATAGAAAGCTACAGAAATCTGAATTAAATCGATAATTTTTTATAATCTCCCGTCGTTAAGTATATTACGTCAGATGCCCTTCGTTGCTACGAAAAAATACATTCAGTGACATTAAAGACAATTAATGTTTTAAAAATTATAAAAGTGATGACTTTCAATCGTCAAATATTTATAAAAACTGTGTGTTTAATGGTACTTACATAAATAAATTACAATAAAATTTTGGTTTTGAACAGTTTTATTCATGAAATAATCGCAACAAATTGCACTCGACCTCTGAAATTAATATATAATTTTTGCTCTCGTGACACTTTGACATAATTTCACTCGCTTAAGTATATTACGTCAGATGCCCTTCGTTGCTACGAAAAAATACATTCAGTGACATTAATGACAATTAATGTTTTAAAAATTATAAAAGTGATGACTTTCAATCGTCAAATATTTATAAAAACTGTGTGTTTAATGGTACTTACATAAATAAATTACAATAAAATTTTGGTTTTGAACAGTTTTATTCATTAAATAATCGCAACAAATTGCACTCGACCTCTGAAATTAATATAGAATTTTTGCTCTCGTGACACTTTGACATAATTTCACGAGCCGAAGGCGAGTGAAATTAAAACTGTCGAAGTGTCACTCGGGAAAAATTCAATAATTTCAGAGCTCTTGTGCAATTACTACTGATAATTTTTTCACTAACTAAGTATTCAGTGATTGTTATAATTTAGGTATATAGAGGAAAAGTGTTAAAGTGATTTTTTAATAATATATTATAACTATGGAACGCTTACATTTTTGAACATCTTTAACAACAAAATACTTGGATCACAGAATATATTATCTTGATGTATTCTCTGCTTGGATCTTCCACAAATAATACACAATAAATACCTTTTTATTAAGTTCACGTCTTAAATCAATTATTTATCAAATACACTATATTTCAATATTATTTAATCAACAACGCAAAATATTCCTGATGCCATGTCAAATATTTAAAATTGTCACTGATTGTCACTGTTTGACTGACAATTATGCTGACAATATTCTATTCGACTGAGTGCGTTGTAAGACAAAGATAGATTTGGAAAATATTACCACGGACATTGTGTTCATTTTTTTCGAATCCTGAAAAAACCAATAAATATTTTTGAAAAATTTAAACGCAGAATGAAAGACTAAATTATTACCGAGGGCCGAAAGTCCCTTAGAATAAATAAAAAGTTTATTTTGAATGGGATATTTGAAATTAAAAATCACACTAAATTTTCTCTTAGTTTTTCACCCCTGTAACTTATTTAAATAAACATTATAGAAGTTCCCAGGGACTTTCAGCCCTCGCTAATAACGTAATCTTTCATTCTGCGTTTAAATTTTTCAAAAATACTTATTAGTTTTCTCAGGATTCGAAAAAAATGAATCCCCATTTGAATAGCATTACAGCCGAAAATACGTACCCATCCTCTTAAGTTGGTTTACAATGAATATAATATACAGACTTTCAAATGGCGCTTTGTCCATTCTCTACCATTTTTCAGGAAATGAGAAAAACTGCCACTCCGTTTTTAATAAAGTTAAAAAAACACACAAAACATGAAAAAATGTATTTTTTATTATCAATTTGGCCTGTTTATAAGTAACAACAGACTTTATTACTTTTTTCAAAAAACAAATTTTTTTTTTGATGGAGAAAACGCCATTTGTTTTCTTCAAAGGACAAAATGTAGTTTGATTGTCCCTAAATGATTAAAATAAAAATTTGAACTAAAGATGCATTTCTGTGTGTTTGGAAAACAATATAGAAAATTAAATAATAATCATATGACATGGATGTCGTCCTCCAGAAGGCAGCAACTTTCTTCTTTATCTTCACAGTTTTTTCTTAACAGCATGCTTCATTGGCAATTCCGGTAGAACTATGAACTATGTTACTTTGGCTGAATTAAACTTAAAAAACTTTTTAGAAGAGTTATTATTTCTGTACAAAACCTCTGTTTTAAACAATACTTACATATTTTATTTTCCCAGCAGTTTGTTTGCACTGAGTTATGATTATTCTTTTGGTTTTATTGATGCCTATAACTTTTTTGAGTGAAAGTGCTGCATGTTTTACGTCATACAAAGTCCAATCAGAGCCTAGCTTGCGGACTTGTCCTTTCTTAAATCAGTTTTTTTAGAAAGTCAGTCAACGCGGAACTTATTTCTACCTCACCTCTTCCTGCTTCATGCTCAAGCCATGTATAAAAAGCAGGAGTTTTTGTTAAAGTATCTGCTACACAAAATGCAAAATAAAGTCAGCATTGTAAGACAAACGAATTGCATTTTATCCAAAATAGTGCTATCTGTTTGTCTCTCGGTAATGGACAAAATGCGTTTTGTTTGTGTAGGTGTTTTTTGATATATATGAAATAGTACGCTTAGAATGTCTAGGAGTGTGTAAATTAATAAATGATGTTTTGACGAATCCAATGCCACCTCTAAGTCAAAATGTCGAAATATGGACAAAGTGCAATTTGAAAGTCTGCTCCTCATATTATTATGTCCATGCAATATCCTCCAACTCGATATACAGCTTATTTTAATTTCAGTGGTTGATATTCATTTTCAACTAGAATTTTCATAACTTCTCCACTTCATAACAACTACTGAGAGTGCTAGTAACTGAGATATAGCAGTAATTCTTGGGGTCTTTAAGAATGCAAGGAAATATCTGGACGAGAATATGAAAGTAAATGTCATTGAAGGGGGGTATAGTCTCATATATCAACAGCTTTTGTGCCTAAAAGTTGTACGTTTAGAGAAGGTGGCCATGGAATAAAGGTGTTCCTTAAGAGGAAGCTCTCGTGCATACATTTTATGCTTATAAAATCTGTAACGGGTAGCTCTTTCAAGACGACAGACTCAGTAAAACATATATAGTTTAAAATTAATAAAATAAAATATATTTTTATCTTCTGCAAATGAAAAGCAATATTATACTTCTTACTGCCATCCGAACATAATAGTAATATTAAAATGATACGATAAACAATATAATATATACCAGGGGTGAGCTAACTTTTTTTAGTAAGGGCCACAAAATGTGTTTGGAATATTACCGAGGGCTGCAATATTTATACCTTTACATGTTTTCTAATTTTTAACTTTTTACTAATATTTGGGGAGGGGGGGGGTTAAAATCATCATTTTAAGAGCATCATTTTTTTTCAAATGATGGCACATTTTTAACGACACCAAAAAGATTATAGTTAAAATAAATTATTTTTGTCGGACAAAAAAAGGGCGCGATCGTAGATTCCGACACCCACAAGATGTCACTCTAGCGCGGAAGTTTTGTTATTACAAAACTCTTAATTTTCAAGTGAAAGTACTTACATTTAATTGATAAAGATGGTCGATCTCTTGTCCGACAAATTTACAGCCTCGTTTCGTTAGTCCGACAACGTAAATAAGTTAGTGACGCGGGAACGCGTCCAACCTGCACTCTGAAATTTTTCAGAAAGTGGTAGACTCGCTCAAACGCTCAAACGAAGCAGTTAAGACCATTTTTAAGACTTTTGTAATAATCTTCCGAAAAGCACGATGTGGACTATTCATAAATTTTAAATTTATTTTCTGCTACATTATTTAACCCCTAAACGCCCAACCTTTTTTAGGTTCCATGTACGCCCAAGGGTGGGTAAAAAATGTCCACCTCGAAAATAGCTAATATATTTATTGAGAGTTGTTGTAAATGGATTAAACTTGAGAATCTTATGCTTCATAAACACAGCATCTTCTAAAATATTAATATAAACAATTTACAAACCTTACAACAAAATTACAATGTACATCAAAATTAGCATACCAGTAAAATTCACTAATTCAGATTTGTCGATTCTCTCCACATCCTTCCTTGCAACCTCCTCATTGGCAGATAATTATGTCGATAATGTAATTATACATCGATAATTATATGGATTATGTTCCTACCAACGAGAAATTACAGAGAAACCTTTAGTAACAAGTTTTACCAAGGGTGTAATTTTTATGCCCACCCATATTTAACTCAAAATATTACTTTTATTTTCAAAAATATAGGTAAAACCAAAATAACATTCGATAAAGGGTTGTATTTGTAACAATAAATAATTTTTGAAAAATTTTTAATCACGTAATAAATATGTTACAAGGGAATACGCATTAGGTGGACATTTTTTATCCACCCTTGGGCGTTTAAGGGTTAATGAGGGTAATAATTGGACTAATTCTTTGTTTTTTATATGATCAATGGATAGTTTGAGTTTCATTACAAAAGTTTTATTTTGCGCTGAAAACTTATAAATTTAGCAAATTTGTAGCAGTATTTAATTTCTAAAATACAGTTATTTCCTCCCCTAATCCCCCTAATCTTTTAAGAACCTTTTCTAAACTTAACCATCGAATATGATTGTCGATTGTGGTATAAGACATCAGCGTGTTCTGTTTCTAACTCTTCCAAATTTGAATTCACGATAACTTAATCCTATTGAACGAGTATAACTAACAATATTAGTTATAATTGGAATGACGTTGTCTACTTACAAAACATTTTTGCACAATACCTGCTGATGGATTATGGAGTGAAGAACAATAAATCATGTTCAATATATTTAATTATAAATATTACCAATAAATAAAAATAATTCATTTTCTTCCGCGGGCCGCAAAAAAATGTCTAAAGGGACTCATGCGGCCTGTAGGCCGCACGTTGCCCACCCCTAATATATACAATAACAATCTCGCTACGTTAAATCAACATAGCCATATATCCCGACACGGAGACACCGCATTTCACTTCAATGCGGCACGGTTGAATAGCGACACGCAGTCACTCGTTCCTCGCTACTACCGCCTACTGCGGTAACGGTTACGGTCGACGCCACGTCACTACGGTGGCGTCCGCCTAGGCACAGTTCCACCTCAAATACGGTGCATCTCTGCCAATCGAGCTATTGCTAATTCAACACGTTAGCAACAACTGATTTTCTCATTCTCCTGGCTCGACTCGTCTTAAATATGCTCTCGATGCCACTTCTCCTTCAGTTTCCCCCAGCGGTGTTATGAAGAAGGAATGCGCCAACACGGACATTCCTACGGTCGTCTCTGGTAGACCAGCTCATCGCTTGCCGTGGAATCATATCGTTACAAATCATATAATAGTAAAATTAGTCAAATGATTTTCTGGTTTTATTTAAGTATTTATCTACGATCTAGTTGATAAAAATATTTCGATAGTATTTGAAAACAA
Source organism: Diabrotica virgifera virgifera (assembly GCF_917563875.1). Classification (NCBI taxonomy): domain Eukaryota; kingdom Metazoa; phylum Arthropoda; class Insecta; order Coleoptera; family Chrysomelidae; genus Diabrotica; species Diabrotica virgifera. The sequence goes on from NC_065444.1 coordinate 97,384,474, forward strand.
TTTTTGTAAACTTTGCTGATGAATATTAACTTGTTTTTTTGTTTCAGTCTGCACAAAGACGTATCCGAGCGATGGTCCTCCAATCAGTAGCTCCTCCACAGGGCAGACAGCGCCAATCAAAGCAGAAAGATACCAGTCAATCGGAAGCTACCTCATCCGAGCCACAACAGTAGTACTAACTAGAGCAACATTCATACACACTGCCTGTGCGCATGGGTTTGTTTCTGCATACCCTATTTTTTATAAGAAACCTCTCTCGATGCCTTCCACTTGTACCATGTTGAAGATTATTTAAAAGCAGCGTTCGAGCGTCGACCTGGCTGCTCCACTTGGTTACGACAAAGAAACCGAGGCGTCGGTGAAGCCCCCTAGTTGCGCAAAGCGTTGAGTTTTTCGCGATAACTTCTTTTTCATGTCAATTATTTTTTGTTTTCTCAAGTTTTTATTTTTCTTGAATAGTTAGTTTGAATAGTTTATAATTCAGTTGACCATATTATATATATCTATAGGTATTGATAGTGGAAAGTTTTGAGAACTCTCCAGGAATAAGGTATGCGTCGAACTACGTGCCTATTGAACTTTAATCTACCTCAAATAATCAAAATATATTAGATTTTATAGCCACTGAAATTTCCGTTATTTACACACAATTACCGAACACACAGTATATATATCGTATACATTTTTGAACCGAAAATGAACATCAACATTCCTAAAATACTTCCATCTTTTGATTTTTCAATCCAGTCACATAAATTGACACTAGTATCATGTTTATTAACCTTAAAATAATCGCTTTTTTTGTTTTGGTTACACTGTAAGTCGTAAGAATCCGTTTTTAAGAATGTTTATGTCCGTTCCGGTTCCCCTTAATATTAATTGTGGATTTTTACCAAAGAAAAATCGCAAGGAATGCGACCTAAGACAGATGAGTCGCATTCTAAAACCTCACATCCCGATGTTCGACGATCAGCCAGTCACAATTGAAACAAAAATCTGAAAGAATCTGCACTACATAAAAAATAAACAAAAAAATATACGAAAAGGCGTACAGTTCCTTCGGAGTTAAAATGTGGCTGTTACTATTATTATTTTACTGTATTTTGAGTGTGAATGTGGAAACCGAAGAGCTTTAAATAATTTTTGTAAGTTAGAAGTATTTTTGCGACTAAGGCTAAGGATTTCGGATATTCGTATATATTTACAGATATTTCACTCTTTCATTTCAAAACTTTTTTCTAGAGGAATAATTTATTTGATTATATTTTGGGATTCGTAATTATCTTTGCGTTTCAAACTAGTGTTTTTCTTTATTATGTTCGGAAAACGTAATGCAATTAACAAAATACCTCTAGGTCTATGATTTCGATCTTCTTGGCCTGTAGCAACATAAGGTGACATCTAGCGGAAAGATATACAAAATGAAAATGAACAATGTACCGTGTGTGAATGTGTTGGTAAGCAAAGACATTTTTTTAACTATTATATTATAATTGTTAGGCGATTTGTTGAAATAATGTTGTTTTTGCGCGAAATGATCAGCCGATAGCTCGGTCCCTTGTATAATATATTATTTGTTGGTGTTATGGGACCGTCTTCGGTTGTTGATCTTCGCGTTGAGAAACAAAGACGTGGTTGTTGTGGAAGAAAAAAATGTATTATACCAAAACGTGTAGGACGAGTGTTGCGAGAAAGAGAGAAAGATAGAAGAGAGTGAGATGTATCGATTCTCGGAATGCCTTGTGTCAAGGCGAGTAGTATCACTTGTCCCTTATAGTACAAACTCGGGAAGTATAGAATGGTGTTATAGGATATAACGCCTTTTGCCTGCAAATATTCGATTTGGTTACTTCTGTTGCTATAATAATATATACATTATCCTTATGAAATCGTTAGTTATTCACTATTCTAGAATACAAATATGACTATAGAAAGTTATTTTAACATAAATAACTATTCCCGGATGTTTTGGCAGTATCTTAAAAGACTTAATTCGTTTCTGCAAAGTTCGTAAGAATTCTCCTCCCATTTAAAACAAAAACCTTTTGTAGCCTATTCGCTACTTGGATATCAAGTTTTGTAAATACTTGGCATTCTTTATTTACTTCAACAAACGTTTTGACTCATTGAATGTGCGTGGATGTGTTTTTTTATAATCCCGTAATAGATCCCTTTGAGATTTAAAACAATGACATTCATTTTCCGAAAGACAATCAAACAATCAAACATCAATCCTAAAATCATCACAATATTGGTTCTAGAAGGTTTTCCATTCCTGTCTATATCGAAGAAATATCTATATTAATATTTAAGAAAATCGTATACATCAATCAATACGTTTCAAGGAAGTTGTCTGTGCATTATCATCTGTAATATATTTTTTAATGTGGGCATTAGTTGAAATTGTGGGTTTAGCAACATAGACAAAAGGAAGTAACCAATCGAGTATTGGGGAAATGTAAAAAAACTATTTTTGATAAATATTGTTTGTTGGGGAGGATATTTTTTTTTGTTAGATTTTTAAAAAATTTAAAATGTAGCGGGGTCGCTATTTTAAATTGAAATTAAAAAAATTGTGAAAAAATGGATATAAATTATTTTATTGAGAATATAAATATATTTATTACTTTTGTGTATAAAAAAAATGAAGAGAAAAAAAAATTAAAATCGTTTGTACAGATTTTATTAAAAAAGTGTGCCAAAGTGCAAGAGATGTTACCAAGAGAGCTTGCTTTATTTATGATGAAAAAAAAATGTTAAGATTTAAAAAGGGTACATATATTTATTTTCGGTTAAGAGGAAGAATAGTGAACAAGTGAACAAACGCTCCCCAAATAGTAACTTGCATACGGGAAAGATATCACACACTTAGAAGCCGTCACATATTAAGTATTAGGAATAAAAAACATCAACGTATCGTACAAACTGAAAACGACTTCAAGTACAAAGTGAACAAAAAAACACAACTTATCGGCTACAAATATTTTTTTACTTAGCCAAACATTAGTAACTTAAAATGCTGTATTTATAATATATTTTCACAACATATTCCCAGCTAAAATAAACGCTCCTACAGTTGATCTTGTAGTAAAGACACTATACACGTAATTCCTTACAACTAAATGATCTACAAAAAAATAATAGTCACTTAAACAATGTTTTAAAGTAGTATTATTGTTTGTTTAAGCTTGGGAATATGTTGTCTCAATAGTGTATAGATTTTAGGATTTTGAAATTAGCTATTTCCAATTCCATTGCGTTTAAATGAAAGGAAATAGTTAATTTTCTGATACCATATGTCAAAAGTTGTCCTCGACTGAAATAAATCTAAAAACATTTACAAAAGTTTGATAAATGGTTTTTAAATTGTTAATTTCTCAATTTAGGATCTTCTTTTGTCACATCCTATATGTATATCTATTTAAAATGTATATTAATTTAAAAATGTTTGTACTGGTTGAGAATATCCGTAGCCACCCCTGTAGAAAGAAACACATTCATCCAATCCATTTTTCACATACATTTTTAACATCTATCTGTCTATTTGAAAGAAAAAAATCTAACGGTAGTCAAAACTGCGTGCTTCAAGTAATCCAAAAATCCAAAAAGAAAAAAAAATACACATTAACTTGGTCCTTCTGTATCATCGAAAAATTTCCCTTCGTCTTAGATATTACTACCACTTCATTTTGGCTTTTGATATGATTTTTTATTACTCGAAGCAGAAATTTTTTTCAATTTCCCACTTTTCCTCCAAAAGTGACAGTAAGAAATGTAAAATTCGAACTGGGCTCTCTCACACGACATTGTTCAAGGTAGATTTAGAATGTAGTGAGTCTATAAAGTTTTGGAGTGTAGATATCTCCCTTCAATACAGGAATTGCCACCCGAGTACGTGTTCCCTTTCTGAAACCTTACTGGGAACAACTTCGAACTAGTTTTTCGTGGTCAATCCATTAATATTCTTAACATTTTACTGAACGTGTTGATAAGATCATATCATTGTAATTCCTACTACATTTATCTTCTTCTAAAGGTGCGTATCTTCTAGAGATGTTGGCGACCACATTGACCCATCTTATTCTATTCACAGCAGCTCGAAATAGATCAGTTGACGTTAGACCAGTCCACTTTCTAAGATTGCCCAGGATATACGTCTACGTTGGGGGCCCCTCTTGCCCTCAATCTTACCTTATGAATAAACGGTAGAAGTAATTTATTATTATGCATAATGTGGCCGAAGTAAGCCAATTTTCTGTTAATCACCGTTTTATTAATTTCTTTGTCTTTTCTTGGCCTCTGGAGAATAGTTATGTTAGTTGGGTGTTGTATATTATGAGACCCTCAACCTGTATTTCAAATGTCTGTAATATTTTTATGGCATCTTCTGTAAGACTCCAGCTTTCAACTCCGTAGAGGACACTAAAGACGTAACATATACAGGGTGTCCCCGAAAATAGTGCGCTCCTTTAAGGTATGGATATAATACTTAATGTAGAACAAAAAGTCCTATAACATTTTTTTCTAAAGAGAACTTTTATTTTCATAAAATTGACTAATTTGGCATCACTGTACAAGAACTGTTTGTGATTTAGTTGATTGACACCACAAATGTAGGTCAGACAGGTACACCTGCAAAATAATTGTATCACCCCATGTTTGAAAATCCAACAAAACAAGAATTTGTTTGCTTGTTTAGGATGAAGACAGGGTTTAATGTAAATACTTATGGCTAAAATGCTGGAACTATTTTGCATACCAAAACGTATTTTGGTTTTTTAGCCAAACGGTTGCATTTAGAAAAACATGTATAAGATTTTTTTGCTCTACATGGTGCCTTCTACCTATACCTTTAAGAAACGCACTATTTTCGGGGACACCCTGTATATTTATAATAACTATTTTAAACAATCTTTCTTCCAACTTTTCATGCAACCATGTTTTTAAATATTTGTAGCTAAGACAGGATTCAAATTGTTACACCATTCACGTTGTTTTTTCTTTTCCTTTGTATCTAAGCGCCAAACAGTTCGTACTAGATATACACGCTTTCAGTTTCTTATTTTTCCATTTTTTTAGCTTCCATGCTTTCTAGAACTGGTCAACAATATGTATTCATCCTTCAACAGTATTCATTAATTGTGCGCATCACATAGAAATACTTCAAAATCTTTTGATATTCCGATGCCAGGTATGTTATACATATTGAAGCATATAAATACTGGCAATGTCCAGATGCAGTTTCAAACGTTCACTAACTAAGCGTGTCATAATTTATATGTTGCACGTTTCTAAACAAATCTACCTGGAATCTTGTCGATGTAAGTGCCCAGTTGTTGTTTCATCCCCAAAAAACAAGAGAAAATTCGAGATAACAGTTTATCCGGTATTTAAACGGCACCCGACTTTTTTGAAAATATATACCATAGTCGGTATTTGATTTTGAAAAAGATGCGTGCCAGCATTCAATAATTTTCTCATTCTGCCACCACAGAAATTGTCATTATCTTTTCAAAGCAAAGTATTACCCAATTTACAATTTATGAGTTTCGATAAAAATGTGTAGGTACCTGACAGTGGACAAGTTCATATATATGTATATCGGTTTTTGGCAGAACTAAATGTCTTAACCTGCCAAAGTATATAATATATAGTTTTTAGATGTTTTGATGTTTTTATAACAACTTGTCCTGTGTGATTGTCTGGTTCCACACATTTTTATCGACTCGTACAGTAACACATCAAAAGTCAACCTAAACAAGTTGATTCATATGCAAAAAAAAAACAAGGAAAAGAAATCAGTTAGTCACTGTAATCAATATAACCACTGACTGACAATCCATTACATATACATATTCAAAAGTTACGGTATTTCTTAGTGCCTAACTAAAACTCCTATCGGAAAGATTGAATTTGATCTGGAACAGTTGTTTATGGGACAAAAGATTGACCTCCCTTTACTGTGTCAGTAGTGAATGAGTTGATACTGATTTTGAAGAAGTTTATATATACAATGGATAATATATATACACCCCCCTCCCCTCCTGAGGCAACCTTTTGTTTGTTTGTTTAAATTTAAATATTCGTAATTAAAGATTTGAAAATAAGTAGACATCGGTCAAATTCAATCATCGAATAGGAATCGAAAGTTATTCTATAGTTATAGTTTTTCTTGGAGTTATGCATTTTTTCATATTATTACTATTATGTTTTTTTTGTAGATTTCTGATGTCCGTGAAAGCTACTACTTACAGTATGTTTCATCATAGACCCGAATATATGATACTTTTGTGTGTTTAGTCCTATCATGAACCATACTGTATATATTTACATTGCTGTGAGAAGGTAATTTCCTGCATTTCCTATTTTTTTTTGCAAGTGTTATCTGTAAAAATGATATTGATTTGGAATCGACACTGTTGTTCAAAATTACATAGAATCTGATGTCTTTTACCTAACGAAATGCAGGAATAGCCTCTCGATATAAAAATCAAAGTCATTCTATAGTATATAGTACATATTATATAATCATCTGGTATTTTTTATTTAAATAGGGAGGTGTAACTCTGTCGGAACGATTTTGAACGAATCTAGACCTCAAATATAGTAAAATATGTTGTCAAATCAACTTTTATTTTACTACCGTCTCGATCACACTGTAAATTTAGCCCTTAACTATTGACGTGGATGTTTCAGAACGTAGACACTGACATGCGGTATGTCATACCGTTGCCTATTCTTGTTTGTTTTTTACATTAACTACGGAATGATTCTTCACACTGCTGTAGAATAAAATACTGTTTCAAATAAAATAAACTTCATTTTTTCAAGAAAATTATGAACGCATTCATGATATTAAAAAATGGTGGAGATTCTTGGAAAATCCTGTAGAACTGAATAACAAAAAAAAGTAGCATTGGTAACCAAAAAATAGTAAACTAATGTTGAAAGCACTGAAAAGTAGAATAACTGGATGAACTTGCTGCCATACTAATAGCAGAACAATACTGAATGGACTGCTTTTAACTATAGAAACGTAAACACTGACATGCGGTACGTGATACCGCAAGAAAACTTTACGTCAACGTAGTTTAACCATATTAAAACTGCAGAAGTTGGGAGCAGGTACAATTACACTCCACTTGAAAGTACACATCGCTCATCCGGAAGAACAGTGTCTCAACTCAAAAAAGCACGTTTTTCGGGGAAGACAAAAATAGATTTTTTAGATCTTAATTTAACTATAAATTTTAGACGGTAACTGCTAAAATCTATAAATTAAAAACGAAGAATGTGGATAAGTGAATGTTTCTAATTGTGTAAGAGGCAAATCCAAAAAAACTATGATATCTGATTTAACAAAGAAAAAAGATCAGAATTTTGAGTTATGTCACTTTTCTTTTGAAATATTGACCACTTTTGTTAAAAATAACGAAAAATACTTTACGACACTTCTCGAAATACAACAGTTTTTGTGTTAAATAACGATAAATTCACGTCGAATGTCAGAGCATAACTGAAAAGTGTCATTGTTCCGGAATAAAAGTATTCATTTTACCAAACCAAAGAATAATGACACTACTGCCATCTTTAGAAGTTGGAAGTAAATATCTATGTGACATTTTTCCTGATAAAAGTATAGGATATTTGGAGTCAATTTAACAAGATAACTGGATTTATGCATTTTTTGAGTTATGTCACTTTTCTTCCGGATGAGCGACATATCGCTCATCCGGAAGAAAAATGTCCCAACTCAAAAAACCACGTTTTTCAGGGGAGCTAAAAACAGATTTTTTAGATCTTAATTTGATTATAAGTTTGAAACGGTAACTGCTAAAATTTATAAATTAAAAACGAAGAATGTGGATAAGTGAATGTTTCTAATTGTGTAAGAGGCAAAACCAAAAAAACTATGATGTCTGATTTAACAAAGAAAAAAGATGAAAATTTTGAGTTATGTCACTTTTCTTTTAAAATATTGGCTCCTTTTTTTAAATTAACAAAAAATACATAGGACACTTCTTGAAATACAACGGTTTTTGTGTTAAATAGCGATAAGTTCACGTCGAATGTCAGAGCATAACTGGAAAGTGTCATTGTCCGGAATAAAAGTATCCATTTTACCATCAAAACAATAATGACACTACCGCCATCTTTCGAAGTTGGAAGTAAACATATATATGACATTTTTCCTGATAAAAGTGTAGGATATTAGGAGTCAATTTAACAAGATAACTCGATTTATGCATTTTTTGAGTTATGTCACTTTTCTTCCGGATGAGCGAATATGGTTTTCTAAGAATCTTGTATAAAACAAGTTTTACAACAAAATATATTTTTGGCGTGGTATGGCATATTGTATGCCAGTGGTTAAGGGTTAAACGAAATTGATAAATATGCAAATTATATTTAGCGGTTTACAGCCACTTTTTTAACGAATACCTCAAGATATCTGATTGTATTTGTAAATTTCTCCTGTAGACGTTGTAATTATTGCCATCAAAATTGTGCCGAGCAGAGTTTACATTCCTTGTACAGATTGATTTATCTCAAAACTTCTAGATTCCCATCTGTTAAATAATGTATAAAAGATAATCCCTTCGGCTATTTGCTAGAATGTCAAGATGTTGTAAGGGAATCTAGCGAGACCGATTGATTTAAGTCACTTTGTACATTTTTTATTGCAACACTATAGTTTATAGTACATGTTACACTTTGCTAGACGGAGACTGATGTGCAAACAACCAGCCCGCTGTAGAATTAGTACCTTAGTTCTGGATCTATGATCATTTTCTTCTTTTTCGATGTCTGTTTTGCACAATAGGGCCACCCATTTATTTTTATCGTCATATCAACACTTTATCCAACCTAACGCTTTTTAAGAAACACGGCAACATTAATATCGCGATCAATTCAAAAAATTTGAATTTTTTGTGAACAATTCTGTTTTTTCTAAAAATCATTAACCTCAAACTTTCTTTGTTCAGAATTAGTGAATATTATGGCATAGTTAGTTATTCATTATTATTTTGGCTTTTTAAATTTGTTTCTATACTCTTTTCCAAAATCACAATGTGAATTATTTATAGTTTTTTGTTCAGTATTTGGGACTTTTTGTCCCAGTATTTGCGTAAGACAAATATTTCGTTAAAATTTTGCCGAATGTTTCTTGAAGCGTCCACGTATTTCTATTACTTGTCCGATCTAAGGTAACCATTAAAAAATAATAAAAAAAGATGTAAACTACCTCAGTAATTATATATTTGTTGTTCATGTTTTAACTTGGGTATCAATATAAGTTTATATTTTACTTAATGGTGAATACTATTTGTATACAACACAGTTTATATATAGTGCTAGATAAAGTTTTGTGTCAGTGTGCCATTTGCTTTTTAAAATGAAACGGATGAATGGTCCAAAATTTCCGCACCTTCTTCGTTTACGAAGTTGACGAAATTTTGTTACTATTATCTTGGAAACTACCATTTTCTGTACAGGACATTTTAGAGCCTCGATCTAGATATTTAGACGTGGCTAGCACACTGTAAGCTATTCTTCTACTGTTGTTTCTGGTGCTAACTATACTATATTCCCGAAGGTGCTTGGTAACAATCTTTGTTACCTTTAACGTTGGGCCTGCAACATTAGTAGTTAAGCCTTTGTTACTGCTGTTTTTATTCACTGTGTCTATGTACACGCCAACTTGTACGCAAATCAAAAAGTTAGATACACGCGAACGAAACTTCATCAAACCAGTGACGTCATAATTTAGCGTGCGCTCTGACTCTATTTTTGGTACACGCTAATTTTTCGATTTTTGCGAACTTTCAGGAAAATTTTTCTCTTTATCGTTTTCGTTACTTTTTGTAGCTAAAACTAATTCCCCTTCGTTAGTTACTAAATTTCATAACATCTAGAAAAGAAGAAATAATTTTATTTTAACAATAATTTCAAATAATCAACAAACCAGTTACATCAATGCTTCTACCATGTAAGCACATTTTTGCCACTAGAATAGTGGAAAAAATAAAGTTATTTGACCAAAGTTTATGCCCAAAAGAATTTTATATAAAACATCAAAGGGTTGCTAAAGAAGTTACCACTACAAGCGAGAACATTTCTTTGCAACGGTTTTCTGTGACACAGGCTGTTCTTTTAGTGTTATAGTGTAGTGTAAGAGAAAAAAAGGCTCTTTTTGTGACAAACTCGTTGGCAAATTTAGCTAGTCTATCTTCCCGGTAGTTCGTTCAGTTACAAAATAAAGATACTGGAAGCAACAGAGACTGTTTGGAGAGAAGGTCATGAAGTACTTTAATGTAATTCCTAGTGGCACTGACGAAAATACAGATCAAGGCATTAAAAATAATGAAGATCCAAATGATGTTTGTGATATTTTATCTGTAAATTGGCATTGGCGATTTATTACAATTGTTTGAGACATCTCAATAATTCTGCTTCCGTTCCCTTAATAACAAATATTTGTCTATCAAACAAACCATAAACACACCAAAAAATCGGAAAATTTGTTTTTTACCAAAAATACAGTCACAGCGCATGCTAAATAATGACGTCACTGGCTTGATAACGTTTACTTCACGTGTATCTAACTTTTTGATTTGCGTACAAGTTAGCGTGTACCTGGACACAGTGGTTTTTATTATACATCAATATTTTAATAATTGTAAGGTTGTTTGCGAAGAGATACGATTTCCCAAGCCATCCGTTAGTTGGTTTAATACATCGATGCCACAAAAATAGTGATGGAATATTATGTATCTCTTCTCCAAATACTCCAGAAATATTTCGACAATGATTTACTCAGGAAGTGCAGCTCAGGTAATGATTTAAATAATTGGCATTTGGTAATTTTTTACATTATAAATATAAGGCTTCCGTGAACAAACAGATTTTTTGTATTGAATGTCCTGTAGATGATGATGATAATGGCGTAAATTAAGGCGAACAGTTGTCATGTGGTCGATGTAATGTCAAATCGTTTTCTAAATAACCAAAAATTGTTTTTCGGTATGGCATACTTGAATCTAAACTAAATTAAATGAAATACAATGTCCAAATATTTCAGTTAAATAAATAGTGTTCCCTTGAATATGTAGTTTTATTTCATAGTCATATGGTTAAAAAACAATTGAATTCTATATAAACATAAAAAATATAATCAACTGTTTAAAATGGGAAATAAGCCACAATTTTACCAAAAAAATGATTTTATTAACGTTTCGACGCCTAATAAAATCATTTTTTTGGTAAAATTGTGGCTTATTTTCCATTTAAAATAGTTAATTATAAAAATGCCACAAGGAAATACCTTCAGAACAACATAAAAAATATGTTTTCCACCTACCTCTACCGAAAGTATATTTTTCCGGACCTGATTGTAGGGAACAAAGTTGTACTTTTCCTCCCTAGGGAGGAAAAGTAAAAGTGACGTCATGGTATTTCATTCATGAAATATAACTTATTGACGCCCTGTACAATATCATTTTCTATTGCGTAAGTATCTATACATTTTAACGTTTATTTATAAAACACCCTGTATTTTGCAGAATGGTAAAAAACAGTAAATTATTATTTTGATTTAACAATGTTTACATTAATAATTTGACATATTTGACAGTTGTATTGTACCTACTTGCTAGTTTTAGTTCTAATAAATTTTGTTGGTTAGTTACATAAATAAAGTAAAAATGAAAAAATGACTTGATATTTGAGGAAGTTGGAGAAACCATATGTATAACATAGGAGTAAAGTGCCTTTTCCTCCCTTGAATGATTACTGCCCTAAATTAATTTTATTCATTTTAAGTTCAATTCTCTCTTAAGGCTGGAAGATGAGTAGGTTTTCTTGAGAGGGGGTTGTAGCTCAATAATCAAAATGCGCGAATTTTAAGAGTTTAATCTTATACTTTATATGCTATATGAATTATATCTGCGGTACGATAAATATTTTAATCTTTCCCAACGTTTTTCGCTTTGTTGAATCAATTAAAGGGTTGTTTGGGGGGTTAAGACAACGATGACAAGACTACGATGATATCTGTTACATGACAAGAAAGCTAATAGAGGAATATAGGAAATGGAGACTAGAGAGCAAAGAGACAAATATATGAATGTCGATGGAACGCAGCAGGACTTGCTACTAGACGGAGGAGAAACAATTAGTAAATGTAACGATTATAAATACCTGGAGCTAAAACCACGAAAATCACGAACACTGGACGGAGCCATTAAAAACGGAATATTCAGGGCAGGAAAGCAATTACGCTTTTAAACTCAGTACTCTAGGACAAGCAGATAAACAATCAAAACAAGAAATAGATCTATAATGCCGTAGTATAAAGCATTATAACGTACAGCTGCACAGTATGGCATATGAAGGAAAAATCAAAACAAATGTTAGAGGTCACCGAAATGGATTTCTGGAAGATCAAGACGAGAACATGTCACCAATGAAAGGATACGAGAAATAATGAAGGTCACATACAATAAATGAGGAAATCAACTAAATATAAGTAAGATGGTTTGGTCACGTACAAAGAATGGATGAGGATAGAATCCCAAAACAAGTACAAAACTCTCATATATAGCTCGTAATTTATCGCAGTTGTTTTTTAATTTGTGCAAAGTGGGGGGATCAGCCCAATAGGGGTATGACAAATACATACCACAAGAATAAAGAGAACTTATGAATAAAAAACTGATGATGTTTTCTAATAGAATCTTACGAGCTTCCAGGATCTGATTATAATACACATATTTATAAATATAATAGATGCCTATATTCTTTATAAGTATGGATTTTTCTAGTTGAAGAATTAATGTTTTATCAATAACTTTAAGATTCCAAACTCGTTTTAGGGCAAATGCTGAAGTAATAACATAATTTACTAAAATATCTTTGTTATGTTGATTCAAATTTACGGAACCCGAGTTAAATAACAAAAGAATAAACAAAATTTACACCTTACAGACATTAATATTATTTTAGAAATCGACTTTTTCATTAACGAAAGTAGGTACATAACGCAATTAAACTAAAACAAAATATACCTATAACATTTTAAAAACAGAGATAATAATATATTTATAATAATTATTATCAGATTCACCACAAGTATTCATTTCATTTAAATGTTAAAAACCACAAAACAAAACCAAATTAAAGCAAAGGTATAACATCAAAAATAAAACTTAAACAAACGCATCACTATGAACAAACAGGTGATTTCATGACGTCACAGTTCTTTTAAAATTTTGCCATGGCGAGACAAACTTCTAAATCTGGCAACACAGGTTGGTTAATCTATTAAATGCATTTTGTAACAAAAATATACTCAGGAAGACCGAAACCTGTTAGAAATGGTTAATGTAATTATACACGTGGAAGATTCAAACATTGCACAATGTAAGGAGGAGAGAAAAATAGTAGATTAAAAAAATAATAAAAAAAATGATTTATATTTTTCCACACTGCATATCATAAAATGTTTCAAGCGATATACTCAAATCGAAAAGTACATATACTCACTCCTTCTGGGAGACGACTTATAGCTGCTTTCCGAAAGGAGGAGTTAAACATACCGGGGTGTATATATATATATATATATATATATATATATATATATATATATATAAACAAACAAATGAAATAGAGAATGCGGAAAAATCCCCTTACGAACAATTCACACATCCACTACTTCGGGCTGGGAAAAATTTTTTGAATAGAATTGAAGATCCAAACACCAGCTCTTAGAAATGTGTTTCGCCCTCTTCAACCTCTATGGGCTCATCGGTGAAGATGAGAGGTTGAATATCTTCAGACACATTCCAATCAAAAAACAACATTCGAGACCTAGACATAGCAGGAACGTAAATCTACGCCCAACCTGACAATGCCATTCTCAAGTTTTAATTCCCTAATTACTTTAGAGTAAGTAAGATAATGTTTATGAAAAAACAAAAGATGTAGATCTTTGAAACACACTCAGTGATCAAAAGATCCACAGGTACTGGTTTGGACGACCACTCGTACGAAAACAAACAAATGAAATAGAGAATGCGGAAAAATCCCCTTACGAACAATTCACACATCCATAGATGAGCCCATAGAGGTTGAAGAGGGCGAAACACATTTCTAAGAGCTGGTGTTTGGATCTTCGATTCTATTCAAAAAATTTTTCCCAGCCCGAAGTAGTGGATGTGTGAATTGTTCGTAAGGGGATTTTTCCGCATTCTCTATTTCATTTGTTTGTTTTCGTACGAGTGGTCGTCCAAACCAGTACCTGTGGATCTTTTGATCACTGAGTGTGTTTCAAAGATCTACATCTTTTGTTTTTTCATAAACATTATCTTACTTACTCTAAAGTAATTAGGGAATTAAAACTTGAGAATGGCATTGTCAGGTTGGGCGTAGATTTACGTTCCTGCTATGTCTAGGTCTCGAATGTTGTTTTTTGATTGGAATGTGTCTGAAGATATTCAACCTCTCATCTTCACCGATGAGCCCATAGAGGTTGAAGAGGGCGAAACACATTTCTAAGAGCTGGTGTTTGGATCTTCGATTCTATTCAAAAAATTTTTCCCAGCCCGAAGTAGTGGATGTGTGAATTGTTCGTAAGGGGATTTTTCCGCATTCTCTATTTCATTTGTTTGTTTTCGTACGAGTGGTCGTCCAAACCAGTACCTGTGGATCTTTTGATCACTGAGTGTGTTTCAAAGATCTACATCTTTTGTTTTTTCATATATATATATATATATATATATATATATATATATATATATATATATATATATATATATATATATATATATATATATATAACATTTTAAACTTTAGTATTGTCAACATTTGGTTCTTATTAATTACATAATGATTGTTTTATGTTTTAAGATATAATATATTTCAACCCTTACAACCACCCTTGTTGGAGAGCTATATATAAAAAAATTGACTTATCCTAAAAGAATAATTTCGGCTTGCATCGATTTACATAAAAGTTTGCGATTAGGATCATCTCACGCTGTACTTCATATATTCTATATAATGCTCAAGGATGTTGATTATTTTAGGGGTGTAAACTACCCCTTATTGTCATTAATTATATAAAAATATTGTAAACTTTAATATGAGTAAAATTTGGTTATGATTGGTTAAATAATTGTTTGATGCTAAAGGATATAATATAATATTTCAACCCTTAAAAACCACCCTTAATAACAATGCAATTTTTATACATAGATAATAACTTAATAGATCTAAAAAAAGTAGAATTAAAGGATTACAAAAACATTTATTTAAACAAAAATAGGAATTTACAAATATGTACAAATACAAATTGTTTTTTAGTC
Organism: Diabrotica virgifera virgifera; assembly: GCF_917563875.1. Classification (NCBI taxonomy): domain Eukaryota; kingdom Metazoa; phylum Arthropoda; class Insecta; order Coleoptera; family Chrysomelidae; genus Diabrotica; species Diabrotica virgifera. The sequence continues at coordinate 97,399,839 of NC_065444.1, forward strand.
ATCTTCCAGTATACGAACCGGTTCTTTGGTATTATATAGGGTGAGGCAGATAACTGGCCTATTAGAAATATCTCGAGAACTAAAGGCAACAGAATCATGAAAATTGGAATAAAGGGGTTTTGAAGGATGATCTATTAAATGAAAATATTTTCATCTCTTTGCAACTTCCGGTCATACCGGAAGTTGCTTATAACTTCGTTTTTTTAAATGGGACACCCTGTATATTTTTACAGTCTTGGATTCTCTTCGTTGTCTTCTTTCTTAAAATATAAGGTTTTGTAATATTATACAGGGTATTTTAAAAGATAATTACGTTTTTTTATTAATTTCGTAGCAACATTCACACCCTGTAGAATTGTAGTAGTTTGACATCTAAAACTCTACTTACGTTCAAATGATTTTTAATATACTCTACTATTGTTAAGAATCATTAGTATAGCTAAATTTTTAATTTTAGTATACAGGGTTGGTCGAAACTCGGAATAAGTGTTTTCTGAGTTTTCTTAAATGGAACACCCTGTATTTTTGTATTGTAGTGAAATGATATTTTATAGTACTTTTTTATTTCTTAAGCATTCCCTATACCTAACTGCTTTAATTTGTGAGTTATTGGTGATTCAAGCTAAACATTAATTGCAACAAAAAATACGTAAAATTTTATTAGGTTGGCCGTGAAAATACTCAATCCCAAATAATTTTTCCGAAATAAATACATATTAATCCAGACTGGTCCTTAAAATTACCAATAATGGTTTAGCTATCGAAATACCTTCTTAGTTAAGATTGTTGGTGCGATTAACAATTAAGCACAAATTAAAGCAGTTAGGTATAGGGAATGCTTAAAAAATAAAAAAGTACCATAAAATATCATTTCATTACAATACTAAAATACAGGGTGTTCCATTTAAGAAAACTCAGAAAATACTCATTCCGAGTTTCGACCAACCCTGTATACTAAAATTAAAAATTTAGCTATACTAATGATTCTTAAAAATAGTAGAGTATATTAAAAATCATTTGAACGTAAGTAGAGTTTTAGATGTCAAACTACTACAATTCTACAGGGTGTGAATGTTGCTACGAAATTAATAAAAAAAACGTAATTATCTTTTAAAATACCCTGTATAATATTACAAAACCTTATATTTTAAGAAAGAAGACATCGAAGAGAATCCAAAAATGTAAAAATATACAGGGTGTCTCATTTAAAAAAACGAAGTTATAAGCAACTTCCGGTATAACCGGAAGTTGCCAAGAGATGAAAATATTTTCATTTAATAGATCATCCTTCAAAACCCCCTTATTCCAATTTTCATGATTCTGTTGCCTTTAGTTCTCGAGATATTTCTAATAGGCCAGTTATCTGCCTCACCCTGTATACATTGAAAATGCTATACAAGCGGACTATTCAAATTTTTCGAAAACAAAAATTCGTTTTATAAACATAGCTCCTTCATTTTTGGCGATAAAAAGTTTTTTCAAAAATGATTTTGTAGGATTTTTGAAGAGCTATAAGACTGTGTAAATTAAATTCCGTTAGATCTCTTAGTTTTTAATTGGGGTGGGTTTAAGGGCTCGAATAAGGGGGTGTTTGCTCATAAATAGAGGTTTTAAACAGCAGTATCTCGCTAACTGTTCACTGTAAGGAAAATCCATGCACAAGGAAATTTTAGATATTAAAAAAAAGCTATAATTTAGTAGTCTTTTTTTTCGTATCTACAGTATTTTCGGAGATATTTTGAAGAAAAAGGTAAAAAATACGAAATTGCAAAAAATCTATTTTTCTTTCAACTCCAATGTTTCTAAAATTAGGCCTTTTAAATGGGTCAAACTTCTTGGGTGTATTTAAAATGCAAATATAAAAGGAATTTCAGAAAGGTTAACCAGTACAGAAAAGGACCAATTTTTAATTAGGAGGGTAGTTAGGGGGTCCTTTTCACTGATTTTTTCGTAGAGAAACGCAGGTACAGACTTTTTTTGATCAAAAGTCTCTCAATTTTTATGCTGGAAACTTTTTATTATTATTTTTTGTAAGGTCTAATTGTATGCTTGAAAAAATATTATCTCAGTTTTCCTCGAAAAATGCAAAGTTGTCCCGTTATTTGGCATTAAATATTTTAAATTATGCATTTGATGAAAAAGGCTAACCTTTAACATGCCGTATCTCGGTTCTTATTGGTCGTAAAAATATTATAGAAAAAGAATTTGGGTTCTGTTACTAAAAGATACAATTTTGATATCTACAGTTTTTTTTGATTAAATGCAAATTTTTCGAGTTATTCTCAAAAAATCCTCAAAACAGGTGGATTTTTTCGTCGAAAAACTGTTACTTTCAACCGCGAATAACTCGAAAAATATTAGTTTTACTATGACAGCCCTGGGCACTAAGGCTATCTTCTCCCGGTGAGGGTGGTTATCCCTTATCCGAGGGGTGGAATAATTGATACGCTTACTTGTTGAGTTGGTTTATTTACACTCGCATTAGTATAAGCTGGTAGCACCTCACCCAAAGAACATCTCGTGTAGAAAGAGACACTATCTTTAATGTGGAAATATTACGTCTGATCACCAAAACAGAATGACGAATGTCTAATATAATAATAAAGAATTCCCTTGTTATAGTTTAACTGTTTATATATTTAGAATTGCCTATTCAGCATCGACCATGAAAAGTGTTTATAATTGACTCTGCAATTATTAGTGAATCGTGATCTTGGCTAACAATATTTATATAATCGAATGAAGGTTGTAATGTTGTTTTGATGACATAAATAACTGAAAGTAATTATCGTAGATAATTACAGGGTGTTTTTAAGATATATCTACTGAGTACAGATGAATTCTTGTACACCTTCCCTTTTTAGGAATTTTCCGACTACGGGGAGGGAAATATGCAAGTCGTGCTACCAACCCATACTGTGTTGTAATCAATACAAAAAAATTTATTTTATATACAACTTCCTAAGCCTACGCAAATACATAAATAATATAAAATGTTCGTTTAACAACATTGTTTCGTAACACTTGTCACTCACTGTGTTTTCGGATTGTAAGCATATAATCTATTCTTATGTATTTCCTTGATTTTATTGTTTTCTATTCTGATTTTACAATTAACGTTATTTACTTCTGTTATCGTGAAAGGACCTACATAAAGACTATCAAACTTACCATTCTCTTCCCTTTTTACAAGGACTAGGTCTCCTATTTTAAAGTGTTGTGGTGTCGCTTTGAGCCTATTCTTTTCTTGCCGCTCTTTTTTGTGTTTTAATAAGAAGGTTCTGGCTCTCTCGTGTGCGCTTTGTAGTTTGTATTGTAACTCATTGTAGTAGGCATCTATATTGTAACATGGTTGAATCTCCTGTGTAAGGTCTTCCGGTAGGTTAACCTTCCTGCCATATAACAGTTCGAACGGTGTGTATCCATGATACGCGTTAGGGGTTGTATTGTAGCAGTATGTGAACATTCTGCAACACACATCCCAATTTTCTCTGTCTTCGTCTATGAATGCTCTTACGTACTCGTTCAACGTTCTGTGTAGTTTTTCGCAACTTCCAATGGACTGTGGGTGGTATGCCGTTGAAAAGTTGTGTTCTATTTTTAATAGCTTTGTTAATTCCTGCATTACTTCGTTCTTATACTCTGTGCCTTGGTCTGTTCTTATTTGCTTCATGAGTCCGTATGTTGGTATGAAATGATCAAAGATTCCTCTTGCTATTGTCTCTGCTTCTTTATTGCACACTGGTATGCTGACCGCGTATTTTGTCAGTTCGCACAACATTGTGATACAGTATTTATTACCTTCATTACTTCTCGTGAATGGACCTATTGTATCTATGTATACTATGTCCCATGGTTTGGAAGATGTGTCCGATATCACGAACTCTTCGACATGTGTTCTTTTCGGTTTGTTAATTTGACATTTGTGGCATTGTTTTACGTATTTTCTTACGTCTTTTTCCAAATTTTTCCATCGGAATCTTGCCTTTAGCTTCTTAATTAGTCTGTTATTCCCTACGTGTCCTCCGAACATCGGGTGATTATGGTATTCTTCTATTAATCTGTGTTTTTCTTTGTCATCTTTTATTGTTTCTGGTACTTCACATATGTATATTTCTATATTCTTCAATTTTTTATTTCCTTCTTTAATAAATTCATCAATTGTGCACATTTTAAAAATAATATCATTTACGTATATTTTTACTTTACGTACTGCATTCTCTACCGCCAGCTTATCAAGCTGTACCAACGCTTGGTTTAAATCGAAACGATTCAATCCTGTGGCTATGCTTTTGCTGCATTTTATTTTGTTTTTGGCCCTAATGCTCAGTCTTGGTGAGATTAGTTCTGCTCCAAAGGACAAAATTGGTAGTCTATGCGCCTCTAAATTATTTAGTACCTTCCTTACTGTCTGTTTGGTGGCTTCTGGCTGTAGTGCGAGTTCACTTTCAGCCTTTGTTTGTCTTGCTTCTTTCTCCTTTTCTTTTGCTTGAGCTCTTGTTATAGCTAGTATATGGGCGTTGTCTATGTATAGGTTTTTTAGTTGATGCAATGTTATTCTTGAAAGACTATCTGCGTAGTTACTTTTCCCTGTTATATACTCTATTTCGAAGTCATATTCTTCTAGGTCTAATCTGATCCTCGTGAGTTTTGAGGTCGGTTCTTTCATTGCAAATAGGTGTGTCAAAGGTTTATGGTCTGTTTTTACTTTGAATGTTGGTGCTCCATATAGATAACATTTAAAATAATTAATTCCCCAATGAATCGCTAGTAATTCCTTAACGATTATAGGTTTATTACATTCTCCTTTACTAAAACTTCTTGATGCATATGCTATAGGTAGGTCAATTCCGTTGTAATCTTGACTTAGGATTGCTGAACAACTCTCATTGGATGCGTCTGTTGTTAAGATAAACTGTTTGTTGAAATCAGGATATTTTAAAATTGGTGGTTTCGTCAGAGATGCTTTAAGCTTTTTGAATGCTTTTTCACACTCCTCGGTCCACGAAAATTCTACTCCTTTCCTCGATAATTTGTTGAGTGGTCTGCATATTTCCGCAAAGTTTTTAATAAAACGTCTGTAATAGTTGCAAAATGCTACAAATCTCTTTGTTTCTTCCGCTGTCTTAGGTGTCGGATATTGTTCAATTGCTGCATACTTCGCTTTGTCTGGTGATACTCCCTCTTGAGAAAGATCATGTCCTAAATATGTTACTTCCCTTCTAAAGAATTGACATTTTCCTGGGTTAAGTTTCAAATTGAATTTTCGACATGTCTCGAATGTCTTTTTCAGGTTGTCTAAGTGATGCTTTTCGGATATTCCAATTACTACGATATCGTCCATGTAAAGAAATGCTTTGTCTGGTGTTAATCCTGAAAATGCTATTGACATCATTCTTGAAAAGCTATTTGGGCTTACATTTAATCCAAAAGGTAATCTGGTAAATTGAAATGCTCCATTTTCTGTGCTGAACGATGTGTATTTTCTCGATGATTTTTCTAATGGTATCTGGTGAAAGCCTGACATTAAGTCTATAACTGAAAACCATTTTGCTCTTCCTAGTTGATCTAATATCGAATCTATTCTTGGTAATGGAAATTTGTCTGTAACTATCTTCTTGTTCAGTTGTCTAAAATCTATGCATAATCTCCATGCTTTTCCTCCATCTATAGCTTTTTTCGGTACCAGTACTACTGGACTGTTGTACTCGGATGTAAATGGTTCTATGATTCCTTGGTCTCTTAGGTTTTGTACTTGTCGATTTAATTCCTCTGTTTGCGCATGAGGTGTCCTATAATTCTTGATATATACCGGAGTTTGGTCTTTAACTCTTAGTTTTTGTTCGTAGAAATTGTTACAGGTTAACATATCATGCCTTAGGGCGAATATGTCCGAATATTCCTCGCATAACGATACTAAGTTGTCTCGTATGTATTCTGGTATGTCTAATTTCAGTGATTCTCGTAATTCTTTTTTTCTGTCCTTGCTGTCGTTGACTAGCCTATATATATTGAATAGTTTAATATCCAACGTCCTGATTGTGCTTGCGTCTACATTTACTGTTTCGTACGTTGTGTTCAAAATTTTGATGTATGGATTATTACTTGAAATAATTGCTCTTGCTATGAATATTCCTGGTTGTATTTCTTGCTGTTCCACTATCCTGTCTTTCTTTAACGTTTGAAAAATTTTTACGATTCTGTAAATTTCACATCTAGGCGGTATTATTATGGTGTCATTGTCTATATTATCCAGAATTTTCGTACTAATGTAACAATCGTTGTCCTCTTTAATGTGCATTTTAAGGTTTGCGTAATCTAGTATGCATTGAAAGTTAGAAATAAAGTCTCTCCCAATGATTCCGTCTGTTGGAATTGGAAAGTTAGGTTCTACCAATTGAAAGATGTGTTCGAATCGAGTTCCTTTTACTTCGAGTGTTGTCTCAACTTCTCCCATTGTTTGCAACTCTCCTTTAGTGACTCCTTTTATTTTTGCCTTTGTGTTTGGTTTCACCTGTTCCTTCATAAAATCTTGTGAACATTTTAGTATTGAAATGTCAGCTCCTGTGTCTATGATAAAAGTGCTTGTGTTTTCAAGAATTCCTGTTTTCATTCGTACAAAGTTCGTTAGGTTTAGGTCGAAGTTGTAAATGTTATATTTTATTTCTGCCTGTGTGCTTCCAACTTGTTGTTCATTCAAAACCCCAACTGCTGGTTTTCTTGCTCTTCTTGACTGTCCTCTATTTCTAGTAATCTTACGTTCCTGTTACGTCCGCCTCTCTGGTTTCCTCTGTATGTTTGATTGTTAAATTGTCTGTATCCTCTGTTCGAATAATTTCGTTGATTGTCCGTTGCTTCTCCTTCGTTCCGTTGTCCGAAGTTATTTCTTCTTCCTCTGTCATATTTGTTATGATATCCTCTTCTGTATTGCTGCTGTCCTCTCCTATTCTCGTAGTTTGTCCTATAATTTAAGACTCTTCCTTGTGCATTTTCTTCAGTCGTATCGATCGACAAAAATTTAGATACTACTTCCTGCGGTGATGTAAAGTTACCTGCTTCCAGTATTATCTTAGCTTTCTCTGCATTAGCGTTTCGTTTCATTGTTGTTACTACAGCTTCCGTCGTATATTTCTTTGCTAAGTCAAGTGGCATTCCTTCCGCTATGTATGCTACTTTTAATTGTTCTGCTAACTCTTCCACTTCAGATGCGTACACTGCTGCATCTCTATGCCCTTGCCTTTTTTTTGCTAATTTGGCTATTAAATTCTTCGGATTATCACCTTTTAATTCTTTCTTTAGTGCTTCAGCTATCCGTGGAATTGTATCTTCTGTGGTTATTAGGTTCCTAGCCTTATTGGTGAGTCGCGTTTTTATTAGCGTTACAGCTGTGTCTTCATGACCTTCTGCCAATTTTCCAAGTAGTTCTAATGCGTCTAAAAATGGTTGTAATTTCCCTGCGCTTCCATCGAACTCGTTGGGCAATATCTTGCTTGCGATATTCAAAAATTCATTGATTGTCAAAGCCATGTTTAATATTGTTATATCTTGTTTTATGTCACCTTTTTCCTCTTTTATTTCGTCGTTAATTATTTCTTCTTCTACTTCCTCGTCGCTTTTTCCTTCTTCTGCTTCCTCGTCGCTTTGTTCCTCTTCAACTTCCTCGTCGATTGGTTGATGTATTGAACTTGGAACCACTGTTCTCACATTTACTGCTTGAAATGATCGTATAACTTTGTCTCTGATTTTTCCAAAATATTTGTTGCACGATTCCCTTTGTTTGTCCGAAAGTGCTTCCCAGTTTTTCCTAGTCAATTGTGTGAACTTGTTATAAGCTTTAATTAGCTGTGTCGTTACTTCTTCCTTTATGTCCTTAGATTTCGGAACTTTTTTCTTTAAGACTCTTCTGCTTTGCCTGTCTATTTCTTGTGCAATTTCCTCAACTATTTTGACAAAATCTTCCCAAGTAACTTTGTTGCTACTCATTTATACATAATTTTTTTTCCAGCTTCTGCACTTCTTAGCGAAAATATAAATTCGATAGTCTTACGGTGTATATAGATATGTAGTATATAGATATATAGTAAAAATATAGAGATAAAATAATACGTCAATATATGGTAAAAATATGTAAAAATTGCAGTAGTAATAAAAATTCAAAAATAAATAACGTTATATTAACCCTTGTAAATAAGTAGTTAGAATAATAATTTAAATGTATTATGCATATAGCGTATATTTGTTATATCGTATATTTATTTTGATAGGTATATTTACGATAGCAAATATTAAAATCATAAAATTGCAAAAATGTACTGAAAATCAGTAGTCAAATAATAAATGAATAAAAGTCAGCAAAGATAAGGTATACGTTGATAAATATGTAAAAAAATCATATAAAATTGTATCATTGCATCCTATAATAACTTAATATGAGGGTAAAAAAAATCTTTGTATATTGATAAATATTGGTAATAGAATAGAATAATTAAGTAAAAATAGGTAAACTTGAAACATATATTAATGTAATTAAGGTAGCACATAATGTTTATACTTTATACTTTATATTAATCAGGAAATACCATAAAAATAGCTAATATGGACTTACCACTTTTACGCGTCTTTGTTCGTATCACAAGTCCTCGCTGCACGTTCCATAGCATTGTCCATTGTCCATTGTCCCACGATGTTCCATCTCCATCCTATTCCATTTTCAGCTCCGCGTCGGCCTGATGTCTCCATCCATTTTACATACCACACTGTTGTCTAAGGTGGTCTAGGTGCCTGAACATTGACGTGTTTCTCCATACCTGTCCTGTTCACCAGTCCTGCGTTCTTCCCTGGTTCTGGATCGCCATATGACAGCCCTGGGCACTAAGGCTATCTTCTCCCGGTGAGGGTGGTTATCCCTTATCCGAGGGGTGGAATAATTGATACGCTTACTTGTTGAGTTGGTTTATTTACACTCGCATTAGTATAAGCTGGTAGCACCTCACCCAAAGAACATCTCGTGTAGAAAGAGACACTATCTTTAATGTGGAAATATTACGTCTGATCACCAAAACAGAATGACGAATGTCTAATATAATAATAAAGAATTCCCTTGTTATAGTTTAACTGTTTATATATTTAGAATTGCCTATTCAGCATCGACCATGAAAAGTGTTTATAATTGACTCTGCAATTATTAGTGAATCGTGATCTTGGCTAACAATATTTATATAATCGAATGAAGGTTGTAATGTTGTTTTGATGACATAAATAACTGAAAGTAATTATCGTAGATAATTACAGGGTGTTTTTAAGATATATCTACTGAGTACAGATGAATTCTTGTACATTACGAAGAAAATGTAACAAACATTTCTTTCTTAGAATTACTTTTTACATCGATTTACATGGTTAAAATGTAATAAAAAATTTCCACCCCCGAGATGGGGTGGCAACTACCTCCAAGGTTTTAGCGTACATCGGCATGATATAGAAAATGATCCTTGGACTATTCCCTACCTTCTGTGAAAATTTCAAGTAAATACATGCTGGACGAAAATATTGCGAGCCAAAATGCTTCATTTACTGGCCTAACCAGGCTGTCTGCAAAACAATTTCTAACCAACAAGTTGTAATAAATTTGGCAGATTCAAGGTGAAGGTCTGCCTTATTTACTTTAGAATACTCACGTTAACATTTATATAAAAATAGTCTTGTCGCTAAAATTTTAGAAAACCAACTAAAGCTGCTGTAATTTTCGGCTGGGTAAAGAGATTTCGGTATTTCCTGTAAAATCAACGCCGATTTTTTACTAAAGAGGCCATCTTAAAAGGATCAAAAATAACTTGGCTAGACAGAAGCTAGCCAACAGCTACACGCAAGAAAAGTCTGTAACAAAATTGGGATATTGAGTGGCCCGCTTTCTGTTAGCGCAAATCACTTTTGCCGCTAGATATTTAAATTTAAACTTCAAAAACACACAGCTGAAATTTCTACGCATAGGGTACAGAAGAACTGTTATTGCGTATATGCGTAAGAAAGCAGTACTAGCAATTAAAAAAATGAAAACGAAGAACGTACATCGTACCGTCCGCGAATAGCACAAATTTCGAATAAATCAATAATGGGCGTGATACAAAAATTGTCTGATTTGGTGCATGGAAGAGTGCAGAGGTGACAGGAGACACAGATGCGGAGACGAAGACAGAAAACAGTGAGCACCCTATTTTTCATCAGTTGTGTGTTTACCCGTTCATCATCATGACATGTATCTCATCAATATGTATGTTTGAAGCATCTAATGAGCTTCTGACTGATGATTAAGGTCGCTGGGTTTAATTAATTTAAATAAGTGATGAAAGCAAGGCAGTGGACAGTAAGTACAGTTAATTAAGATATAAAGTACTGAGTGTTCAAAACTGAATAAATATGTGGGTTCATATGTAAATGTGAAGAAATTCACCTGGCTTTATTCATAAATTGTATCAATTGTCCCAGGGCCGGACTGGCTCCTAAAAAAGGCGCCAACCCAAATTCTAAAAAAGGCGTCAACCCAATCTCTAAACAAAGGCGCCAGACCCCCTTCTAGGCTTTTGCATCAAACTTTTTGGAAATCCTAGTGCATTAGGCCTGGATCCCGCGTACCAAAAAAAGTTGTATAATAGCAAGCTGAAAATTTGTTAATAGGTTAACGATGCCTAGTCGGATAAACTTGGATGTATGGGAACACTGGAATATGTGAAGTTTTAATTGTGGTAACAGGTTAAAAATTTGAAACGTCAGACTACGAAAACTGTCACATGTATTTTGTCGGACAGAAGTTCCAATTTATTTTTTACTCACTCATTAAACTCTCATGGAAAAATCAGACTGGTACCAACTGAGCATTTTAATAAGTCAGACACGTAGAACATGTTAAATGACAGAAATTATGTTGGTGATAAATAGCAGTCTGATTTTTGCATTAGAGTTGAATGAAAGGGAAACAAATTAATTGGAAGTTCGTCCGACAAAATACATGGGACGTTTTCGTAGTCTGACGTTCCAAATTTTTAACCTGTTGTACATTTAAAACTTCCCCTATTCCAGTGTTTCCAAACACAAGTACATCAAAGTTTGTCCGATTAGACACTGTTAACTTATTAACAAATTTTCAGCTTGCTATTATACAACTTTTTTTGGTACGCAAGATCCAGGCCTACATGTAAAGTAAATTGATATTACTTGTGAATTTTTTTAAGTTTAATATTAATTTAAAACAATAAAGTAATTTACCATTTTTCAACTGCTTCTACAGAAGAATCTACTGGTTCAAAAACATTGATCAACAATCATGATCATTGGTGTTCAACAGAAGGTACTTTTAAAATGATTTCGAATTCTTAGAGCGCTCTAAAATAGCAGAGTAAACCTCGATAAAAAAGCCTCAATCACACTGTTTCAGGTGATCCGTAAATGAGCAGTGAATGGCCTAATGTCAGTCGCTCGCAAACGGAGCCCTCGGAGAACTGGCGAAAGTCCTTTGTAATTCAAGCCTTAGCCTGGGCAAGGGCTCACTGCCTCGCCGGACAGTATAATTCTCTCCCAATCGCGGGAACTATATGGATAAGTATTTAATCACTTAGGAAAAAATAAAACAAAACGAAGTGAGAATAAAGCGTGTCACCGGTGGTGGTGGTGCAGCTTTAACAAGGTATGAATGAGATGATAAGGTGTTCATTCTAGTAAAGGGAACAAAGGAAAAATTCTAAGCGAAGAGGGAAAGAGGAAGAAAGAGACTATGATCTTCGGAAGAATGGGATCTGTTCGAAGATCTCCGGTCAGTGGTAGGGACCTGACCAAGACGGATCTCCCAGGGGAGACAACCTTGCAAAGGAGCTCCTCACTTGGGGAGAAAAGACCTAGAGAGAAGGAGGAGAGCTCCGACATAACAGTCATGGTAAAAACAATGGATAAACTTACCAGAGTTTCAAATAATTTAGTGAAACTAATGTCCGACCATACAAACACGAAGGTCGAGATCAAGAATGAGGTAAAAAACTTAAAGATAGTCACCAAATACATGAAGAGCAATCTCAGACAAGTCGCCCTCGGCAGCATTGAGAAGCGAAATAGAATAGTAGAGCAAACCGGTGAGGAAAGAACGACTAAGGAAACGGCAGGAGTGTCCACACAGGTCGGCTTCGAAGAGTTCTTTCCCGAAAAACTTAGTGAAGAAGAGATAGAAATGATCGCAACGGTTCTGAACTCAGGAGAAAGAGGCTTTAAAAAATAAAGGACATCATAAAGATGGGAAGAAGCTCACTATAGGGTCGCCAAACCGGGAAGATAGGATAAACCTACATGCAACTTAGTAGTGGTCATGGATTCAGTGAGGGGGAATGGTTCCACGACCTGACAAGGAAAAACAGGAACTGGGAGTATGTGCAGGAGGTACATACAGACCAGAAAAGGTGGAGTACTTCCAACTTAGTATTATGAGCACGATGACAAGGACGGGTCAGAAGGAAGAGAACCGGGAAAACAGTCAGAATATTTTCATGGTCCCTGTAGAGAAAGGGGTGACGGAAATCGACGGGGACAAGAGACTACTGGCAATTATTTCTAAATTGAGGAAAGACATTGAGATACTGGAGACCAGAGAGGCGTCCCTAAGAGTAGTGGGGGCTACAAAGGTAGGAACTTCAGGAAGCTCCTGGAAGTTACATTTATGGGTATGGACTTTCACCTCGCGCAGGTGGAGTATGAATGCGGGGAAAGTAGGATGTAGACGCAGAAGGTGATCATGAAGGAAGGTAGAAAATCCCATGCCGAATTACTCAAGCAAATCAAGGGTAGCCTAGACACAAAGAAGGAGGCGATTAGCATCACAAGCGCTAAGAATACTACGGACGAAGACTTCACCCTCAAAGTGGCAGGGAAAGAACAGGCCAAGCGCCTGAAGAAGAATATCGTGGCCCTCACGGAGGAAGGGAAAATAGAGAAGGGAACACAAACGTCATGGTCGGACTGACACGCATCACAGCCAAGAAGCCCCTGGAAAGAATATACCAATTGACTGGAACTCGTGCAAGATTCGAGAGAGACTGCATGCCCAGCGCTGCTTTAGATGCCTGCAGTTCGGGCATAGTAAAACCGACTGCAAGGGAGAAGACATGACGGACTCCTACTACAGATGTGGCAAAGGGGGCACCAGGCACGATAGTGTAGTAGTAAGGCGACTTTTTGCCTCACTTGTAAAGAATCCGGTCACAGAGCCGACAGCTTACAGTGCCCGCAGTATAAAAAACTCATCCTCGAAAAGCGGGGGCCCGCAGTATAAAAAACTCATCCTCGAAAAGCGGGGGCTTAAGAGACACCTGGCCACAAGGGATGAGGAAAGGGTGGATGAAAGCACCTAGGACCAGAACTCAGACAGCCTATAGGTATGTTAGAGAGATAAGAACCATCTAATTCGAAGTTCCTTTAAATAAATATGGGAAGGGCGAGGGCCGCTCACGACGTTGCAGAGGTACTCACACGAAGGGAATGTTATCACATTTAGTCTCTCAACAAAGAATCATTAAAGATAAGAGATCTAACGTGACCATATACGTGATGAACCGAGGAGTTGGCATCACCAGACACTTTGTTAAGAATCGGTATGTTGAAGTACAAGTTTGATACCTGATGGTGTGCAATTGTTATGTTTCACCAAATGTCCCGCTTTGAGTATATGAAGAGTATATTGACCCGATTATCCAAGAGGCTGGGACGGAGAGTGTACCGGTCTCCGGTTACCGATGGTAAAACCCATCGTCTATTTGTTGACTTCAAAGCCGCGTACGACAATGCTAAGAGAACAGTACTATACCAATCAATACATGAGTTTGTTACACCAGAATAACTAGAATGACCAACTCCGACCAACTAGAATGACAATGTCTGACTTAAAAGAGTGCGTAAGTATAGAGAAATATAATTCTAGAACTTTTGAAATAAAGGATGGACAAGGGGATGCGCCGGTAACCTGAATGTGAACGATCGTCCATGGAACCAAAGAATTCAAGATGGGAGAGGGAAATACCTATGATAATGGATCCATGCACCTACGTTCGTAGGTAATAGTAAATACTTTCCGGACATCTCGCTGGTTTCAACGTTATGTACTTATAAACAGGGTCGTAAGCTGGATTGTTTTAAAAGAAGAATCACTCAGCTTACATAAATATGTGAGTTTTGAACTAGCGAGCAAAAGGAAGAAAGGGAAAGATGAAGATATCGATCTAAAGAGATTTTTAAATGAGTAAGTCTTTGTGGGTGCTTTTAGCTTGATTGGTCTGAGATGCGAGGATGTGAGTGAGTTGATCGAGGATCTGAGTGGGGCACCGGAGTTGGCTTGTGTTAGGTCAAATGGGTGGTATGAAAGAAAATAACCGTACTGGTAGAATGAGGGCCTTGAATGTCAGAGAACGAATTGTATGAGAGTAAAAATGGAGTGGAAGAGGTTATTAAAATTTCAAGCAGGAAAAAGAGAATCAATGAATTAAAGCGAATGCAGAACCAGTACAGAAATGAGATTACATGATTGAAGAGAGAAAAGTGGAGTAACCTGCTTCAGGATCTCAAAAGAGGTATCTGGGGACAGTGTTTCAAGATGGTGTGTATCTAACAAAAGGGGAGAAGACACACTATCCCCTGCCCGAGGAGAAGAGACTGTTTAATACGGGAGCGCTTTCCTCAAGTGGAGAACAGACGTTTAAGTGTTTCATAGAGGCGGTACCCTTTACTGAGTTGGAATTCGGCGAGGCCGTTGAATGGATAAAGATCCGAAAGGTACCTGGCATAGACGGAGTCATACCGGAGAAGCTAAGGCTCGCCGCACAACTGAACCAAAAGAGGTCAGAAAACCTGGGTGCCATTTTCGAGCTATGTGTGTTGGCCTTTGATTACCTGATACGAGTTGAATTTTGTTGTACCCACTGGCTTCATTATGATGTATGATTCTAGGGTGCAAAAATCCTGTATGTATGATTTTTATGGCGCGCAGAAAACTGCACTCATTAGGCCAATTGTGGGATGTAACACTATTGTAATATAATATAAACAGATGACATTGATACCTACGAAAGGCTCCTGAATCGTAAAATAGCCGCGCGACTCATCTAAGCTATTTATTATAACAAACCGTGGATACGAAAGGCGCCCGAATCTTAAAAATGCTCTTCGAGGGCGCCGCGCGTCCTCGGAGCAGATATTGATACCAACAAAAGGTCTTCGAGGGCGCCACGCGTTGCATCTAAGCTTTTTATTATAATAGAAACAGCGAGAATTAATACCCACGAAAGGCGCTCAAATCGTAGAAATAGTCTTCGAGGGCGCCGTGCGTTGCATACAAGCAATTTATTATAATAGAAACAGTGGATCTTGATACCTACGAAAGGCGCCCGAATCGTAAAAATTGTCTTCGAGGGCGCGCGCGTCCTCGGAGCAGATATTGATACACACAAAGGCGTTCGAATCGTAAAAATGGTCTTCGAGGGCGCCGTTCGTCTCATCTAAGCAATTTATTATAACAGAAACAGCGGACATTAATACCTACAAAAGGCGCCCGAATCGTAAAAATGGTATTCGAGGGCGCTGCGCGTTCTCGGAGCGGATATTGATATCCACGAAAGGCGCCCGAATAGCCTACATTATTTGATTATCTGATATCTGGTATTTTGTTGTACCCACTGGCTTCATTATGTAGGTTTCTGGTGCCAAACGGCGAAATCACAAGCAAGTAGAAACATTTTTTAGGCGAATGGTAGCTGCATCATATTTGTGTAACAGTTCAAAAAAAAAAATTTTTTTTCAGCGTTTAATTTTTTTTAATGGATAGATAGTAACCAAGGCAAAAGGCGCACCGGCCCGATGGCCGGTGGGCCGGCGGGCCAGTCCGGGCCTGAATTGTCCGAAGAAAGTATCGCACCTACCTGGATTATGACTGGATTATCTTAATTCGCGTGGAGATTCTGCTGGACGCCCACTATCTGGTACCGGTACGATGTCGAAACGCCGGCTAGGGCACACGTACGTCGCGTTCTTGGAGATGTATCCAGCTTCGTATCAGCTTCTAATTTCGTAGTGTCTGATGTTGTCTTCCTTCACCCTAACCAGCGGTACTTACAGGAAGAGAATTCTTTGTTCGCTTGAAGTCAGGGCCGGATTTAAGGGGGGCAGGCTGGGCAGCTGACAGCTGCCCGGGGCCCCCACATTCCGGGGGCCTCCACAAAGCGCCAAACATAAAAAAATCAGCAATTATACATATAATAATTTTTAGCAACCAATTAACTGTGATATTTCGTTACGTGGAAGGTTTCACTCCTGTTAGAAGGTTTCTCATGTTTTGTCAAATCACGGTCATAGAGCAGAAGACATATTTAATTCTCTAATGAAATTCTTGCAAGAACATGATATCGATTCGAAAAACTGCAGGGGACAGTTCTACGACAACGCGTCAGTTATGAGTGGAAAATACAATGGTGTTCGGGCTAAAATTAGAGAACCTAATATCTTGACGTTGTGGATTCCGTGTGCCGCCCACTCTAAATTTAGTTGCAAAAGGTGCAGCTGAGTGTTGTCCTGCTGCCATAGCATTCTTTGGTGTCTTAGAAGAACTATATGAACTAAATGTATCTTCACTTTTCACCTCCTTTTCGCTTCCTCTACATAATATACAAAGATACAACTTGTTAATCGAATATTTAAAAGTTGGGTCTCGAGAGCAACGCCGACCATGCCAAAAATAATATTGGTCCTAAAAGAGTAAATACCTACTACTACATGGTCATCTAGAAGTGATGCCGCAAAAGCGCTAGTTGGGTTGTAATCAGATTAAAGGAGCATTATCCAAAATTTCACAGAAGACGATGAGCAACAATTTAAAACTCTTAGCGATGCACATGGTTTGTATAATCGAATGTGTTTACTGGAAACAGGAATATTTGCAATATTTTGGAATGAAATCTTAGAGAGGATAAACAGCAGAAGTCGTATTCTCCAAAATCCAAATATTGACTTTAATTCAGGAGTGGCGGCACTTAAATCACTTAAAGAATTTATATTCATTTAAGTAATTCATTTAAGGAATATTCGACTGACTCCACTGGATTATGGAACATATCTATCGCTATTATAGATCACTTCATTTCCTCTTTAAGTCAGAGACTTCTGTATATGAATCCATTCATTCCAATTTTGGATTTTTACATCATTTGGACAATTTAACTCCCAATGAAATTGAAGCTCACTCACTAAAGCTTACCGAAAGTTACATCAATGATTTAAATGAAAACCTAGGTGTCGAACTGGTACAATTTGTAGAATTTTTAAATTCATTTAAAGAGGAAATCGACTCGTCAAATAAGTTAAGAACTTCAAACGTACCGAATGCTAAAAGAAAAGAATGTGAATAATACGTTTCCAAACGTTGAGGTGACACTTCGTTTATATTTAGTTCTGATGCTAACTAACTGCAGTGGAGAGATCATTCTCAAAACTTAAGTTAATTGAAAATCTACTTCGGTCTACGATGGGTCAAGAGCGTTTAAATCATCTCTCTATAATGAACATTGAACACGATATGTTAAAGCGACTAGACATGTCCGACATAATCAAGGAATTTTCAATTAAAAAACCTCGAAATGTACCCGAACTTTAACCATACATCTTACTATGTTTATTTTTAATATTTTACTCTAACTATATTTTTTACTGTAGTTTACTCTTGTATTTTTTATTATTTAAAAATATATTTTGTATAAAAGTAAATCCACATTTTTTTTTAATTTCTAAAAGGGAAAACCGTGTAGTTGGCTGTATACCACAGTTGTTATAAAAACAATTTTTTTAATGGTAGGAGGTAGGGCCCCACACCAATTCTGCCCAGGGGCCCCCACTGCCTTAAATCCGGCTATTTGAAGTGATAAAGGTCGAAACATGTTCTTCCTTGAAATACTTTCTAACTTGATACATGTGCCAAGCAAGCTTGATCCCCTTTTGTCAAAGTGAGTGCGTTTTTAACAAGAAAATATTTATGAACAGCCAGTGGTGTGGTCACTTTACAGGGAGGTGTTAAAAATACGAAAGTATAGGGTGAATATCAATAAAATTATAGGTTTTTAAAAGAAAATAATCATATTACATAATTAAGTAGTCATAGAGCAAATATAAAACTAATAAAGTAAAATAAACTGCGCGTCATAGAAAACGGGCACCCTAAAAAATGGGTAATTTTTGAAGTTGCGTATCTCCTAAACCTGTTGTCCGATTTAAGTGATGTTTTGAATATGTTATAGCCCTGTTATTTGTCAATATCCCTGTAATAATATTTTTGCTAAACAGGTAAATTTTCATTGTATACCGGGTGTACGAATCAGACTGTGTTTTTTTCTCAAAGTTCGCAACACCCTGTGGAATATCCTAGCATTTATAAAATACTGAAATTAAAACTTAACTATAGCCTCAGGTTTTCTCAACATTTTGTTTTTTGATTCATTCGCTTATGTTGGATAATACAAAAGTTAGGTTCTTTAACAATTAGCCATGTTCTTTTTCAGTACAGGGTGTTTCTAAACAAGTGCGACGAACTTTAAGGGGTAATTCTGCATTAAAAAATAATGACAGTTTGCTTTATAATCGTATGTCCGCAAATGCTTCGTTTGCGAGATACGGGATGTGGAATTTTTTCTAACAAACTGACGATTTATTTATTGCTTTAAAACCGGTCGAGATATGCAAATAAAATTTGGTGGGTTTTAAGACGTAGTTATTGCACATTTTTTGACATACAATTAAGAATATACATACGGGTAATAATATGCATACGGGTAATATGCACGCCAATAGTGAATATAAAATTCTTGATTGCAAGTCAAAAAATTCGCAATAACTATCTCTTAAAACCTACCAAATTTCATTTGCATATCTCAACCGGTTTTAGGGCAATAAAATAAATCGTCAGTTTGTAATAAAAATTTAACATCCCGTATCTCGTAAACGAAGAATTTACGGACATAATTTTATAAAGCAAACGGTTATTATTTTTTCATGCGGAATTGCCCCTTAAAGTTTGTCGCACTTATTTACAAACAACCTAACCTATACTGATGAAGAACATGACTAGTTGTTAAAGTACATAAATTATGTATTATCCAACATAAGAGAATGAATCAAAAAACAAAATGTTCAGAAAACCTGAGGCTATAGTAGGGATTTCTAGAATATTCCACAGGGTGTTGCGAACTTTGAGAAAAAAACACAGTTTGATTCGTACACCCGGTATACAATGAAAATTTACCTGTTTAGCAAAAATATTATTACAAACATATTGACAAAGAATAAGGCTATAACATATTCAAAAAATCACTTAAATCGGACAACAGGTTAAGGAGATACGCGACATCAAAAATGACCCATTTTTTAGGGTGCCCGTTTTCTATGACGCGCAGTGTATTAAGATACATTGCATACTTTCCCAAACAATGTTAGTTCACGAAAATAAAATTAGCAGACCTATAAAACTGCAGTTCACGAAGGAAACAATCAAATCTAAATATCGTGCGCTAACAGCTTTTTGCAATCGAAGCAACAATCTCTACCAAAATGCATCCTATTTTATTTACTGAGTTTTTTGCCCTCATAAGTTACCCCAATAGAAATATCTATTCCATGTTATTAATTATTTCAATAACTAAAAGACCTAAAAGAGTCTGAATACAGTCAGTACGAAAATGAAGAACAAGGTAGATTTAGAGCTGGCTCCTACACAGATAATCAGTCGGAAAAATGAAAGAATACCCATGAAAGAACATATAAAACACGCTGTATTTTCCTGTCACCGTGTCACAAAGAAAATTGTCCAGTGCAAGTACATGTAACAATAATTATTACATGTACTTGCGCTGGCCAATTTTTTGTGTGACACGGTGAAAGAAAAATACAGCGTGTTTTATATGTTCGTTCATGGGTATTCTTTCATTTTTTCTACTGTATTTTGCTTAAAAGAGAAATAGAGAAGAAAACATACAGAAACAGAAATTCATCTAACGCCCGTATACTTACAAAAAGCTTATGATAATATCTTCTTCTTCAGGTTCCTTCCCCTATCGGAGGCTGGAAATCATCATCGCTATTTTAATTGTATTGGCCGCACTTCTGAATAATTCTAATGAGCTGCAACCGAACCACTCTCTCAAATTTCTTAGCCAGGATATTTTGCGTCGTCCTGGGTTTCTCTTCCCTTGTATAATTAACCTAAGTAATACGTACTTCTTGCCCCTCATTATATGACCCGGATATTGATTTTCTAATTTTAACAGTTTTTTGATAATATACCTCTACATAAAATGTGGGAAGCTTTACAGTCATCTCCAATAAAATACACTCTCGCCAAGGCATTGAAATATGTTAGTCACGAGTAAAAAATCGGAAACTCAAGCTAGCCAAGATTATAAATACCTGGAAGTAATATCGGATCAAACCGGAACCGATGGCAAAGAAATTAACTACCGAGTTATACAAGCAAAATGAGCAATTTATTATTTTATGCAGTAAACAGATCTAACTACTTAACCGGAAAACATAGAATAATAAATGAAGACTGAAAAAACACTAGTGCGGTCCCAATATAGCTTGTAGTTGCCATCCTCAAGCATACTCTCAGGGACGTATTGATAATATGGGAGATGGTCCGTTTGGAGAAGTCCCAGCTTGATAGCTATCTCTTGATGAAGGATTTTTCCCACTGCGTCATGCCGTTCCTTGTATTCAGTTGCAGCAAATGCCTGACACCCCTTGTAAGATGTTGGATGGTTTCTTGGGCTTGACATCCATATCGGCATCTGTCGTTTTGAACCTGAGGGTATTTGACGATATATTTCAGGTAATTTCTGGTTGGTATAACCTGATCCTGAATGGCCAGTAATGAACCTTCCGTTTCAGGTAACATCTTTCCTGATCTCAACCAATAGTTCGACGCTGTATTGTCGACATAGTCTTGGCTGACCTCATTGGGATGTCGCCCGTGTAGAGGTTTACCCATCCAGGTGCGCATTTTCTCGTCCTTAGTGTGGTGGTTTATGCGCATTTCTGGTTCCCTCAGTTTAATCGGAGTTGTGTCATCTACTGCGCAAATAGCGCGGTGTAGAGTAGATGTCTCAGCCTGCATCTGAAAATAAGTTCTTAAATTATTAGCAATCTGTTTGTCTAATTGCTCACCTATATCCATAAGTCCTCTTCCTCCTAAATACTTTCGAGGAGTGTTCGTACTTTTAGAATTATTATTATTATTATTACATATAATATTATGTATATTATTTTATATTATAATATATTATTAATATAATTTTATAATATTTTAAAATAATGCATAAAATAGTCAAGTCAAACATTACACTCTGAGTTTCTAGATATACCCAGAAGAGGATTCATCAATCCACAACCCAGTTCCAAACATTAAAGTTTTAAAATTTAAAAATTTATCACTGCTATAAAACCCCTGACTGATGAGCAAATTCTTGATTGTTTTTTAAATTGTAAATTTGGTAATTCAGTAATTTGCAGAAGTCAGCCTGTTGTAAATTGTTATACCATAAGAGTTTGGTCCGTCTCTACTTCTTTGGAGCCTGGTGAAGGACATTATTAAGGCATGCATATTTCTGATTTCATATCATCTTCTAAAGTGCCCTCTACTCAATGGAGGTTAGCTACTACAATAATTGTTCTTCTCTGTCTTCAGCTGTTCAAAATTTAGCCCTGTCCATTGTCGGATGTTTCTGAGCCACGATAGTCTTTTCCATCTAAACCGACTTCTGGCAAACGCTCTAATAGTAGGTCGTGTCTTAGTCTATCATATGCTATTTAGAAGTCTGTAAAGCATATAAATACACTGGGGTGCAAAATTAACCGGACACCTTAAAAATTGGTCATTTTTGATGTCTCGAATTTCCTAAACCTATTGTCCGATTTAAGTGATCTTTTAAATATATTATAGCCTTATTCTTTAGCAATATCGCTGTAATACTATTGTTGCTAAACAGTTAAATTTTCATTGTATACCGGGTGTATCAATCAAACTGTGTTTTTTTCTCAAAGTTCGCATCACCCTGTGGAATATTCTAGTATTTATAAAATACTGAAATTAAAATCCAACTATAGCCTCACGTTTTTCAACATTTTGTTTTTTATTCATTCGCTTATGTTGGATAATAAAAAAGTTAGGTACTTTAACAACTAGTCATGTTTTTCATCAATACAGCGTGTTTTTAAATTATAATTGGCAAAATTTAAGGGGTAATTCTGCATGAAAAAATAATGACAGTTTGCTTTATCAACGATATGTCTGCAAATGTTTCGTTTCCGAGATAGGGGGTGTTAAAAGTTTTCTTACAAACTGACGATTTATTTATTGCTTTAAAACCGGTTGAGATATGCAAATGAAATTTGGTGGGTTTTAAGAAGTAGTTATTGCAGATTTTTTGACATACAATCAAGAATTTAATATTCACCATTGGCGCGCATACGGGTAATATGAGGGCTTATATTACCCATATGCGCGCCAACGGTGAATATTAAATTCTTAATTGTATGTAAAAAAATGTACAATAACCTTAACACCCACCAAATTTCACTTGCATATCTCAACTGGTTTTTAAGCAATAAATAAATCGTCAGTTTGTAAGAAAAATTTCAACACCCTCTATCTCAGAAATGAAGCATTTGTGAACATAGGTTTATAAAGCAAACTGTCATTATTTTTTCATGTAGAATTACCCCTTAAAGTTTGTCGCACTTATTTAGAAACACCCTGTATTAATAAAGAATATGGCTAGTTGGTAAATTTCTTAACTTTTTTATGGTCCTACTTAAGCGAATGAATCAAAAAACAGAATGTTGAGAAAACATAAGGCTATAGTTGGGTTTAATTTGAGTATTTTATACATGCTAGAATATTCCACAGGGTGATGCGAAGTTTAAGAAAAAAACACAGTTTCATTGGTACACCCGGTATGCAATGAAAATTTACCTGTTTAGCCACAATAGTATTGCAGCAATATTGATAAAGAATAAGGCTATAACATATTAAAAAATCACTTAAATCGGACAACAGGTTTAGGAAATTCGAGACATCAAAAATGACCCATTTTTAAGGTGTCTGGTTAATTTTGCACACCAGTGTATATCATTCTGTTGGTCGTAGCATTTTTGGGCGAGAACTAGTAAACTGAAGAGGGCTTCTCTCGTTCCCATGCCTCTCTGAATCCAAATTGATCGTCTCCGATTATTGTTTCGCACTTTCTAGAAATTCGATTATGTAAGACTTTTAATAGGACTTTTCTGCATATCGGTATACATTATCATGACTTTGATGACGATCTATATTTTGTTTTACGTGAACAATACTCTCTAAAATAAATAGTAAAGTTAGAGTAAGTATGTGTAGTGCAACAAATGCTTGCCAAGATTTTTTGTGATAGGACAAGCCAGCAATTATTCGTACCATTCTTCTCCAAATGTGAAAGACATCTTTGGTTCCAGCACTGGTTTGGTTTGAACGATACAGTGCAAATTAGGCCTGTTTTAAGTGAATTGAGGTTTGAGGTACACATTCAGAAAGTCTTCTCATCAGAAAAGTTGCAGATCCTAATTTAGCAACAAAAGACCTTGTAGGGGCTTTACAACATAGTCCTGCATTCATGTAAATTTCCAAAAAAAATTTTTGTGTGCATCCCCGAAAGTATGCTATTTTGTTGAAAAAATCGAAGTTTGGGTTTTTCATATAATACCCCAGGATGTTGATATGGCATAGGTTTCTAAATAAAAAGCGTTATAGATTAGGACATATTTATTAGAAATTTTTAAAATATTTATATAATATGTAGTTCTATATACAAGGAACTCTGAAATTCTTCCATTTAGTATTCATAAATCTATATATACTTCTTAGTTAAAATATATACTGTTAAGGGTTAATTCAATCAAGGAAGGCATGTTTCGATTTAACTTTTAGTCAAATTATTAGATAATAAATAAGTGAATCATCAGACTTTGTTTTTTATAAACTTTTAAATAAAATTTGCATATTTCATAGAAATGCACCGTACAAAATGACACTTTTTTGATATGCTGAATTATACATTATTGTTCAATAGATATTTTCTTAAATATTCCACAGTAAAAGATGGTTCGTAGAATCTTCCCTTCCGGCTACCTCTGACATATTAGATGTCCTAAAATCTTCGTATCCATCGCCACCAGATATCACCAAAAACTTCGCACTAGATCGCGTCTCCTGTTTTGACTTATACGAAATTCTATGAGATAATTCATTGGCTGGCATTTCCACCGACGTCAAGAATCTTACGTGGCCAGTATGGCCATGAGGCACTCCATTAACTGTAGGTACTGTAGTAAGTTTGGTCGTTGTCGAAGAAATGTGAGGAAGAGGCATGGTTAGCAGTACTCCGGCCGAAGTACCAATCCACAAGAGGTCTTTGCATGCTACCAAAGATGTCACTCGCAGACAAGCTGCTTTGTGTTGTCGAATTATATCGTCGCAACCTGGAATATAGGGAATGTTAATTTTTTTCTATACATGTCCACTACATATTTAAAATCATATTTTATTAAAGGATTATACATAGGTATACAGGGTGAGGCAAATAAAGGGCCTATTAGAAATATCTCGAGAACTAAAGGCAACAGAATCATGAAAATTTGAATTAAGGGGTTTTGAGGAGTCATCTATTTAATGAAAATATTTTCATCTATTTGCTACTTCCGGTTATACCGGAAGTTGCTTATAACTTCGTTTTTTTTAATGGGACATCCTGTATATTTTTACATTTTTGGATTCTCTTCGATGTCTTCTTTTTTAAAACATGAGGTTTTGTAATGTTATACAAGGTATTTTAAAAGATAATTACGTTTTTGTATTAATTTCGTAGCAATATTCACACCCTGTAGAAATGTAGTAGTTTGACATATAAAACTCTACTTACGTTCAAGTGATTTTTAATATAGTCTACTATTGTTAAGAATCATTAGTATAGCTAAATTTTTATTTTTAGTATACAGGGTAGGTCGAAACTCGGAATGAGTATTTTCTGAGTTTTCTTAAATGGAACACCCTGTATTTTAGTATTGTATGAAATGATAATTTATGGTACTTTTTTATTTCTTAAGCATTCCCTATACCTAACTGCTTTAATTTGTGCTTAATTGTTAATCGCACCAACAATCATAACTACGTATGTATTTTGATAGCTAAACCATTATTGGTAATTTTAAGGATTAGTCTGGATTAATATGTATTTATTTCTGAAAAATTATTTGTGATTGAATTTTTTCACGGCCAACCTGATAAAATTTGACGTATTTTTTGTTGCAATTAATGTTTAGTTTAAATCACCAATAGCTCACAAATTAAAGCAATTCGGTATAGGAAATACTTATAAAATAAAAAAGTACCATGAAATATAATTTCATTACAGTACTAAAATATCCATTTAAGAAAACTCAGAAAATATTCATTCCGAGTTTCGACCAACCCTGTATACTAAAATTTCAAAATTAGCTATACTAATGATTCTTAACAATAGTAGAGTATATTAAAAATCATTTGAACGTAAGTAGAGTTTTAGATGTCAAACTACTACAATTCTACAGGGTATGAATATTGCTACGAAATTAATAAAGAAACGTAAGTATCTTTTAAAATACCCTGTATAATATCACAAATCCTCATATTTTAAGAAAGAAGATATTGGGGAGAATCCAAAAATGTGAAAATATACAGGGTGTCCCATTTAAAAAAACGAAGTTATAAGCAACTTCCGGTATAACCGGAAGTTGCAAAGAGATGAAAATATTTTCATTTAATAGATCATCCTTCAAAAGATCCCTACATTCCAATTTTCATGATTCTATTGCCTTTAGTTCTCGAGATATTTCTAATAGGCCAGTTATCTGCCTCACCCTATATACACTATCTGATGATCTCTAATGAGAGTGAAACTAGTAAGGGTACTTATGGTCCTCTCTGAACGAAGTGAAATAAATAATACGTCCCTTGATTTCGTTTTACGGCGAATTCTTCTGTATTATAAGTTAAAAGAGTCGGGAGCTCTGTACAGTAATCAAATATGAATCATCTTTACTTTTAGTTTATATTTTTATTCACTTTTGTGGGTATAAAAGGAACTAGTTCGCCAAAGATTATTATCACGGTGAACGACAGGTCGTAAATGCACTTATAGATTCCCTTATAGAGTATTTCACCACTCACTTGTGCTTTATTTTTCCATCTTAAAAAGCTCGGAGGATAAATAATTCGAATTTTAGTTCCTGACTCATTTGACTTACGATTCACAGATGGTGCTAGTTGCATCTTTGCTAAGTATTTTAATAATTACACCGAAAAGATGAAACTATTGGATTCCAGTTCAGTGCCTCTACACAGGTGCTCTGATGAGGATAAAGTAAATTCGAAGTACGTATGTATATGCACATTAGTCGAGGCATTGAAGGATTGACGTGTCGATTTTTTTGCAGTAAGACGGATTTTAATGCGGATTGGTGCGTTGGATTCGTGAGAATGTCAGGAAATTTTGTGAACTAATGTAATGAATAAGAAATCTCAAATTGCATTTGTGCATAAGAAAAATGCATTTCGGTAAATAGTGGAAAAAATTGACTCAATTTTCTTACTCGGGGGTTTTTGGGGTCGCTGAAAACGAATATGAGGTCGGCGAGCGTATGCAAACTACCTGGTGCCTGCAGCGGGTGTAATAAACGTCTTCCTCTGGAGTATTATGGTAATTTGTTAAATAATTGGCCCAAAATTTTAACTCGGGGGTTTTTGGGGTCGCTGAAAATGAATATGAGGTCGGCGAGAGTGTGCAAAGTACCTGGTGCCTGAAGCGGGTATAATAAACGTCTTCCTCTGGAGTATTATGGTAATTTATTATATAATTAGTTTAAACTCGTTACTCGGGGGTTTTTGGGGTAATCTATTTTCTTCGATGTAACTGTAGTGATCGAAAAGGGTGGTATTTTTATTATAAATAAACATAAATTTTTATTATTATAATATATTTATGGTTAAAAAAGTTCATTATACAAAATTTATCGTAATTTATCTTTAAAATTCATTTTCTTCATCATTATCACCTTCTTCTTCATTATTGCCTTCCTTTCTCGAGTCCAATGCAATATTTGTGCAATCAGAGCCTGCACAATTTTTGCAGGCTAAATTACAAACTAACCCATGCTTCCGCACCCGCATGAGTTGCCACAGTCTGACTTACAACTACAGAATATTAAATTTAAAATGTTTGGAGGACCAGGTGGCTGAGTCATTATAACTGGAATTAATACATTATTTTGTAATTCCCATCCCAAATCGGTTGGGT
The DNA here is from genome assembly GCF_917563875.1 of Diabrotica virgifera virgifera. Classification (NCBI taxonomy): domain Eukaryota; kingdom Metazoa; phylum Arthropoda; class Insecta; order Coleoptera; family Chrysomelidae; genus Diabrotica; species Diabrotica virgifera. The sequence goes on from NC_065444.1 coordinate 97,427,261, forward strand.
TCATGTTACTGTCCTCTCCATGCAGCCAAATTTGTGTTTGTAAATATACCCTTTTTAAATGCTGGGTAAATGCATCAACAGATGAAAGAATTTTTCCAATGACAATCTTTTTATTTTTGGCAATAGCCATTAAGTACATTCTGTATCTAGTAATTTTCTCTCCAGGCAAAACCACATCATCCACTTGCGCCTTAATTCAAACTGATTTAAATGATATAAAATTAGAATTTAGTCGTTGTGATATTTATTTTCAGTGACCCCAAAGACCCCCGAGTAACAAGTTTGGGCTAATTATTTAACAAATTACCATAATAGTCCAGAGGAAGACGTTTATTACACTTGCTGCAGGCACCAGGTAGTTTGCACACTCTCGTCGACCTCATATTCATTTTCAGCGACCCCAAAAACCCCCGAGTAATGAGTTTAAGCCAATTATATGATAAATTACCACAATACTCCAGAAGACGTTTATTACACCCGCTGCAGGCACCAGGTAGTTTGCACACTCTCGCCGACCTCATATTCGTTTTCAGCGACCCCAAAAACTCCCGAGTAAGAAAATTGAGTCAATTTTTCCCACTATTTACCGAAATGCATTTTTGAAATGCATTTTTCTTACGCACAAATGCAATTTGAGATTTCTTATTCATTACATTAGTTCACAAAATTTCCTGACATTCTCACGAATCCAACGCACCAAACTGCATTAAAATCCGTCTTACTGCGCCAAAAATCGACAGTAAGGCCTTTTTTTTGTGCTTCAATGCCTCGACTACATAGTGGATAGCTCTATACGGTAATCAAATCTAAGTCATCTTTACTTTTATTAGGGCCGGTTGTTCGAACGCTAATCAAAAATAATCATTATCAAATATTTAATTACTGTCACAACTGTCAATGTCAACTTTGATTGGGTTGCTAAAAACATAATTATTGCTTACAATTATGAAATTAGTTAATCAATTATATTAATAATTGCTATGTTAATTGATTAACTAATCTCATAATTATAATCAATTATGTTTTCAGCAACCCAAACAAAGTTGACATTGACAGTTGGTGACAGTAATTAAATATTTGATAATGATCATTGCTGATTAGCATTTGAACAACCGGCCCTAAGTCTTCTGTATTAGTTTTACTCCTACATGAGTATCTAAACCAAGTTTTCATTGGAATTCGACCATGATGAATAGACAGGTAGTGAGGTGAAACTTTTAAACTTCCCCGTGTCTTCTTTCATTCATCATTCGTTTGGTTTGCAAGTAATAGAAACCACGAAGGCGTAACCAGAAACTTGGTCTTATTAGAAGTTTATTTCTATGGAAATAAAACTTGGAATTGAATTGTCATATTTTATTATTTACTATTTTTATTAGGAATCAACTACAATTTCAGTTCAAAATAAGTTTATTTTTAAATAAATTTTATACGCTTCGGTCATTCAATTTTTGTGTGTTGAAGTGTTCCAACCGTTGTAAATTCATACGAAAATACAAGCAGTTGGAAACACATGTTTTGGTGTCGAAAATTTAGAGTGAAAGAAAGGACACGAATTAAAAGTCGAGACCAGGTGCATTGATTAACTCGGCAACGGGCAGGGATGTAAAATGGCGTGTGAAAGGCTTGATTAGAGGAAATCATCGAATTTCAATTAGAACAGTTTCGGAAAATGCTGGTGACAATATAAAATATGTGCATAGTATCGTACACAAACTGGGTTACAGCAAATTTGTGCATAATGGGTTCTTTGCCTTGGATCAGATGACCAAAAAACCTTACGAATGAGGTTTCAGTGCCGGTTTATCCACTGGGCGCTTGGTGCGGGCGCCCAGGGGCCCGTTCCTTTTAATTATAGAAAAATAAAGTTGCTAAATAATTTACATATTCTCCGAAAAAAATCTCATACGCAGATACGCCAATACACTGCAAACGCCTTTGTTCTATTGTTACATCTCTTCACGCCTATACACAGTGCCGTAGTGCCACACAGGGGCCCCGTGTCAGTGTTTGTGGCGGGGCCCTTTTCCAAAAACTACAGAAAGTTGTCAGATTTCGCCATGTCATTGATTAAAAACTACCCAGGTAGTGGGTAAAAACTTTTAAAATGGGTAAAAAAAAAGTTCTTTTAAAATAGGAACAAAATAAGTCTTTTTAAAATAGTTAAACGAAAGACAAAAATAACAGTGGCGCCCAAAATCCCGACAGCCAAAATCCCGACCGTCAAAATCCCGACGGCCAAAACACCGACACGCCAGATCCTGACAGGCGAAAATCCCGGCATGCAACAATCCTCGCTTAAGTAAAAATTCCGACCACTACATTTTGAATATTTATTATTTCCTTTTCAAATACAGTACCAAATCATATTATAGAATATTGAAATTGAAAAATTAATTACTTACTAATAAGTACGGGTACTAATTATTATGTATTTTAAAAGAAAAATTATTAAACACTTTCAATCACTTAAAATCATTAAACATTATTTTAAAATTTTATGATTTTTATATTATAAAAATCATATTTTATAATATAAAATATTGTATAATATAAAATATGACTTTTATAATATAAAAGCTATACTTACTGTAATGGAAGTTTGTGTATAAGAGCTGTGAGACATTTTTGAGTAGGTATTTTAGGCAACCTGAAAATTTTTCAGGTGACTGTTCCATGATAGCCTAATACAAAAATGCCGGTCTGGCTGGAGGGTAGCGGTTATTTTCCCCAAAAATCCCCCCCAAAGTTAAAAAAAGGGTAAAAATTGTTATTACAAAAAATATCATTAACGTGACTTTAAAGTAAATTTAAATATTCAAATATAAAGAAAATAAACAGGCCAGGCGATTTGAGGGCGATTTTAACTCTGCAAGATACTTGCATGGGCGCCCCAGGATTATTTTCAGGGGATGCATCTGAACTTCAGAAGATTTCATCTGAATCTGTACATACTATTAACGAGTATAAAATATACAACTATACATGCAAAGCTATGTACATTCCTTCAGGACAGGGAAGTACAATTATTATTTTGACAGGGTATTTTTTAATATTAAAAATAAATATTCTACAAAGACAGGTTTTTTTTGGTGAAATTTTCCAACTGCCATGTGATCGAACAAATTACGCGTGCATATAAATGAAAAGCGCTATAGGTAAACAGGAGTGTGAGAAAGAGCGTATACCGATAGCTGTTTGCGTCCTCTGTTGTACCTGAGCGAGTCCGTTCGCTCGAGAAAAATCACGTGACCTGGCGATCCCATGTTGTTGTGCTTCGAAACGTCAGAGTAATTATTATATATTATAGTTTTTTAAGTAAAGTCGGGTCCATAGATATTTCGCCCGTCGGCAAATTCAAACAGATAACATTTGTATTGTTATGAAATTCGAGTAAATCAATGTCCCTTTGATTAAGCACACGCCGGTATTTTTACAACCGGGTTACTCATTGTAAATCAATCAAGTTTAACACTTGAAAATGTATACTTGGGCATTAGTACAGTTAAAATTGTTAGACGATTATATTTAGATGAAATATTAAGCAATAGAATTGAAACTTTTTTCTACTTTTAAGGACAAAAAAGCAAGTTCATTAGCGGAACGTGATTCAAAATTATTCTGCAGATTATATTTGAAGCAATATTTGATTAAAACATCTCATTTTTGGTGGTAAAAATATATTAAATACATATATTAATTTGTCTGGACTAAAGGTGGTCAAAGATGGTCTGGAGTTATATTTTTGTTTGAATTTGCCGACGGGCGATAGATAGATGGTGTTTACTTTAACTTTTTCTTAATTAAAGGAAAATAATACGTACTATACAATAGATTTTGCAAATATAATAGAAACAGACAGATTTATTATTATACAGATATAGGTAGAAAAGTATAAAAGTATAAACTAAATTGATTCTGTGTCCGAATCTTGTACTTCTTCTTCAAACTCCTCATCTGAGCTTAAATATTCACTGTCTTCTTCTTCGTCAGACTCCCCTTGAGACTCAGATTCCTCTTCTACATGATCTGCAAATAGTTGTAATATGTATTTAGAATTAATTAAAAATTAATTAGTGATTAATTAATTGAGTTGCTACGTATTCTCTGTCCTTTTATACGGAGTCGAAGCCTGGAGAATCACGGGCGCATCTGAAGATAGACTTGCCATTGTTGAGATGTGGTGTTATCGAATAATGTAAAAAATATCATGGACGCAACACGTAACAAACACGGAAACATTAATAAAGATAAAAAGTCAAAAAAATACTCAACACTATGAAGGAAGGAAAAATGAGCTACTTTGGTCATATACTAAGAAATAAAAAACATGATGTAATTTATAATATAAGGAAAAGTATTAAGTATTAGTTATACATTAATTTTTAATTAATTCTAAATACATATTTACAACTATTTACAGATCAGGTAGAAGAGGAATCTGAGTCTCGAGGGGAGTCTGACGAAGAAGAAGAGAATGAATATTTATTTTGGCTCATCTTTCTTTCCTTTATAGTGTTGAGTATTTCTTTTGCCTTTTTCATCTTTCTTAATGTTTCCGTGTTTGTTACGTGTTGTGTTCATGATATTTTTTACATTATTCAATAACAGCACATCTCAACAATGGCAAGTCTTTCTTCAGATGCGCCCGTGATTGTCCAGGCTTCGACTCCGTATAAAAGGACAGAGAATACGTAGTAATTCAATTAAATTATCGCTAATTAATTTTTAATTAATTCTAAATACATATTACAACTATTTACAGATCATGTAGAAGAGGAATCTGAGTCTCGAGGGGAGTCTGACGAAGAAAAAGACAGTGAATATTTAAGCACAGATGAGGAATTTGAAGAAGAAGTACAAGATTCGGACACAGAATTAATTTAGCTTATACTTTTATACTTTTCTACCTATATATTTATAATAATAAATCTGTCTTTTTCTATCATATTTGCAAAATCTATTGTATAGTACGTATTATTTTCCTTTAATTAAGAAAAAGTTACTTAAAAAACTATAATATATAATAATTACTCTAACGTTTCGAGACACAACAACATGGGATCGCCAGGTCACGTGATTTTTCTAGAGCGAACGGACTCGCTCAGGTACAACAGAGAACGCAAACAGCTATCGGTATACGCTCTTTCTCACACTGCTGCTTACCTATAGCGCTTTTCATTTATATGTACGCGTAATTTGTTTGATCACATGGCAGTTGAGAAATTTCACCAAAAAAAATTCTGTCTTTTTTAGAATATTTATTTTTGATATTAAAAAAATACCCTGTCAAAATAATAATTGTACTTCCCTGTCCGGAAGGAATGTGCATAGCTTTGCATGTATAGTTGTATATTTTATACTCGTTAATAGTATGTACAGATTCAGATGAAATCTTCTGAAGTTCAGATGCATCCCCTGAAAATAATCCTGGGGCGCCCATGCAAGTATCTTGCAGAGTTAAAATCGCCCTCAAATCGCCTGGCCTGTTTATTTTCTTTATATTCGAATATTTAAATTTACTTTAAAGTCACGTCAATGATATTTTTTGTAATAACAATTTTTACCCTTTTTTTTAACTTTGGGGGGGATGTTTGGGGAAAATAACCGCTACCCTCCAGCCAGACCGGCATTTTTGTATTAGGCTATCATGGAAGAGTCACCTGAAAAATTTTCAGGTTGCCTAAAATACCTACTCAAAAATGTCTCACAGCTCTTGGACCATAATATCTATTATATGAAAGTAAACTTTAATTCGGGATTTGATTATATATTATTGGCCTATAATATATTGGCAAAACAAATAATTTAATTCATATACCGATGCCATGTTAGAAATTTTATTTAAAAAATTAGTTCATATTAAATGGTAAATACTTTTGATTAGTAACAAAAAATAAAAAACAGATGGTCACAAACAAAAAACTACAAATAAATGTAATTATACAGTGAGCACGTAAAGGTTGGAATAAATTCATTTTCTCGAGAATGGGCGATTTTGGAACAAAATGCCGAAACAGGTGAAATTTTAGTTTTAAATTGCGACTTTTTGGCATATGTATCATACTACTGACGTCACCCAACTGGGCGTGATGACGTCACCTATAATTTTTTTAAATGAGAATAGGGGTCGTGTGATAGCTCATTTGAAAGGTAATTCAATTCTCTATTCAGTAATATAAACATTAACATAATTATTTATACAAGGTATCCAAAGAATTTTTTATTAATTAAATTTATTGATATAACAAGAAGAATGTGTGTAATTTATTTAACTCAAAATACATTTTACTGCTATCAGAAAACAGGACATAATGTTTATTTGACAAATAAATATTGTTTTTTGCTTAAATTCAATATTAAAGCCGCCACCCAACTTCCTCTTGACAGTTTGAACATTTAATTTAAGCGAAAAGCAATGAATATTTTTCAAATTAACATTTTTTTGTTTTCTGAGAGCAGTAAAATGTATTTTGGAATCAATAAATTACATGCATTCTTCTTTTCATGTCAATAAATTTAATTAATTTTTTTTTGTATATGTTTATATTAATGAATAGAGAATTAAATTACCTTTCAAATGAGCTATCACACTACCCCTATTCCCATTTAAAAAATCATCGATGACGTCATCACGCCCAGATCGGTGTCGTCAAAAGTATGATATATGTGCCAAAAAGTCGAAATCTAAAACCAAAAATTGAACTATTTCGGGATTTTTTTCCGAATTCGTCCATTCTCGAGAAAATGAATTTATTCCAACCTTGACGTGCTCACTGTATGTTAAAAAGAAACTTATCAAACCTGTCGGGATTTTGGCCTGTCGGGATTCTGGCGTGTCGGTATTTTGGCCGTCAAGATTTTGGCTGTCGGGATTTTGGCTGTCGGGATTTTGGGGTAGACCCCAAAAATAGATATACATAAATCTAATGTTTAGATAAAGAATAGATTATTCTCGAAAATGCCAATACCCAAACAATTGGTACACATTCTTTCAAACATTCAAAAATAAAGCGATTACAAAAATTGCAATTTGGCATTATACAGTGGAGTAAGGCTAGCATTCCACTTGCGATTTGTAGTCGCAGCGACAAAAAAATCGCTGTCGCAGAAAATCTAGAGTCTAGAAAATTAGTCGCTGTTTTCAGCAAGGATGTAACATCAGCTTTTAGATGTTTTTTAATCTAGAGATAAAGAAGAAGTAAAGACGTCAATTAATACTTTATGCGAGAAACATAAAAATGATGTTGATGAAACCAAAGAGAACTTGCATAATGAAATTAGCCATTTTGTAACGTTATGCCAAAATTTGAATAAACATCATACAATTTATGAAAAATTTGATTCTTTCAGGATGTAAAAGCAACTTTTCCCAATATTTTAACTTTACTGCAAATTTATTTGACGATACCAATTTCTAATGCGTCAGGCGAGCGGTCTTTTTCGGCTTTAAAAAGAATAAAAACATATGTAAGGTTAAATTTGGGTCAAGAAAACCTAGACGCATTATCACTATTGTATATAGAGAATGAACAACTGGAGAAACTGAATTGTGATAATATTATGGCAGTTTGCGAATGCCAAGTCAAGAAAAAAAGTGATCTAATTTTTGTCTTTGTGTATTTTTTAGAATGTTTTTTTGCTTGTCATGTGTTGTTTTGTGGAACTTTCTGTTTTTTATTTATGTTTTAAAACGTATTTTTTGGATTATTTTTTACGTTTGCTATTCTTCTTGCTTGTTTAAAAAAATATTTTATGGATTTTACAATAAACCTTTATAGTTAATGCACGTGTTTTCTTGTTAAAAAACTGACAACGAATAGCAATGAAGGGGCCCCTAAACCTCCAGCGCCCAGGGCCCGAAGTTAGGTTAAACCGGCACTGGGTTTATCTTTGCAATATCTCACGGAATACAGGCAAAATCGCAATGACTTTCTTTCACGTCAATAATTGCCAATAATTGTCAATGTCAATAATTTTAACGTCAATAATTGTTAGTAAGGAATAACGTTTGTTCCAATTCGATAAAAAACCGTTCTCGAACGGTTACGAGTATGCGCAGTAACGAAAAATGTGTTACTGCGCATAATTATTCGTTATTGCGCATGCGCGTAACGATTCAAGAACAGTTTTGTATCGAGTTGGAACAAACCTTTAGCGTCATTATTTTGAACCATCGGGGTAAGTTGTCATCGATGCAATGGAAATACGAACATTCTCCGCCACCAAGTAGAAGGACCTTTTTCGTAGAGTTAATAGAACCTAGAGGTTAACCAATAAGACGAAAATCATCCAGGAAAGCTCTTATGTGGCGTCATTCTTAGTACCACTATGCTCTGTATTAAGTTGTAAAAATAGTGAAAGAAAATCTACAACGAAAAAATAAACAATATTAGAGCATCCAGCCTACAGTCCCGATTTATTGCCTTGCGAATTTTACATCTTTGGGCCACTAAAAAACGCGTTGAAAGGTAATCGTTTTCAGTGGGACAAAGAATTACAAAATGCCGTAAAATAATTATTTAGGTAACAGCCACAAGAAGTCTTTAAGCATGATATACATGATATACATCAATAGGTCTCAATTGAACAAGCCTAAAGGCGCAATTCCATTGAGGCATGCATCATTGTCGCATGTTACACAAAGTCTTTCCATTCAATTCAAGAGACAGAAAGCGACACGAATCAAGTCACCTTTCCGCATACCACATGTTTAACTGTTGTTACTGGGACGCATGCATTACCGTTCGGCAAATTTCAACGTGTTGAACAGTGTCGCCGCTATCTAGCAGTCAACGGATCGGTGCGGCCTTTATCGTGCGACATGGAGTGGAATATTGAAAAAACAAATATTATTTATTGAAGACTGCCATAACTAACCTGAGTTACGGAATAAGAAAATTAGTTTTTATAAAGACGATAGGATAAAGATTGATAAGTTGAAGCAGTTATCAGATAAATATGAATGTACTGTTACGCGATTGACTCTACTATTTTATTTATTTATATCTTTAGGCACTAAGTTTAATTTAATTGACTTTATTTATTTTTAATAACTTACACTTAAAGAAATAAAGAACACTGAATTTATATCCTTTAATAACACTAATTTACAAACTTAACATTAAAATACTGCATTATTTTTATTCGTTACAAAATAACCACGGCTTTATTAAAGATTACACTAAAACAACAATTTATCTAAATGTCTAATATGTACAATTTACATTTACATTTATTTCGCGTCCAAACATCGAAAATATTACTCGACCGACGACTACAAATTTATAACTAACTCTAATTTCAAAAATGTCTCTTTATATAGTTATAAAAATTATTCTACTGATTTCCAGAAAAAATCGAAAGATATGTATTATTTACAAAGCAATAAAAAAGGTGTATTCGGTGATCTTCTAGATATGCCGATAGGTAAATAGCTGTCTCGCCGACGAACAGGGTTTCAGACACTTCGGCGCCAGAGAGTTCTGGCGTTGACAGGACCGGCCTGGGACCGTGACATTGCCCCCTCCTCAAAAGATGGTTCCTCCTGGAACCTTGTCGGGACTGGAACTGGATGCTGGTATCTGCAACTGGACCCTCTTTTACAACTCCCAGTTGTATAAAAGTGACAGGGGACGGTCTTCTCTCCGCACCAGTAACTATGCGGATTGCAACAGACTAACACCTGGACCTCGGTGTCTTGGAAAATTTCTTCTACCATATTTCGGATAACTCTCCAGTCTAATTGGCTGCATTCTAACTTTGGCATGGCTAACTTTTGCACGTCGGACTCCAACACGTGCTCTCTCAATTGAATTAATGCATCCCATACATCTTGGTAGGTAGGTTGGTCATGGACAGTGTCTTTCGTTACAAGATAGAATAGGTAACGTGATGCATCTTGGAGTTTCAATGCTTTGCCAGGAGCTGGCAGTTGGCATTGAAGTTCTGCAACTCGACCAAACTTCATTCGGAAGGCGGATGCCAACCCTCGTGCGTCTTTGACACTGGCCGGGATGGTATGGGCCAGTGAATAGTCATCGGGAAGTGCGAGAAAATCTCGCTTTTCTTCAGTGGTAACACCATGTCTTGCTTTACCGGTACCTCCGTAAACACCCATGAACTCTTCAAAGGTAAGGTCAGGTATTTCTCGAACTTGGTTGACTTCCACTTCTTCATTTACGTCGTGGTCTCCCTCGTACGGCGCCAACCGGTTATGGTGGACTATCATCGGCTTTCCCCTAGGAATCTTGCTTATTCGGTAGATAACGTCATTGATTTTCTTGACAATGAGGTACGGACCTTCCCAGAACTGCTGCAACTTGGGAGAACAACCTGTTCGCTTCTTTGGATTATAAAGCCAGACTTTGTCGTTCTCCTTGAAACATCCCTTCTCAGCTTGGGTATCGTATCGTTTCTTCATTCGGTCGCTAGCGATCTGAAGATTAGAACGGACCAACTCATGTATATCGTCCATTCTTCTTCGTAATTCATTCACGTAATCCTCACCAGCAACATCTTCTCCAGGTCGACATCCAAACTCTAGATCACAGGGTAGACGCATCTCACGTCCAAATAGGACTTTTGCTGGTGTTTGGCCAGTTGATTCATTAACAGCAGATCTATAGGCCATTGCGAAGAACGGAAGGTACTGGTCCCAGTCTCGTTGATGATTGGACACCATCTTTGTCAAATACTTGCCGACTGTCCTATTCATACGCTCCACCATGCCATCCGATTGCGGGTGATAGGCCGTGGTTCTTGTCTTCTTCATGCCTAGTTTATCACAGATTCCTTGAAATAGATCGCTCTCAAAGTTCCTTCCTTGGTCACTATGGATCTCCAGAGGTACTCCAAATCGGCTGATGCAGTCTTTGATTAACACATCTGCAATAGTGGCGGCCTTCTGGTCTGGAATTGCGTAGATCTCCACCCACTTCGTGAAGTAATCCATTACCACCAACATGTATTTGCATCCATTGTCACTTTCTGGAAATGGCCCGGCAATATCCAAAGCTATTCTTTCAAACGGACTTCCAACATTGTACTGCCTCATAGGAGCCTTTCTTTTCCGGTAGGGTCCGTTACTTGTAGCACAGGTAGTACATTTCTTACCCCAGTCCTTCACATCGTCGGAACTATTCATCCAATAAAATCGTTCCCGAATTCTCTGAAGGGTCTTCTTTACACCAAAATGCCCTCCTCATGGACTGTCGTGTAACTGACGAAGTACTTCGGCTACTCTGCTCTTTGGAATCACCAACTGTGTTCTCCTCACTGAACCATCAACATTTTCTATTATTCGTTTAAGCAAGCTGTCTTCCAAGATAAATGAGTCCCACTGGGCCCAATACGTCTTAACTACTGAGCCTAGGCTTGATATTTCTTGCCAAGATGGTCGACGATTTTCTTCTTTCCATTTTCGAATCTTCTGTAAAACTGGATCTTTTTCTTGTTCCTCCTTGATCTTGGTAGGCGTCCCCTCGTCGTTGACCACTGTTGTTCTTAGTACTGCTGCTTCCTTTGACTCTGTTTTGTTGCAATGGGAACATTCTGCTGGACACGGTCTTCTAGATAGAGAATCAGCGTTCCTGTGGCTAACTCCGGCCCGATGCTTGATCTTGAAATCGTATTCCTGAAGTCGTTCAATCCATCTGGCTATCTGACCCTCTGGATTCTTAAACTGCATTAACCATTTAAGGGCGGCATGGTCGGTTCGGATTAGAAACTTCCTTCCATAGAGGTATTGATAGAAGTGTTCTACTGATTTCACTACTGCTAGAAGTTCTCTTCTCGTGACGCAATAATTTCGTTCAGGTTTTGAAAGCACTTTACTAAAATATCCAAGGACTCGTTCCTGTCCTTCTTGAATCTGCGACAGCACTCCTCCAATTCCCACATTACTTGCATCCGTATCTAAGATGAACTCTCCTTCTGGCAGTGGATACCCTAATATTGGCGCTGTAATTAAATGCCTCTTCAAAGTTTCAAAGGCTGTTTGGCAGTCTCTATCCCAGCAATAATCCCTTGCTTCCTCTGTAAGTCGCGTTAATGGCTTAGCGATATCTGCAAACTTCTTAATGAATCTCCGGTAGTAAGTACATAGTCCCAGAAAACTTCTCACTTGATGTTTATCAGTTGGTTCCGGCCATTTCTTAATAGATTCGATTTTTCCTTTGTCCACGGCCACTCCTTTGCTGACTATATGGCCTAGATAATTGACTTTACTTTGAAATAGCTGGCATTTCTTGGGGTTCAACATTAACTGGGCAGCTTTAAGTCGATTAAAAACGTCTTCTAAATTCTTCAGGTGGTCTTCAAACGTCTCCCCCAAAACGATTATGTCGTCTAAATATACCAGGCACGTTTTCCAAGATAACCCTCTCAACACATTTTCCATAAGCCTCTCAAATGTCGCAGGAGCATTACAGAGTCCAAACGGCATAACGTTGAATTCCCATAATCCAGATCCTGTCGTGAAGGCCGTCTTCTCCTTGTCTACTGGATCCATTTCTACCTGCCAATATCCAGACTTCAAGTCCAACGTAGAAAACAATTTACTTCCAGCCAATGTGTCCAACGTGTCGTCGATCCGAGGCAGAGGATAACTATCTTTCTTGGTAACATTATTCAACAAACGGTAGTCCACACAGAACCTCGTGGTTCCATCTTTGTTCTTGACCAGGACCACTGGAGAGACCCATGGGCTCGTAGAAGGTTCTATCACCCCGTCTTTCCTCATTTCTTGAACAATCCTTTCAGCTTCCTCTCTCTTCGCCTGTGGTAATCGTCGAGCTGTTTGACGAATTGGCCTAGCGGTACCAGTGTCAATTTTATGTTTGACAACTGTCGTTCTTCCTGTCTTTCCTCCTTTCGGTACGAATATGTCACGATATTGCCGAAGAAATTCCCTTAATTTCCTTTTTTCCATTTGATTTAGAGATTGGCCTGCAACTGCAACCATTTGGTCGAACTTATTGTTGGAATTATCTGATGTTGTCGTCTGACGGATTATGGACGTCACGGGTACACAAGTTCCTACTTTTGTCTCCTTCTTGATGGTCACTGGGTAGTCATTGACATTAATCAATCTCACGGGAATTTCTTTAGCAGAAGTAACCAATTCCTTTCCAATTATGATTCCTCGGCCAACCTCCTCGTCGTGGTTCCATGGCTCCATTATAACAGGTGTTCCTTCTTCCACAATTCCCTGTAGCCGCGCTACGATGATCGTTTCACTCCTCGCAGGCACAACTGTATCTTCTTTAATGGCTGCTAGCACAGTGCTGTCATCATGTGGATGAAGAAATACCTCCTCGTTGCCAACTTTGATTACCCGGTTCTTAAAATCCAACTGAAATCCATGCAAATTCAATACGTCCATTCCTAATATAACATCTTCTTCGATGTCTGCAACTATGACAGTATGGACGAACTTTTCTGCTCCGATCCCCAATTGTATCTGGATTTCTCCGTGGATGTTGGCATTTTCACCTGTGGCAGTCCGCAGTCGCAACCTCGTTGGTAAGAGCTTCTCATGACTGTTTATAACTGACGGTCGTATAATGGTCCTGGTCGCTCCGGTATCCACCAACAATGTATACTTTTTACCATTTATTTCTCCATCCACATATACACTATCTTCACGACATTTCAAAGAAGCTATTAGTATGAGAGGGTCTTTGGAAAAGTTGCGGGTCGAAGCTGCCCCCCTAAGGCCGACCCGTTCTAGTTTTCCTGCTGGTGAGTCTCTTGACTGTTATTGTACCTAGGGTACTTACATGAACTCCGTACGTGTCCCATTTCCCCACAATTCCAGCACCTTATGGTCTTTGTTTTCTTGTATGAAATGCCCTTTATCATATTGACAATCTGGTCCAGTTTGTCTTCATCCTCTTCCTCTTTCACAGTCCTAACTTTACTGTACCCGCCAGAGGCCTGGGTAGTTGATTCGTATTCGAGGGCGGCAGACAAGACATCAACCAGCGTCTTGTGACGAGCTAATCGCAGTGTTCTTTGCATTTCATGATCACGAAGGCCATCAATGAATGTTTGAACAGCCAACTTTTCCATCATGTCTTCGGGAGCTGTTGGATATGCATATCGTACCAACCTGGCAATATCGACCTCGTATTCTTGAAGAGCTTCATCTTTCTTTTGTCTTCGATTTTTAAACTGCGACTGATAGACATGCTCTAAATGTTCGTGTCCGTATCGCATATTCAGTCTCTTTTTAAGCTGCTCGAAGTCATCTGTCTCCTCTACGGCTATGGTCTGGAGGACATCCAAAGCGTCGCCTCGAAGAGCAATAGTGAGGTTTACAGCTTTTTCTTTTTCGGACCATCCGTTCGCTCTGGCCGCCGATTCGAACTGTTTCATGTAGTTGTTCCATGATGACTTTCCGTCAAAATTTGGCACCTTAACACGAGCAAGACTCACACTCCCTTTAACTATCGACTGTGGCTCCAATTTGTATTTGGTTTCATCATTTTTAATGTCTGTTAAGATGGGTTCCATACCTTTGTCTACTTTTTCCGTTTCCTGCATTTTCTTTTCTATTTCCTTGATCTTTTCTTCAAAAGTAGATTTTATGGACAATATCTTGTCGTCAAAATCCGAAGTGACCTTAGAGATGTTAGCAGAGATCTCGTTAGTCATTTTGCTTTCAAGGGATGAGATATCACCCGAAACTTTCTTCTCTAACGATGCAATGTCTGTCGAAACTTTCAAAACATCCGAGGAAACTTGAGAGATTTCACTAGAAACTTTGCTCTCTAACGATGTAATGTCTGTCGATACTTTGTTCTCTAACGATGTAATGTCTGTAGAAACTTTCAAAACATCCGAGGAAACTTGGGAGATTTCACTAGAAACTTTGTTCTCTAACAATGTAATGTCTGTCGAAACTTGGGAAACATCGGAGGAAACTTTCGAAATCGACGAGATCACAGCAGCATGCTTGTCTTCAAACAAATAGGTTTCTGGATCTTGACCCTCTTCCTGAAGAGCGTTCTTTAGACGTTCGACCAGATCAGCCTTTTTCCCAGTAGAACTCAGATCCCTTTCTTCCAATTCAAGTCTCAGGTCTGCAATTTTTAGCTTACACAAGGTAGACATGATCACACACTTTATTTATTACGATTTATATTTTATTTATTTTTAAAGTATCCTCACTTCTGCACCATTTTGTTACGCGATTGACTACTATTTTATTTATTTATATCTTTAGGCACTAAGTTTAATTTAATTGACTTTATTTATTTTTAATAACTTACACTTAAAGAAATAAAGAACACTGAATTTATATCCTTTAATAACACTAATTTACAAACTTAACATTAAAATACTGCATTATTTTTATTCGTTACAAAATAACCACGGCTTTATTAAAGATTACACTAAAACAACAATTTATCTAAATGTCTAATATGTACAATTTACATTTACATTTATTTCGCGTCCAAACATCGAAAATATTACTCGACCGACGACTACAAATTTATAACTAACTCTAATTTCAAAAATGTCTCTTTATATAGTTATAAAAATTATTCTACTGATTTCCAGAAAAAATCGAAAGATATGTATTATTTACAAAGCAATAAAAAAGGTGTATTCGGTGATCTTCTAGATATGCCGATAGGTAAATAGTTGTCTCGCCGACGAACAGGGTTTCAGACACTTCGGCGCCAGAGAGTTCTGGCGTTGACAGGACCGGCCTGGGACCGTGACAGTACTGTAAGTGATATAAAAAAGAAAATAAATAATTTACGTTGTGAATTTCACCGTGAGAGGAAAAAACTAAAATTAAAGAGCTGTTCATCTTCTAGTAAAAAAGGGAAAAGGTTTGCATTCGAATCTTGTTAAGGCGAGTTGCCTCAACTTAAGATGGTGGGTCTTTGAACACTACCATGATTAAAAATTTGAATGTATTTTTGTGAAAGCCCCATGTGCTGTACTGGTGTTTTTAACCTTTTTACAACTTTATTAAATTCAAAAAGCTTGCAAAAAACAACGAGAAATTTTTTCAAATTTTTTTAACACAAAAAATGGGATCCCTTTCTTTTAGTGGTACTTAAACATTTGACCATAGCTCTGAAGATGGCTTTGTGAGCCGAACGTGTTCAGCTAGGAATTAATACATTTTACACAGTTCAACAATACTTTTCTTTTCCCAGTCATTCAAATACATAAGGGACTCACACGTGTGTTGGTATGATTCGCAAAAGTTGGTATCACCTTTTTTATTTTTGGTCACACTTTCTCAAGTACTCAAAATTTCGAAATAATCCTTCATCGCCTGCAATTAATTTTATATAAAAATTATTCTGCGCCTTTTGACTAGTAACATATTAAAGCTCTCTTTTCCACCACCGTGGTTTACTTCATTTTCTTTTTACCATTCAAAGCAATTACTAAAAATATGATGCTGCCGCGACTGCTTGCAAAGACATAGCATACTAAACTGAAGTCGCCTGAGCCTGAATGGAATCATGTCTAGACGCATGCGACAAGACGCTTGCGGTCTAGGGAGACAAATGACGCATGCGACCTTTTAAAATTTGTGCCTCAATGGAATTGCCCCTTGATAAATTATTAAATTAAAATTTAATAAATTTTAAGTCAAGTTGTGATTAATTCCTAATAAAAATAGTAAATAACCTATTTTATATTATGTGCGGAATAAAAATATTTTATCAATCCTTCTGATAAATGGGACCCTTCCTCCTCTGAAACAGAATACAGTGAAACCAATATGACGCACACTTCTAGGTCATAAAAGAAGGTATGAGGCTGGTGTCCAAAGATTAGAGGACAGTGGTTAAATGAGTATAATTTTCCCTTTCTATGGCTTAAGATATGATTAATTGTGGAAAGTGTGAAGAAATAAACTAAAAACATAACATGGACTGACATAGCTGAACTGAGGATAGCCTTAATAGGAATCTTTTTAACATGTACATGGAAAAGCTAATAGAAAGCGTAAATGAAACCAACATTGGTTAAAAAATGTGAAATTTTTTTCCACCTTTTCAGATTCAACTCAACAGCACACAAGTTAAAGATGTTGATATCCCACGAACAGAATATAGGGCTATTCTATTCTCTGTATAGGGATCTATACAGAGATATATAGATCAAGAAAAAAGATAACAATACGAAACCACCAATTACATTAAGAAGTGGGGTATTAAACCAAAGATGAGATTTAATGCCCGATATATCACAATCAGAAATCAAAGAGGACCTGAAGAAAATGAAAAATAACCGAGCCCTAGGCTAAGATGGAATACTATCAGAAGCAGTAAAAATTGGTGGAGACAATACTTGAAACAATTAATCTACTTTTCAATATCTGCCTTCACAGCGTCAATATTCCAACAAACTGGAACAACACTATGTACTATGATTCTATTACACAAAGCACGAGACAAAGCAAATTTAGAGAATTACAGACCGATTAGCCTCCTCAGCTATATTTAAGTTGTTTAAGCGAACAGTAGTTAAGCTAATGGAAAGAAAATTAGAGATATCAAGCAAGAGAACAGGCAGGATTCCGACAAAGTTACGGAACTAATGACCATCTACACAGTATAAAACCCTAATAGAAAAAGTAGTGGAATAGAATAAACCTCTAAGCTTGAGCTGTAGTTGAGCTAAGCTCATCATCATCATCATTCTCTTTGCCTTATCCCTATGCGGGGTCGGCTTCCCTAAATGCATTTCTCCACACAATTCTATCTTGGGTCATATCAATGTTAATCCCCTTTACCAACATGTTCTGCCTTATCGTCTCCCCCAGGTCTTCTTTGGTCTTCCTCTCCTACTCCTTCCAGGAATCTGCACTTCAGCTATTCTTCGTATTGGGTGATTAACGTCTCGACGTTGAACATGACCAAACCATCTTAACCTATGCTCTCTCATTTTGGCATCAATTGGTGCCACACCTAGACTTCCCCTAATATACTCAATTCTAATTTTATCCTTCTTTGTCACTCCACTCATCCATCTAAGCATTCTCATTTCCGCCACATGCATTCGTTGTTCCTCTTTCTTTTTCACTCCTCAATATTCAGTTCCGTGCATCATAGCCGGTCTTATGGCTGTTTTATAGAATTTTCCCTTCAGCTTCATTGGAATTTTTCTGTCACACAACACACCACTCGCTTCTTTCCACTTCATCCATCCAGCCCTAATTCTACTGCATGCATCTGCATCTATTTCTCCATTACTCTGTAATACCGATCCCAGGTACTTAAAACTATTGCTTTTCACAATCATTTCACCATTCAAAGATACCATTTTATTTGTAGTAACTCCATCTTTAAATGAACATTCCAAATACTCTGTTTTTGTCCTACTAAGTTTTAAACCTTTTTTCTCCAGAGCTTGTCTCCACTGTTCCAGTTTTTGTTCTAAGTCTCTTTCACTATTTCCTATTAACACTACATCATCAGCATACATTAGGCACCATGGAATACTACCCTGTAGTTTCGCTGTTATCTGGTCCAAAACTAATGAGAATAAATAAGGACTAAGCACCGAGCCTTGGTGCAATCCTACTTTCACCTGAAATTTATCAGTCTCTCCCACACCTGTCCTAACACTAGTCGTTACTCCCTCGTACATATCTCTCACAATCTTTACATATTCGCCAGGGACTCCTTTCTTATTGAGTGCCCACCACAGAATCTCTCGAGGAACTCTATCATATGCTTTCTCAAGATCAATGAATACCATATGAGCGTTGGTCTCTTTATTCCTTTATTTTTCCATCAGTTGCCTTACAATGAAAATCGCATCTGTTGTTGATCTGCCCTGCATAAAGCCAAATTGATTAGTTGAGCTTGAGTAGTTGAGCTAAGCTATGTAGGTTTAAATATAAACATCTAGATAACCAGAACATCAGTATTGGTGAGAAATAATAAAACTCGTAGATAGATATAAATATCTTAGAAATGAAATTATGATTGGCAGGGATAATCAGACGCATGAATTGAAGAGATGAATCGGTCTTGGGTGGGCAGCATAGAGAAACTTTTAAAAGTGAGCTGCATACATGCCTGAAGAGAAATGTATTTGATCAGTGCGTCCTCCCAGTCGTGACATACGCAGCAGAAACACTTACCCTAACAAAAGTCTCGGTTACCAAACTGAGAGTCACACAGAGAAGAATGGAGCGGTCCATGTGAGGAATAATTTTGCGGCACCGAATAAAAAAGAACGTGTGTGTACTTTGTACGCACGTAAGAAGTTATACTTCTATTATATAATTTCAACGAAATAAATATACTTAACAGTTTATTTGTATTTTATTTAAATAGTAAACTAACTTTCTCACCTACCACTTTCAAAATTTTTTTATTGAAACAATACAAAAAATAAAAAAAAAGAATATAAATCGTCCGGGATTTGAACCCGGGACCTCTCGATCTCTAGTCCAATGCTCTACCAACCAAGCTATCAAGCCCCGTCTACGTGACGTCTCGGATATAATTTCACATCACGGTGACAAATAGATCAAGTGAAGTATAAAAATATTATAATAGATATTTTATTTTCTTACTCCCGAGGAAGACAAATCTAAAGACACAAAAATTATAATAAATAATACATTTACTAAAAACACCAATATATTCTTTTAATGACTTATTTGCGCTGATACATAAATAATTTGAAAGATTAGCAACGAACTACATACTGTCTTTGTGCGCATGCGCCTAGCATTATAAAATTTCACTCTCAATCGTAAAGAAGTATAACTTCAAAAAACGAAGAGATCAGGAGAAGAACCAGGGTGATTGACGTCATCGAAAGGATAGCCAGAATAAAATGGAGATGAGCAGGACACATAGCCAGAACGACAGATGGGCGATGGACAAAGAGGTTACTGGAATGGAGACCAAAGGAAGACAAGAGAAGCGTCGGTCGATAACCTACAAGATAGACTTACGATTTAAGTAGGCTAAATAAAAAGTGGATGAGAGGCGCAAGATAAACGGGGTTGGAAACATGAGGAAGAGGTCTATGTTTCGCAGTGTTTTTTGAGGCTGGATGATAACGATGAGAATCGACAGAGAGCCACATCCACTATCTAATGTTTCAGTTTGGCGGTAGAGTTTCTCGACATCCTGTATATTGCTAGAAATACTTACTTGTCAACATTTTAGTCACAGACGGAGCAACATTAATTTCACAGATTAATTCGAAAGTAGTCACTTGGTAGCATTTAATAATGGCTGAATTCTGAAGTGATAACCACACTCCGTTTCCACTAAGAACTATACACGTAATTGACTTGTTACTATCATTATTAATCACAAAACTGTTCTCAACTGCTAAGGAATGGCCATCGAATATTTTCACGCTGCTGCCACATCCGCACCAGAGTTTTCCATTATAAGGTACTATTTTGGAAACTGGAGAACTCAACGATCCCACTGTACATACTGCCGAACTAGATGAGTTCCAAGTTCCAGCTGAAAAGAATAATTTTTAGTATAGGTAATAATTCTTATATACAATAAATGAGAAAATATAAAGGAATATGACTAGTTTAAATATACCGTTATATGAAAACATTAGTAATAGCCTTATTTTCCTAAAATATTTGTGTTTACAAGTGGTTTTGAGCTCTGTTCCTGTCATGTCAGTTTCGCTTCAATGGAAATGGGACATTTTTATAATATCTCTCATCTATTTAAAGTGATATTTTTGTCCATAAATTCATTTATATTATTCAATATCTTCTGGAATGAGTAGATACATATTGACATTGTTTTATGTTAATATTTATGCTGTTGTTTACGTAAGGTTTTTCGTTTTTTTGGGCCTTATTTAAAATTTTTGTCCACCTTTGTGGGTAGGATTTCCCGAACCATGTGGTACCACAGTGAATAAACTGCAGTATAATAGTATGGTCGCTACTATGAAGAACTCAATATCTGCCTGAAATTACATACATCCACATAGTCAGCCTACATTAAAACTAGTATCTGAAGCCAACAACCACATTAACTACATTCAACAAGGTATCCAACTATGTATGTACATGAATCCAACAATATATGCAAGAATAATGCCATATGTATTATTTTCTTATTTTTATAAAGCTTTAGGTAGGCTTGGCTTCTTTTCTCTTAATAGTAAATTCATTTCTGTATAATAAACATAATTAGTTATCGCAGCGTACCTAGCCTTGACCCTAGCTTCGCTGAAGCAAAGTAAATACAGATACAGGCATTACCGTAAATGCGCGTGGCCACAACGACGCACTGCACCGCTCTTCGCACATCGCTGGGTACCAACGCTTCGCCTATGTAAATTGAGCTTAATATTTTCTGATCGCACTTCAAACCCTAATCAAGTTTGTTATATCAAGTTTGTATGAACTTTGAAAAAACAAACTTCATGCAACAAAACAAAACAAACCTTCAGCAAGTTTGTTATATCAAGTTTGTATCAGGTTTGAAAAAACAAACTTCATGCAAGTTTGTCACACTGTAACTAGAAAGTTTGATTAAAACTTGCTGCAAGTTTGCAGAGTTGCCATGGCAAACTTGCAGCAAGCCTTCAAGTTTGATGTATCAAACTTGTTGCAAGTTTGAAACAAGTTTATGTTGTTATCTGGGAATGCATTTTACAAGGTAAGATTGAAGGAAAAAGGGGCCCCAGGACGAAGAAGAATATTCTGGCTTGCTAACCTGAGAGCATGGTATAGAAAGACCTCAACACAACTATTCCGTATAGCAACCAACAAAGTCATCATAGCTAGAATGACCGCCAACGCTCGGAACGGATAGGCACCCTAAGAAGAAGAAGAAGGTAGTGAAGGTATTGTGCTGTGCGTTGTGCGGTGCTATGTGCCGTGCGCGTTTGTGGGCGTACCCTAAGCTATCTATGTCGCAATGAAATAGTTCCCCAAATCTTTGACGTGGGACAATAATTACAAGAAAGTTTTGGTGATTTTTGAATAGCAGTTTTCAGAAAGTTATCTCTTCAGTGATCTTAAGAGATTGAATGTTGAATCATGGACTTATTACTATATTAAAAACTAAACAAAATAGCATACTAACTTTTGTAAATAGCTTACCAGAATCTCTGTCATATACAGTAATATCTCCGTTTGCTAATGATACATAAACCCTGTTATCCAGATATCTGTAAGAAATGAATAAATCGAAAAATTAATGGAACGGACTTACAAATGTTAATAAAATAAGCAATTGGACTTCGTAAGTCCTATGTTTCTATGTCTATAGGAGACCATTTTGCTTTCACCCTATTACATTAAAATGTGAAAACCTTGAAATATCCACGTCTGTCAGTCCGTCCTTAATCACTTCTCCGTTATTTGAACGGATATAATGACAAATGAAGTGTCGAATGATAGTAACCCAAACATGGTATTAAAGTTGAGAAATTTGATCTCGAACTTCCGGTTCCCGAGATTCAATCGGAAGTAATGTTTTAAATTTGCCGACATAGTACAAGCGATATATTATTCGATGCGCCTTAGAAAGACAAAAACGAATACATATATACTTCTGGTTATTATATCACTTCCGGATAAAAAGTTGTAATAGGAATTGACACATTATAGTCGCAGAAATAGTACATGTGACAATCGTATGCGTATTTCCGGTTTTGATGTCATTTCCGATTAAAATCTTTGATGATCGGAAGTTTGGCAAACATGACTCAAAATTTGTGAAATGAAATGGTATTCTTTTTCTCATGATCATCTTTCAGTGCGTCACAGTTTTTCGATTTCTTTCTAACGCATTAAATTGTATGTGACAGAAAAAAACGCACGTCTCTGATTACAGACATTTACAACATTTATTCTAGTTATTCTAGTTGTCGATAGATGGCGCCATAATAAAAAAAAATAATTTTTTTTTAATTAGATAATAATATTACAAATATAATCTGTATAATTTATAAGACTATATAAATCAAAGAAAATACCATTTTATAAATGCAAGAAACACATTTGATTTGTTTTTATTCCAAATTGAAAATAAAATGTGACAAGACTGTGTCAGATTTAACTAAAATGTCATGTTAGAATAAATGTCATAAATGTGTATTATCACGGACTTACCCTTTTTCCTATCATTTGTTACGCACTGAAAAATGCTCATGAAAATGACTATATATCAATCGATGCAAAGGTATACGAAGTGTTTAAATATCAAATTCAAGTTTTATTTTCTGTCATGTTATGTGAAAACCTAGGACTTACGAAGTTCCATTGCTTGTGTTACTAAATTTTTCTTTATATAATAGTATAGACATTTATTGTCCTCTGTATTGACTTATTGGATTAAGTCTAATATTAGTAATGACAGGGCCCCGATACCATATGTGCAAAGTGTGCAATGCACACGGGCGCCATCCTTTAGGGGCGCCAAAACCCGGGGTCAAAAATTGCAAAAAAAGCAAACAAACAAAAATAAAAACAAAAATTAATTTTAAAATAAAAGTTGAGAAATTAAATAGAATTCAGTTTAAACACACACTAAATTTGATTAGTCTATCATCCAGTTACTGCCGATTCCCATTTGCGAGAACATGTCAGAAGTCAGGCATTTTAATTTATTTTTTATGCTTTTATTCCGTTTGTTTCATTTTGATATTTTACGCCCGGTTTCCGAAAGGATGATCATCTCAAAAATTATGTAATCGACGATTAACAATAGATTAAATGCGTCAGAAACGTCAACCAAACTAGTTTTAACAACAGTCGATCACCTGACAAAAGATTAATCGTTAGTTAACAGCCAATCATGAGTGTTTTGAGTCTCCGAAAGGTCGATTAACCAGTTTCGCTTGTCAAACCGCGGTAAAAACGGACTGTTACCTAATCTGCGACTATCCGTCGATTAACGGGCTATTAAGAGTTTTTTTTTTAGTTTTTTAATTACTGTAATTAACAAATACCGGGAAAAAATTGTCAAATAACACATATATAAATGATTTAAAACAATTTATTTAATAAAAATAAGATTTTTGTATGGAAGAAATAATTTATTTAACTTGCAGAACATGGATATCTCGGACATTTTTTATATTTGATTATATAATTTATATTTTTTTACTTTTAAAAATGTAAGATAACAAGGATGCTAGACTCATAGAGCTATTTTTTGAGAGGCCAGAGCTCCAAAAAGCAGACCATAATGATTATAGCTATGTAAATAAGAGAGAAAACGTGTGAGAAATTATAGCAGCTAACTTTGAAGACAATAAAAGAGCCGGTAAATAAATTAAAAATAAATATAAAAAGTAAATATATAGACCAAAAATAAAAATACGATTATAAAATATTATAGATCATAAATAAACTGTTTTATATCTCCAACTCTTGTCACATTACCTAGCCTCATTTTTAAAATGCTCTCGTTCAATTCTTGCTCCAAACAAAAGTGACAGTATGTAAGAGAGAATGCACCTTTAGAATCTAAAGATACAAGTTTGGATTTAGAGATTAATATAATTGAAATTTTGAAGGATAATAGCCAATTGTGACAGTATCGCTACCAAATCGTATGTCAGATCATCGATTACATGATCTATGATCATGCAATTTTACAATAATTGGCGTTTGAGAAACCTATCACAGCTTAACAGTTGATCAAATCTGACAGCCGATTAGATGATCGGAGATTTGAATAACGTTTCGGAAACCGGCTGTTAGCCTATTAATAATAGACCATTTACTCACGGTTTTTGTTGTAAATTTTAAAGAACCGCTTGGAGTGACATACAATTTGTCATACACATAGCTAACAAGAAAATAAGTGATACCTACTGTGCCGATGTGTACTTTTCCTCTGGGGGTAAAAAGGGTATTCTCAGGGGAATACGCCCGAGAATATCTGTGGGTATTCTCGGGGATGAGAAAACATTCGTTCAAAATAAGTCCGGAATTGGATTAACTGTCTAGTCCTAAGCAACTTTTGTTATATAGAGATTTTCACTAAGTCAATTCTTTTCGAGTTATTTGCGAGTAGGTATGTTCATTTAAAAAAAAACCCCCCGTTTTTAGATGGTTTGTCGCAATTAAAAACTAATTATTTTATCGACAAAATACTCTTAGCAAAAATATAGCTTACAAGAAAGTGAAAAAAATAATTTATATATGAAGGTTGCAAAACTCAGTAGAAAGCAGAGTTGTAGCTAATGAAAAGTAGGTTCATATTCGTCAAATGCCAAATCGAATACTTCAACGTGAAATAACCAAAAAATTAAGCACTTTTCGGGGAAACTCATTACAACTTCTTTAAAATGTTTAAGAAAAGCTTTATTTATGTGATCTGTAAGTTTCATCGGTTTAGAGTGCTCATTTTTGAAAAAATTTAGTTTTAAAGTATTTTTTTTTTCAATCTTGAAAAAATTTGTTTTTCCAAATAACTTTAAAATAATTAGTGATACCAAAAATCTCAAGCAGTAAAAAATATAAATTTTGCTTTTCTGAATATTTTTGATGTTTTGATTTCCTGTAAGACAAAAATTGGAAGATATGGCTGTTCAAATTTTGCATACACTCATGATTAGTGACTCGTTCCGCCCTTTCGCCCTTTTAAATACAGCCTTTTCAAAAATAAGCACTTTGAACCAATGAAACTTCAGATCATATAAACAATAGTAACTTGTGGTGAAGCGGTAACGATTAATTTTATTTGGGATGCTAATTAGGGGGCGCTTTTCATGATTTATTTACCAAAAAAAGGGACCAACATTATTTTTAACTTACTTTTGATGTTAAAAAATATAGCTTCTTTTAAACACTTTAAAAAAGTTGTAATGAGTTTTCCCTGATAAGTGCTTGATTTTTCGGTTATTTTACGTTGAAATATTTGATTTGTAATTTGACGAATAAGAACCTCTTTTTCATCAGCTACAACTCTGTTTCTACTGGGTCTGCAGACCTCATATAGGTACTTACACCATTTTTTTCACTTTTTTATAAGCTATATTTTTTTAATAAAATACTTACTTTTTGAGATATTTGCAAAAATCCGTCTAAAAACTTGTTTTTTTTTGTTGAAAAATGAACATAAATTTACTGGTAAATAACTATTGAAAACGAAACTAACGAAAACTATTGAAAAGTATTAACAGAGAAAAATCTTTATAGAAGAAAAGTTATTTAAAATTAGTAATTTTATCCAATTCCGAAATTTTTTGAACGTATGTTTTCTCACCCCCGAGAAGGGGTGAAAATCACATTCTAAAGCTCAGTTTTCTGGTTTATTGCAAGCACCTACCTACCTTTAAAAAATAAATAAAAAACATGATCCAAAATGCCTTAAGGGGCGCCAAAATCCTTTTTTGCACACAGGCGCCAGTACCCCTTACGGGGGCCCTGAGTAATGAAGTTATTTAAATATAATGTTCTTAAAAATACATATACATACATTATACTTAAAATAGAAGCTCCTAATTGTAATTTTCCTTTATTTTTCTTAATCCTAATGTTGTCACTACAGTTGTATATGTATATACAACCATCTTCAGTGCCCAACCACATGGTCGATTGATAATTGTCTGATTCATCATTTTCTACACTACACACTTCTGAATCTACTATATGTTGGGGTTGTTCGTTTATTTCATTATCACAGTTTTCGTCTTCATCACTCGATGAACTGCTATCGAAATTCATCATCTTATGTTCCTTTGGTTCTCCTCCCACCTTTTTATTCCCATTTGTCGATGTTCTAAAAAATAAGTTATTTTTTCACATTTTCAAATCTGTATTTTAAACGTATAACTATACAACTTAAAGAAAAACAAGAAGCAAAGAAGGGATAAATTTCAAGAAGAAAGGAAGAACAAGGAATTTTCTTGTTGAATCATAGCTGGTTTGGTCATGTTCAAGGCCGAGACGTTAATCGTCCTGCCCTTAGGCAAGACATGTCGGAAAAGGAGATTGATGTTGATATGGCCCAAGATAGAAACTTATGGAGAAATGCAATTAGAAAACCGACACCGCATAGGGATAATGGCAAAGAGAATGATGATGATGTTTTAACTTTTATTGTTTCTTCCTCTGGTTTAATGCATTGATAGTTACCTGTTATTAATACCTGGTACTGATGCAATGCACACTATCTTTCTGTTGCACACTCCATTGCAGGACGTAACATTAGGCTCTGGCAATAAACTTAAAACACAAACTTGGCCAACGTATCCATCGCTGTTGCACACCCATACGTCTTTAGATTTGTAACCTACAGTAGGAGCAGCACAGGTAAACTGGAGACCTGCTCTAGTTTTCCTTATAGGTACTGTGGCTAGTAATTCAGGACTTGGGACTCGATCAGTTGAAGTTGCTAAAAAATTATAATTGTAAAGATATAGTTTTAATTTATTTACACTAGATCGAATTTAATGCTCTAAGATGCTCAAAGCTTTCCACTTTCCATAGTTCGGTAATGAAAATGTTTGTAATTAGATTTGTAGATTGTTAAACCTCTTAACGATAGTTGTCAATAATGTAACAAAATGATTAAGTTAGTAAAAATTGCACTCTGGAACGCTAACGGGTTTTCCAAACGTTTCCTAGAGGTAAAAACTTTTATCATCAGTCATGAAATTGATATAATGTTAATATCAGAGACTCACTTCACAAGAAGAAGTTACTTTAAAATACCCAACTATACAACTTACAATACTAGACACCCAGATAGTACAGCCCATGGTGGAACCGTTATTATAATTAAGAACAATATTAAAACAGATACGAGATTAATGACTTTAAAAAAAGACTACTTGAAGGCTACTAACATAGTTATTCAAGACTGGCATGACTTACTAACAATCTTGCAGTCTATTGCCCAATACACAAGATAAATAAAGAACAATTTGAAGATTTTTTAAAATATTGGGTAATAGATTCCTGGCTGGAGGAGATTATACCTCTAAACATACGCACTGGGGATCAAGATTAATCACCCCAGGACAGCTTCTTGCCGCTATGAACAGAATAAACTACTCATATATCTCCAGCGGTGAACCTACTTATTGGCCAACCGACAAGAACAAAATATCAGATCTACTTGACTTCTGCGTAACAAAAGAAATTCCAAAAAGGTCGCAAATAATTGAATCTCGCTTCGAGGTTTCTTCAGATCACTCGCCTGTACTGGTCACAATAAGTATTGAACCTGTGGAGATATAGCTACCACCGAAATAGGATAACAAATATATGGATTGGGAAAGGTTTCGGCGGGTGATTTAGGACAGCTTGAACCTAAAAATACCTTTAAAAACAAACTACGAAGCAGATGAAGCCATACACAATTTTAAGGGCGTAAGCGCAAAATTTGGGCTCCAATGATTTTTAAATGCATTCATTTTTTTCGAATCCTGAGAAGACTAATAAAGATTTTTGAAAAATTTAAACGCAGAATGAAATATTACATTATTACCGAGGGCCATTGTACTGGGGTCAAACAGCAAAAATCAAGGTTGATAATGAGTTAACCGAAGAAATTGAGATTCGTCGAGGTGTGCGTCAGGATTCTCCACTACTATTCAATATATATAGCGAAACAATATGTCAGGAAGCGCTCCTAGAGCAAAACATTGGTATGAACATTAACGGAGAGTTAATTAATAATATACGATATGCTGATGATACGCTAATAGTAACAGATAACCTAGCAAATTTACAGTATTTGATGGAAAACATAAACACTCATACCAATAAGTATGGTCTAAAACTGAATATCAAAAAGAATAAATTCATGATTGTAACAAAGAAGCTATACACCAATGTGAATTTAACCATAAATAATCAGCCAGTTGAAAGAGTTACGTCCTACAAATATTTAGGGGTTTGCTTCACTGATACTAATGACCAGACAAGAGAAATCAAGAGGCGAATTGAGATAGCGAGACAATCGTTTCAAAATGAAAAAGTTCCTATGCAGCCGGGACATAAATATAAACTTAAGAACGAGAATGTTAAGGTGCTATGTTTTCTCCGTTCTGCTGTACGGCATGGAAGCTTGGACACTGAAAAAGGATAAACATCAAAAACATTGAGGCATTCGAGATGTGGTGTTACAGGAGAATGTGGAAAATACCATGGACAGAAAGAGTAACAAATCAAGATGTTTTGCTGAAGATGGGGAAGGAATGCGAAGTCATAAAAACCATACAAACGAAAAAACTGGAGTATTTAGGACACATAATGAGAGGAGAAAAGTACTCTCTGCTAAGACTCATAATCCAAGGAAAAATCTCGGGAAAAAAATGTGGGACGTAGGAGGATTTCCTGGTTGCGAAATTTAAGGGAGTGGTATGGGTGCAGTTCAATACAGTTGTTCAGAGCTGCAGCCAACAAAGTTAAGATTGCTTTGATGGTAGCCAACCTCCGATAGGAGACGGTACTGCAAGAAGAAGAAGACCGAGGGCCGAAAGTCCCTTAAAATAAACAAAAAGTTTCTTTTGAATGAAATATTTGAAATTAAAAATCACACTAAATTTTCTCTTTTTTTTTCACTCCTGTAACTTATTAAAATAAACATTATAGAAGTTTTCAGGGACTTTCGACCCTCGGTAATAACGTAATCTTTCATTCTGCGTTTAAATTTTTCAAAAATACGTATTAGTTTTCTCAGGATTCGAAAAAATGAATGCATTAAAAAAGCATTGAAGCCGAAATTTCGCGCCTACCCCCTAAACGTTACGTAATGTCAGATATTAGAGAAACTGATACTCTCAAGAATTCAACCACTCCTATCAGATCGATAACTAATCCTTCCCACCAGTTTGGATTCAGATCCCAACATGCAACCATAGAACAGATTCATGGGATATGTTACAAATAATATTATTAGACATCACTTGGAAATTACAACGTTAAAAGAAAAAATTAGTAACTTTTGCTTAGAAAAAGGAAGACAGATTAACACAACATCCCAACGTATTAGCGAGAAACCGGATGAGACAACCAGTTAGACGCAGACTTAGACGGAATGCACCCAGTGATCCACCATCACGATTATAATTATGTGCCTTAATTCCCAGAGTCAAACAATTTTATAGTTATATACAATATATATAAAGGAAATGGTTAAAGAATCATTTTCTCCAAGACACGTACACTAGTGGTCGTCACATTTGTTTATTGTTTGCACCTAGATCATTGATACTATGGTCTGTTGTTTCAACTGAGTTGTTTAAGGAATTGTTTGCAATTCATAGTCTACGTACATAATCATTGAAAAAGTTCTATAATATCCTTATCTATAGTATAGATAAGGAGATATGGTCAAGTAGCATCAAGCATGTAAACATATAAACAATTAAGAACCCTGTGACGTTAGATGGATGAATGCCAATGAAGACGGCACAAAATGCAATGTTAAGAAAAGGATAAAATGAATTTTTATTATGGAGGAGCTATGAAAGATTAAGTTGAATTGATTCACGTAAACAAATTTCAAGAAAAACACTGATGGCAATAACTTACCACAAAACTAAATTCAGTTCAGTGTCCGGAAAAGAATTTCAATAACGTTTTTAAACATAACCAGTTTAAACTGAAAGAGAAGATTTGGCAGATTTCATCTGATCAGAAAACACCTTCTTTATAACTGAAAAAAATTTAGGAAATACTGATGAGTTGATAAGAATAAATGAATCTAATAGTAAATCCAACAGTAATTAAATGGTATTTTGGATGATATTGTAGGTATATTACATGATCATCAGACATTTATTTAAGAATAGATACAATATACACAAAATTAAATATGACTAAACAAATAAGATACATATAAGTAGATTTAAGGAAGCATCTGAAGCTTAATGAAGTTGACCTAAAGAATGAGCACGTGGTAATTAGTTCTTACTCTTTCTCCTCCTCTTTCTCTTCCACCTCGCTCTAACTCCCCTTCTCGCTCTATCTTCTACTCTCTCACAATATCAAATGAAGTTTAGAAGGAAACTGAGAAATTAAAATGGGCATAAATTTAAGGATTAATGCATATGGAGGAACAATGAATCTCTTAATTCAAAAATATCAGCTGGACACTTAAGATGTGAAAGAGACAGCCAAATTATTGACTTCGTACTCTTGCTTAATCAAATACTAAAAAATGGCACATACACATTGTATAAATGAAGAACTATGCTTTATGTTATCAAATAATAATTACCTAATTTTTGTTTAGCTTCAGTCAAGGACTCCTCCCAAGATGTTCTTTTCTCTACATTTGTAAATATTATGGAAACATTTTCAGGTCCGTTACTAAAAAAAATAATTTTAAGTAACCATAAAATGTTTTTTATTTTAAGCTAATGACATAAAATACAGTATAACAAAATTAACAACATAAAAAAGTTTTTTAAGAGAAAGTTTAAAAAAGCACGTCAAATCAATCTATAAAGAAGTAGGTATAAACTGTTTAAGAAAATGTAGTCTGAGAAACTTGGTATATCCGAGAACGACATTATACATATTGAAATAATGGACACAAAATTTATATGGACAACTGGTATGGCAGTCCATTAGTGGCTGAAGCTTAGTCGAATAAAATGTGTAAGCTTGTTATTACGCACGGGGACCTATACTATAATATATTTTATATTATATTATCTCAAATATTACATCTAATATCGCTCACTATAGTACCTAATAGTAATAAGTGAGCCTGCATACACAGAACCATAATATACAGAGTGTCCCGAAAAGATTGGTCATAAATTATACCACAAATTCTGGGGTCAAAAATAGTTCGATTGAACCTAACTTACCTTAGTACAAATGTGCTCATAAAATAAGTATAGCCCTTTGAAGTTACAAAATGAAAATCGATTTTTTTCAGTGTATCGAAAACTATTAGATTTTTTATTGAAAATGGACATGTATCATTCTTATGGCAGGAACATCTTACAAAAAAATTATAGTGAAATTTGTCCACCCCATAAAAATTTTATGGGGGTTTTGTTCCCTTAAACCCCCCCAAAACTTTTGTGTACGTTCCAATTAATTCATTATTGTGGTACCATTAGTTAATCAAAACGTTTTTAAAACTTCTTCGCCTCTTAGTATTTTTTCGATAAGTCAGTTTTTATCGAGATGCGGCTTATTTTATAATATATTTAAATAAAAAATTTATGGGGGTTTTGTTCCTTTAAACCTCCCCAAAACTTTTGTGTACGTTCCAATTAATTCATTATTGTGGTACCATTAGTTAAACAGTGTTTTTAAAACTTTTTGTCTCTTAGTCTTTTTTTGATAAGTCACCTTTTATCGAGATGTGGCTTCTTTTTCAAAATACACCTAAATATGTAAATTATAAATACATTTTCAGATTATTAACAGGTCTCTATAACCGTACTTAAGGTGATACAGTAGCGATCAACAGGTAGCAAAAACGCGTTCCAAGATTGCGGCTGTAATTTTGAATATTTTTTCGAGATATTTGGCACACGTATTCGCAATATAATAAAGAATGGCGGTACAGAGCTCAATTTGAAAAATATATTAATATGTGGAAATTACTCTGTAATTAAATACAATATTAAAAAACGAGCCTGTACCGCCATTAAGAAGAACAAAAAATACACTTTCTTCAAATAAACTTTTTTATCCGATGCCTACATTTTGTGTCATTTTGGAACTACTAAAATTTTTTATTTCATTAGTAGTTCCAAAATGACACAAAATCTAGGCATCGGATAAAAAAGTTTATTTGAAGAAAGTGTATTTTTTTGTTCTTCTTAATGGCGGCACAGGCTCGTTTTTTTAATATTGTATTTAATTACAGAGTAATTTCCACATATTAATATATTTTTCAAATTGGGCTCTGTACCGCCATTCTTTATTATATTACGAATACGTGTGCCAAATATCTCGAAAAAATATTCAAAATTACAGCCGCAATCTTGGAACGCGTTTTCGCTACCTGTTGATCGCTACTGTTTCCTCTTAATCAAATACATACAAATATGTGGTGGATTCGACAAATATTCAAAATATCTCGATAAACAGTGGCTTATCGAAAAAGTACCAGGAGGCAAAAAGTTTTAAAAACATTGTGTTTCATTAATGGCGTCATAATAATAATTTAACTGGAACGTACACAGAAGTTTGGGGGGGGGGTTAAGGGAACAAAACCCCCATAAAATTTTTACGGGATGCACAAATTTTACTTTAATTTTTATTTAAGATGTTGCTGCCATAAGAATGCCACATGTCCATTTTCAATAAAAAATCTCTAAGAGTTTTCGATATCGAAAATATAAATCGATTTTATATTAAAATCTATAAAAAAAATCGATTTTAATTTTGTAACTTCAAAGGGCTGTAACTTTTTTTGTGTGCACTATTGTATATAGGTAAGTGAGGTTCAATCAAACTATTTTTGACCCCAGAATCTGTGGTATAATTTATGACCAATCTTTTCGGGACACCCTGTATATTATGGACACAAAAAAATTATATTGAAAAAAAAAATGGGATGGTTAGGATATGAACTCGGATTGCCCGATCACCACTAGACCATTCCGGCGATAATGGTTTACAACGCTTAACTTATAATCGAATAACATTCAGAAAAACTACTGTTAGAAGAATAAAAACCGGTAAACGCGGTAAAAATAAGTGGCACACACAATATTCCAACTACAAAAGAGCTGATATGAATATTACGTGGCACAAAAATGTATTTTCATTTTGATGGAAAATAAATGTCTAGTTTTATTTTGAAAGATTTTTCCCTAATATTTGCTAAATTTGAAGTAAAATGCTCCACAAAAGAGTCTCAAACTGCACTTTATCAAAGGTATTCTTTTGGGTCTATACCATCTATAGTCCAGGGCGCATCTGTTTTGGGATGGACGTTGAGAGGTGACTCATATTTTTTTGCAGAAATTGCTTGGAATTAACTAATATAATAATAATTGAGTTATCCTCCCACTCAAAAAGGTCCGGAACATTGTTTAAATAATCAAAATGTCAAAAAATGAAGGAAAAATTCGATTTTGTCTTCATTTTTTGTTTATAACTTGTAAAATATTCACTTCCGAGAAAAGTTGCACTGACATAAAAGTTGCATAATTAAATTTTCTACAATATAGGATTGGTTAAAATTTTTAAAAATTGTCACTCATGTTGCAAAATAGCAATAATTGCGTATAAACCATAAAAAACAAGTATTCGCAATTTACGTTTTTCAACCATTTATGCTACACTTAGGACCTTCGTATTTCACTCAGAAAACTTTATGATGTAATAAAACAACGCTGTAAATTTCATTAAGATCGGTTCAATAGATTTTGCAATCCAGCTTTTGCAAAAAAATGCATTGTTTCAAAATGTCGCAGGACTGAAAATAAAGTAGATAGCAAGTTAAATTTTTTTTACATATACATAGAAGAATACTGTACCTATCATTTGAAATTTGCAAAATTAAAATCGGTTAACTACACGGCGTCAGGAATTTTTTAAATTAATATTAATTTTTGGTGCTACGTGCAGGACATCGGATACGTTTGCTCTGATTGAGCATTCCAATTACCTGTCAAAAATTATCGAATATTGCTGCTGTGGACAAACAAATGTGTTGTTAATAATTGTTAAGTTGGTGTTTTATTTTTAATTGTTTGAGAACAGAGACAAAAGTAAATTGATACTTTTTTTAATAGTGACTTTTTAATTAGTTTGACATTTCCACCAAAATTTCTACCAATTTTTATCTAATATACAGTGAGCACGTAAAGGTTGGAATAAATTCATTTTCTCGAGAATGAATGATTTTGGAAAAAAATCCCGAAACAGGTCAATTTTTATTTTTAAATTACGACTTTTTGGAATATATATCATACTAGTGACGTCACCCATCTGGGCGTGATGACGTCATCGATGATTTTTTTTAATGAGAATAGGGATCGTGTGACAGCTCATTTGAAAGGTAATTCAATTCTCTATTCAGTAATGTAGACATTAACATATTATTTATACAGAGTGCCCAAAAAAAGTTTTTTTGGATTAAATGTATTGACAAAAAGAAGAATGTATGTAATTTATTTAGTTTAAAATACATTTTACTGCTCTCAGAAAACTGAAAAAAATGTTTATTTGAAAAATAATCATTGCTTTTCGCTTAAATTAAATGCTCAAACTGTCATGAGGCTGGTGGGTGGCGGCTTTAATATTGAATTTAAGCAAAAAACAATATTTATTTGCCAAATAAACATTTTTTACTGTTTTCTGATAGCAGTAAAATGTATTTTGAATTAAATAAATTACACACATTCTTCTTTTTATGTCAATAAATTTAATTAAATTTTTTTTTGGGCACCCTGTATAAATAATTATGTTAATGTTTATATTACTGAATAGATAATTGAATTACCTTTCAAATGAGCTATCACCCGACCCCTATTCTTATTTAAAAAACTCATCGATGACGTCATCACGCCCAGATGGGTGACGTCACTAGTATGATATATATGCCAATAAGTCGTAATTTTAAAATAAAAATTGACCTGTTTTGGAATTTTTTTCCAATATCGTCCATTCTCGAGAAAATAAATTTATTCCAACCTTTACGTGCTCACTGTATATTATTTTCTTACTCTATATTTTGTTGTATTTTGATATTTTAATTCCGCAAAAATCAAATTTGATTAAAAAAAAATTTATTATTGTTTAAACAATTGCATATGTTTAAAAATAATAAACTTTTATTCTCTAAGTTAAAATATATGAACAAAGAAAGTTTTTGCTAAAAAAAGTATTATTTCGAAGGACAGAGTATGTGTTTTTATTTTGCAATAAAAAGATTTATTTATTTATATCAAAATGTACTAAAAATTAAAATTTATTAATAATTTAAAAACAAAAATGTATACCATTTTTATTCAGTTGCAATGCGAATGCAAAACAATCTTATTTTTCACTTAGAATACGGAGCACAGTCCAGCACTCTGAATCGACGATTTTCGACCCTTATTGGAGTCATCATCGGAGAGACGTAGGCCTGCTGCTCCATACTCGAAGTGACCAACCATGAAAGCTTATCCCCACATTGCAACTGACGTGTATGGATTAGGTGACTAGCGTCATCTGGCAATTGAAAGGTAAAGTTTTCAATACTAATAGCAACATTAATTATATTGAAAAATATTAAAAATATTACTAAAAGATTTTTAAATTGAAAACTTATTGATGTCTATTAAGCCAGATCATCCATTTCATAAGTCCATATTTGGAATAGTTTCATATTTTTTTGCTAATTTATTACCACAAAAACAAATTTTTTGCTCCACCCCTAACCGAGAAACAATGGTTGATGTAGCTTAATATTATGTCACATCATCGATAGCCATATCTCGCGAACCTAAAGAGCTAGAAAATCGTACGACGCGGCATATTTTTTTGCTAATTTATTGCTGTCGATCTGCATATGTAACATACCCCAAAACCACCCCTGCTTCCCTTACAGCTAAACAACACCCCCAAAAAACAACGAAAAATCTTGAAAAATGATTTTTGTGATATAGTTGACGGTTGATATTTAATTGCTAATTTTTTGCTGTCATTAGCCGTAAAAAACAAATTTTTTGCTCCACCCCTAACCGAGAAACAATGGTTGATGTAGCTTAATATTATGTCACATCATCGATAGCCATATCTCGCGAACCTAAAGAGCTAGAAAATCGTACGACGCGGCATATTTTTTTGCTAATTTATTGCTGTCGATCTGCATATGCAACATACCCCAAAACCACCCCTGTTTCCCTTACAGCTAAACAACACCCCCAAAAAACAACGACAAATCTTGAAAAATGATTTTTGTGATATAGTTGACGGTTGATATTTAATTGCTAATTTTTTGCTGTCATTAGCCGTAAAAAACAAATTTTTTGCTCCACCCCTAACCGAGAAACAATGGTTGATGTAGCTTAATATTATGTCACATCATCGATAGCCATATCTCGCGAACCTAAAGAGCTAGAAAATCGTACGACGCGGCATATTTTTTTGCTAATTTATTGCGGTCGATCTGCATATGCAACATACCCCAAAACCACCCTGCTTCCCTTACAGCTAAACAAAACCCCCAAAAAACAACGAAAAATCCTAAAAAATGATTCTCATGATATGGTTGACAGTTGATGTTCAATAACAAATTTTTTTCTATGATAAGTTCTATCGATCCAAAGCTTATTTTAAATGTTTTTTAATGATACTTATGCACGTATTATAAAAATTGAGTTATCCATCGCATTTTTTCGGTATGTCAAAAAAAAAGTGTTTAATTTTTTGTTTATTACATTTTCTGTTATATCTCGAAAACTGCTCGATGGATTTTAATGATCCTCATCTCTTTTTATTTTGTTAGACGTGCAAAAATATGAATTTTTCATTTTACCATATTAATGTATATCGAACCATATCTCCGAGATTTATCGATCGATTTTTGACTATTATTAAATATAAGTCACTTCGATACCACTCCGGCTACACTCATAAAAAAAGTAGTTACCGATCTTAGAAAAAGCGTTCTTGAACGAAGAAAGGCTGTTTTCTACAGCAAAGAGTAAAATAAACTATAGCCAAGAACTTATTCTTCATAAGAATGTATTGAAAAAAAATTCTTGGTTGTAATTTATTTTACTCTTGGCTCTAGAAAACAGCCTTTCTTCGTTCAAGAACGCTTTTTCTAAGATCGGTAACTACTTTTTTTATGAGTGTAGCCGGAGTGGTATCGAAGTGACTTATATTTAATAATAGTCAAAAATCGATCGATAAATCTCGGAGATATGGTTCGATATACATTGATATGGTAAAATGAAAAATTCATATTTTTGCACGTTTAACAAAATAAAAAGAGATGAGGATCATTAAAATCCATCGAGCAGTTTTCGAGATATAACAGAAAATGTAATAAACAAAAAATTAAACACTTTTTTTTGACATACCGAAAAAATGCGATGGATAACTCAATTTTTATAATACGTGCATAAGTATCATTAAAAAACATTTAAAATAAGCTTTGGATCGATAGAACTTATCATAGAAAAAAATTTGTTATTGAACATCAACTGTCAACCATATCATGAGAATCATTTTTTAGGATTTTTCGTTGTTTTTTGGGGGTGTTGTTTAGCTGTAAGGGAAACAGGGGTGGTTTTGGGGTATGTTGCATATGCAGATCGACAGCAATAAATTAGCAAAAAAATAAGCCGCGTCGTACGATTTTCTAGCTCTTTAGGTTCGCGAGATATGGCTATCGATGATGTGACATAATATTAAGCTACATCAACCATTGTTTCTCGGTTAGGGGTGGAGCAAAAAATTTGTTTTTTACGGCTAATGACAGCAAAAAATTAGCAATTAAATATCAACCGTCAACTATATCACACAAATCATTTTTCAAGATTTTTCGTTGTTTTTTGGGGGTGTTGTTTAGCTGTAAAGGAAGCAGGGGTGGTTTTGGGGTATGTTGCATATGCAGATCGACAGCAATAAATTAGCAAAAAAATATGCCGCGTCGTACGATTTTCTAGCTCTTTAGGTTCGCGAGATATGGCTATCGATGATGTGACATAATATTAAGCTACATCAACCATTGTTTCTCGGTTAGGGGTGGAGCAAAAAATTTGTTTTTTACGGCTAATGACAGCAAAAAATTAGCAATTAAATATCAACCGTCGACTATATCACAAAAATCATTTTTCAAGATTTTTCGTTGTTTTTTTGGGGGTGTTGTTTAGCTGTAAGGGAAGCAGGGGTGGTTTTGGGGTATGTTGCATATGCAGATCGACAGCAATAAATTAGCAAAAATATATGCCGCGTCGTACGATTTTCTAGCTCTTTAGGTTCGCGAGATATGGCTATCGATGATGTGACATAATATTAAGCTACATCAACCATTGTTTCTCGGTTAGGGGTGGAGCAAAAAATTTGTTTTTGTGGTAATAAATTAGCAAAAAATTAGCAAAAAAATATGAAACTACTCCAAATATGGACTTATGAAATGGATGATCTGGCTTAATAGACATAACTTATTGGTCCATTTCCCTGGTGACACCTTCTACAATATGCACGCCAGAGGGATGCTGCAGTGAAGACAAAAGGGAAGGAATTCTACACTATGCAATTCACAACCCCCGTCGGCAGCTTGGTAAAGTTCCAACGGAAAATGGACCTAGTTACTCTATAGGAGTAATACTAATATAAAATAAAAAAATGTATACCATTTTTATTCAGTTGCAATGCGAAGGCAAAACAATCTTATTTTTCACTTAGAATACTATCATCATATATATAATTATCAAAGGTCATTGGAATGCCCAATCAGACCAAACGTATTTGCTGTCCTGCGCGTAGCACCAAAAATTAATGTTTATTTAAAAAAATTCCTGACGCCGTGGTAGTTAACCGATTTTAATTTTGCAAATTGCAAATGAGAGGTAAGTTTTTTTTCTATATGCTAAAAAAAATTCAACTTGCTGGAAGCTTTATTTTCAGTCCTACAACATTTTGAAAAAATGCGTTTTTTGGAAACGCTGGATTGCAAAATTCATTATACAAAATCTATTGAACCGATCTTAATGAAATTGTAACTGTAAACAGTATTGTTTTATTATATCATAAAGTTTTTCTGGGTGAAATATGAAGGTCCTAAGTGTAGCGTAAATGGTTGAAAAACGTAAAATGCGAATACTTGTTTTTTATGTTTTTTTCGCAATTATTGCTATTTTGCAACAAGGGTGAGAATTTTTAAAATTGCTAACCAATCCTATATTGTAGGAAATTTAATTACGCAACTTTTATGTTGGTGCAACTTTTCTCGGAAATGAATACTTTTAAAGTTATAATCAAAAAACGAAGAAAAAATCGACTTTTTCCTTCATTTTTTGAAATTTTGATTATTTAAACAATGTTCCGGACGTTTTTTAGTGGAAGGATAACTCAAATATTATTATATGAGTTATTTTCAAGGAATGTCTGCAAAAAAATATGAGTCACCTCTTAACATCCAAATGTACTAATATTTTTACAGATGCGCCCTGGTCTACTAGACTAACTAGACAACAAAAGTCCCAAATATTAACGGGGATACGGTTCACTGATGGATCTAAAACTGCCCATAGTACTGGATTAGGAGTCTTTGGACAGACATGCAATTATAACAAATCTTAGAGCCTAGTTTCTATACAAAACTGTGTCCCAGGCTGAAGTTTTTTTTCTTTGATGACCTACGTTGATAAAATCATGGATGAAGATGCAAAGTAATTTAACATTTATACAGATAGCCAAGCGGCTATTCTACCCGGAAAGAACCCACATATTGACAGAAGACAATAAATTGCCTTAATATGGTTTCCGGATAATGAAGGGGTGCATGGTAATGAACGAGCACTGTGTTAACCATTGTGTGGCATCACTAAAGTTGCTGCAAGAAGCGAGGTTCAGAAGTGGTGACAAGGAGTTATAAAATGAAATGGAGAGCCACTTAAGGACAAATCCAGACTATTATAATCAGGACTATCGATAAAAAATCTCTGATAATCTGACGAACCTCAATATACGAGATATTAAACCGATCACCGAAATGGTGATGTACACAAAAAATGTTATTAAACATCAAAATACATCTTAACACGTGGTTATACTTACGGTGTAGATATCGTGAGATCCAAACACGCTAATTGCGAATCCGAATTTTGTTGTTCTATTAGATGCTTGTTCAATGAACCCAACATTTCTTTGACGACTTCATCTAAATTTGTATGACTATAATGTAAATTACATGCCAGTTCATGTATCTGATTCAACAGCGATATGTCATCCGTTAAGTTATCAACTTCCGTCATAATTTGCCTCATGTTATCATCTTTGGATCGATTCAGTTCTATATCCTCCAACGGTATTTTCATCAACAACTTGTACTTATTCGCTTCTAACGTGCTAGTAATACCCCCTTGGCCTGTAGTCGGTCTTCGTATAGTCCCGCTTTTCCTCTTTATACCCGTGATTACTAAGAGATCACTGAAAAGAAATAAAGCCCTTTCTTTTCTATACCCTGTACGGTGAGACATCGATACGTAATCATGCCTAAGATACTGCCTTTCCGCCACCGCTAGATTTATTAACCCATCTATCAATCCTTCTATTTCCCTCAGTTGTTCCAAGTCTAATGCTTCTTTTTCAGTACAATTTATTTTTAGTAATTGTTCATGGACTTTGCTTTGTGCCGCTAGAAGAAGGTCGTGGTCCGGGTGACTCTCGTCAGTGTGTTTGATTATTCTTTGTAATAGAAGTTCGTATTTGGGAAATTTTTGTATAGGCTTTATCAAAAGAGAATCTAGAGTTAATTTGCCACTATTTTGTCTTGCAGTCACCTACAAATATAAGTAAATGAAACATTACTAATTTTTTTTATTAAAATTCACTATTTTTTTTGTAAACTACGTGGGTCATTCGTAAAAAAGGTTCCCTATGCCGCTGAGAAAAAGTGCGACCTTCTCCCCATCACTTCGCCTCGCTGCATTGCTCAGTGATGTGGTTCAGTGTCGGCTTAGCAGCCTTCTAAGATGGAGGTCTTGGTCACAACTGATGATGAATGTCAATAGGTGAAATCCATTTTGCATTTAAAAAACGTGTCACAGAAGAATTTCACATTGGCAGTAGCAGCGACCGTGATCTCCATCTTCGAATGCTGCTAGGCCGACACTGGTCAATGCAGAGAGGAGAAACTGGTGGAGAAAGAGAGAGGGAGAGTTGATGTGTAAAGCGTTTTTGCCAGATTTCTCTCAGCACGTCGCACTCTTACTCAGCGGCACAGGGAACGTTTTTTTATGAATGACCCCCATTCTATGTTGATTGATCACATTTTTTTTGCACTAGATTAAAGAATTTAAGCAACATTCTTGTCCTGCTTGAACATTAATGTCTGAATTTTTGGCAGTTTGAATAGATAAAGACAACTCAAATTTATGTTGGAAAAAGTAGAGAAAGAATTATTATTAACAGTTATAAGTAAATAAATTAAAACTGAAGTCTTTCATTCTTGTGTGGGTGAGATTTTGGTTCGCCTACTCCAGAAGTGCTTTTATAGACGGGAGTTTTTAACAACGTAGAACGGGATCCTATAACATCCACAAGAAATAATACGAGGAAAATATCAATACCATATATAAAAGGACTATCCGAGAAACTTAAAACAATAGGAAATAAATTCAACATTTCAACAACATTCAAAACAACAAACACATCGAGATCTATTCTATCTAAAACTAAACCTAACAGTAAACAAGAAAGAACAAAGAATTGTATTTATAAAATACCTTGTGAATGCGAACAATTTTATTTAGGTGAAACATCAAGACCATTAAACGTAAGAATAAGTGAACATCAGTCTTATATTAAAAATAGAGAATTTGATAGATCTCAAATATGTCAACATGCATGGGATAATGAACATAGAGTTCAGTGGAGAGATTTAAGTATACTTAGTCCTGAAAGAATCAGATAGTAAAAAGAGAAAAATCAAAGAAGCGGCTCTAATTATGCTAAATGAAACCAATTGTGTCGCAAATTCCTCGGTAGAATGCAGTAAGATGTGGTTACCCATACTGAAAGAGGAAGTCAATAGAAAGAAACTACCACGATTAGTGAGTCAGTAACATATCGAGTTGGTACAGATTTTATATTTTAGTATTACTTATTTTATATCTATATATTATTAATATTATTTATAATTTAAACATATTGAAGTAAGAATTTGGTATTAGTTTTATGAAAAGTAAATTAAATGTAAGACCAACTACTTACCATGTCGGGATAGTATCGCGAGGTTTTTACCTGGTTTTCCCTCGTGATTTACTATGGAATCTCTAACGCGAGAATTATACTGTCATCGTTGCATTTGGTTGTCTTTTTAAAGACAGATCACATGGTATGATTTTTTTGTGACGGATATTCTTGAGTTGGGATTGATTTCATGTAATCGAATGAACTATCTTTTAGTAAAGTCGTCCCAGGAACGCAACTCATAAATATTGGCGATATCATTTTAAAGTCTTCTACTTTAAAATATATAATATACGTCTGAATTGCCAATATAAATGAGTCAGATTAAATAAATTATTAGAAGAATTTTTTTACTTAGCACAACATTTTTGTTTATTTTAGTAGTATTTTGACAACGAAACCCGATTTGGGCTTCGAAACGTTAATAAAATCATTTTTTTTGGTAAAATTGTGGCTTATTTCCCATTAAGAGGAAACAGTAGCGATCAAGAGGTAGCAAAAACGCGTTCCAATATCGCGTTCCTTTATTCGTAATATAATAAAGAATGGCGGTACAGAGCCCAATTTGAAAAATATATTAATA
The DNA here is from genome assembly GCF_917563875.1 of Diabrotica virgifera virgifera. Classification (NCBI taxonomy): domain Eukaryota; kingdom Metazoa; phylum Arthropoda; class Insecta; order Coleoptera; family Chrysomelidae; genus Diabrotica; species Diabrotica virgifera. The sequence continues at coordinate 97,470,640 of NC_065444.1, forward strand.
TGTGCAAATTACTCTGTAATTAAATACAATATTAAAAAAACGAGCCTGTACCGCCATTAAGAAGAAAAAAAAATACACTTTCTTCAAATAATACCCGATGCCTAGATTTTGTGTCATTTTGGAACTACTAAATTTTTTCATTTCATTAGTAGTTCCAAAATGACACAAAATCTAGGCATCGGATAAAAAAGTTTATTTGAAGAAAGTGTATTTTTTTGGTCTTCTTAATGGCGGTACAGGCTCGTTTTTTAATATTGTATTTAATTACAGAGTAATTTCCACATATTAATATATTTTTCAAATTGGGCTCTGTACCGCCATTCTTTATTATACAGTATAGCCCGAAATAAACAGTACTGAAACTGAAACATAGATTTCTCTTTCTGCACGCTGTCATACCCAAATTAACTTATATAGACCTGCCAAGTAATTCTTAACAATTATTAATAATTAATAATTGTTAAGAATTACTTGGCAGGTCTATACAAGTTAGTTTGGGTCTGACAGCGTGTAGAAAGAGAAACTTATGTTTCAGTTTCAGTACTGTTTATTTTGGGCTATACTGTATTACGAATAGGTGTGCCAAATATCTCGAAAAAATATTCAAAATTACAGCCGCAATCTTGGAACGCGTTTTTGCTACCTGTTGATCGCTGCTGTTTCCTCTTAAAAGTAATTTATAGACGGAGTTAGTTATCAAGCCATTCCAATACAATGGAATTGTTCCAAAAAATGCCTCAGTTCTTGGTGATGAACCACTCAGTTATGAATGAGATAGTCCAGTTTGCGAATGACATAGCCCTAGTTTGTTTACTAGTCCAGTCGGCATGTCATTTGACCTTACATGTCGAGCTATGAGCTACCCCCAATTTTATTGTTCTAACTTTTACGGGTGGTCAATCGTAGTGTAAATTTGAAATCGCGACTGAACCCCACGCGATGTTAGTCGCCATCATGAATTTAAAAGAGAACCGTTTTTGCTCAATATCTCTGCCATTTTCAACTTTTCGACAAAAAACTGAAATTGTTGAAATGCAAATGCGATTTCCTATAATTTCTTTTTTAACAAATTTTGATATTTTTGTATAAAATATAATTCTCTCCAATTTTTTATGTAAATTTATGTCGTCTAGTAATAATAAACGAGATAATTCAATAATTATGCTTTGTCACTATTTCACCCCCTAACACGGAAAATATCGACCTCATGAAAAAAATGTGTAAAGAAGAAAGTGTAGGAAATCGCAATTACAATAATTTAAGCCTTTACCATTATGTGGAAAAGTTTAAAATGGCCGAGATATTGAACAAACATTCCTATAAAACCAATCCCCGCAAGGTCTTACGCTCGAAGAGTGACAAAGAAGCATATAGCTAAAATGTTAAAAACATCGGCTTAAAACGCATGTTTCAAGATAATAGTGTTTATTATTTAAAAAACTTCTTACCTCTAAAAATCTACTAAATGCTGGTTTTGATTGTTGAGCGTTTTTCATAATTTCTCGTGCCTTTTTCCAATTGTTCACATAGTTTGTATAACTTTCTATAACAGCAGTCTTAGTGAACTAAAAGAAAAACCATTTAGATTAGGTACTAAAACAAATAAAAACTAAGTATGCTACTGCGATGGTATAAATTATTAGGAACTGTATTAAGAGGAACCAGTAGCGATCAACAGGTAGCAAAAACGCGTTACAAGATTGCGGCTGTAATTTTGAATATTTTTTCGAGATATTTGGCACACGTATTCGTAATATAATAAAGAATGGCGGTACAGAGCCCAATTTGAAAAATATATTAATATGTGGAAATTACTCTGTAATTAAATACAATATTAAAAAAACGAGCCTGTACCGCCATTAAGAAGAACAAAAAATACACTTTCTTCAAATAAACTTTTTTATCCGATGCCTAGATTTTGTGTCATTTTGGAACTACTAAAATTTTTTATTTCATTAGTAGTTCCAAAATGACACAAAATCTAGGCATCGGATAAAAAATTTTATTTGAAGAAAGTATATTTTTTTGTTCTTCTTAATGGCGGTACAGGCTCGTTTTTTTAATATTGTATTTAATTACAGAGTAATTTCCACATATTATTATATTTTTCAAATTGGGCTCTGTATCGTCATTCTTTATTATATTACGAATACGTGTGCCAAATATCTCGAAAAAATATTCAAAATTACAGCCGCAACCTTGGAACGCGTTTTCGCTACCTGTTGATCGCTACTGTTTAACCTTAAGAAAGAAAGTCTTTTGTTGAAAGTTTTCATCTACAATGCTTAGTTTTTCACAATATTGAAATAAATGAAAAAAGTCGCTTTTGTCGGGATAATGTTGTTTTGTTGCTACAGTATTGTAGGTATGCTTGTCTCTTCTAGGATGTCGAATCTTTGATTAGGAGTTTAATCATGGTTTTGATATTTTTGTTACAATCCGACAAGTGATAGCTGGCGGGTGACTTTGAGAGCAAAAATACACAACGATAAATACACAATACGAGAAGGTCACTCGCCAGGTCTCACTTGTCGGATTGTACGTGAAGGTTAATTTTTCCTCTCACTCTTTCTTCTGCAGCTCGTAATAGTTTGCCTTTTATTTTTGTTCACAATTGTTGTACATTTTTTGTTTTTGTTATTAGGTTTGTCTCAAACTTTTTTAATGCCACTTCCACAACATAACCGTCACTACCTCTAACAACTGAAGGATTTGTCAAGTCAGTTATCTCCTCTTACGATTGATCTGGACATAAAAAGTTTGTCTCATAAACTTCTTATTCTTCGTTCTCTTTATAAGCAATTCTGCTTGTTCATTGGCGTATAGATACCTCTATAGAAGTTTGTCACTCCATCTTTTGCGCGGTCGGCCGATACTTCTTCTACCGATTGGTGATTTATCTCTTGCTATTTTGACCACACTCTCTCCCCCATTTCGCTTATGTGGTTATTCCATTCTCTTTTTCTATTTAATCTATTCCTTTATACACTGTATATTACATTGTCTTCTAATGTCTTCATCCCTTTTTTGATCCCTCCGCGTATTTCCTGTAATTCTTCTCAGTACTCTCATCTCTGCCGATTCTAATAGTCTTTGTGTTGTGGCTGTATCGGGTCTTGTTTCATGTCATTATTGGTACCTATCTCATAAATCGTGGTCTTTTAAATTTTATTTTCTTGTAAATCTTTGGTAAAAAATATTTGAAACAAGAGAAAGTGAAAACAGAATATGAGAACGTGGTTCCTTGGAATATAACCACGACACTCATTTTTGTGTTGCTTGTAACACATGTAATGACAACAAGAAATAATAATGCCGTTTTTTTAGCTATTAATACTCTTAATATTCTCATATGAAAAATTAAATATCTTAACTACACATATCATCAAAAAATATATTTCTTACCATTTCTAAAAAGACATCGCCCACTTTCTGTTTTATATCCCATTGCTCCAGCCTCTTTTGAAGTTCAGTTAAAAAATGCTGATGGTGACTATATAATTCGGGAATCTACAATAAATATATAATAAAAATATAACACTAAAACCTACCATTTTTCATAAAAGTTATTACCAACCTGTAGCAAACAAAAATATAACAGTCATATTGCGATTTATAAAATCTATTTCCCTTTTTTGTCATATGTGCTGGTTTATCAATGATTTAAGAAGCTTACTTTGGCAGTCCCATTCCTACCAGGAAGATTACATAGTATACACAGAGAATCTTTTATGTAAGAGATCTTCCAATAATTACTAACAAAAGCCAGCCCATTCAATATACAGAGTGAGATTTTTATAGATTTTAGTGAGTAAGGGTTTTGTGGTGCGGCCGATATTATGGTGGTATTTGCATTGTTGTCAGATCTTCCGTTTTTCTGGAAATCTAATGAACTTTCTTATTTCAAATGAGTATTTTCTATATCTGTAATATTCCGTTTCCCTAAATGCCGTAATTTCGGAGTTCCGTGGAATTCAAGATATTTGGCAGGGTCAAATTAGGACGTTCTCTACTTACTAGCTACGAAAGCTAGCTACGGAAGTCTAGCTACGAAAAGCTCGAAACAGAAGAGCAAACAGAGCTGCAGGATGCCTGACTGTAAGAATATGGAAGAATAAAAATATCGGGAAAACATGAAAGGCAGACTTTACAAAACAGTCATAAGACCAATAAAGACACACGTAGTAGAAACATAACCCGACACAGGGAATACAAAATGAATGCTAAAAACAGCAGATATGAAAACCCTTTGAAAAATTTAAGGTTAGACACTATTGAACAGAGCTTGGAGTACAGATATACGACGAAGATCAAGAAGATATACAAGGTGGAGAACATCAAAGGCAGGGTGAGAAAGAGAAAAGTAGAATGGAACGATTATACAGGGTGTAACAAAAATGCAGGTCATAAATTAAATCACATATTCTAGGATCAAAAATAGTTCGATTGAACCTAACTTACCTTAGTACAAATGTGCACATAAAAAAAGTTACAGACCTTTGAAGTTATAAAATAAAAATCGATTTTTTCAATATATCGAAAACTATTAAAGATTTTTTATCGACAGTGGACATGTGGCATTCTTATGGTAGGAACATCTTAAAAAAAATTATAGTAAAATTTGTGCATCCCATAAAAATTTTATGGGGGTTTTGTTGCTTTAAACCCCCCCAAACTTTTGTGTACGTTCCAATTTAATTTATATTGTGGTACCATTAGTTGAACACAATATTTTTAAAACTTTTTTGCCTCTTAGTACTTTTTCGATAAGCCAGTGTTTATCGAGATATTCTGAATATTTTTAGAATCTACCACATATTTGTATATTGTATGGTTAAGTACGATTAGAGAGACCTGTTAATATAATATCTGAAAGTTCATTTTATAATACATTTTTAGGTATATTTTGAAACATTTTAAACAAGAAGCCGCATCTCGATAAAAGGTCGCTTATCTAAAAGATACTAAGATGCAAAAAAGTTTTAAAAATACTGTGTTCAACTAATGGTACCACAATAATAGTTTAATGGGAACGTACACAAACATTTGTGGGGTTTAAAGGAACAAAACCCCCATAAAATTTGTATGTAAACATATTAAAAAAGAAGCCGCATCTCAATAAAAACTGACTTATAGAAAAAATACTAAGAGGCAAAAAAGTTTTAAAAACATTGTGTTTAACAAATGTTATCACAATAATAATTTAATTGGAACGTACACAAGAGTTTGGGGGGTTTAAGGGAACAAAACCCCATAAAATTTTTATGAGGTGTACAAATTCCACTGGTATTTTTTTCTAAGATACTCATGCCATAAGAATGCCACATGTCCAGTTTCAGAAAAAAAATTTTTAATAGTTTTCGATATATTGAAAAAAAAACCGATTTTCATTTTGTAACTTCAAAGGGCTGTAACTCTTTTAGGTGCACATTTGAACTAAGAAGTTAGGTTTAATCGAACTATTTTTGGTCCCAGAATATGTGTTTTAATTTATGACCTGCATTTTTGTTACAGTCTGTATAAGCAGAATGACAAATAGAGTAGTAAAGACGACGATAGACGGCTCTCCAATAAGAGGACAAACAGTGAGTCGTGTCTACATAAAAAAAAAGAAGACGAAGACTCCCGTATATCCCGGAATCTATTGAAGAGTAACTCAATTTTCTTTGCTTAGACCATTTAACTTCCCTAAAGATTCCCATACCACTTTGGACCGATTTCTTTTAGCCCAGTCGGGATAGCATTTGACCTTGCATTACGAGCTGCCCCAAATTTTATTTTTCTATTCTTTAGGGGGGGGTCAATAGTAGTATAAATTTAAAATGTCGACTGAATTTGACCGTTGCGTTAGCCGCCATCTTGGTTTTAAACGAGAACCGTTTTTGCTTAAGAGGATCGGTACGTATTTTCGGCTGCAATGCTATTCAAATGGGGATTCATTTTTTTCGAATCCTGAGAAAACTAATAAGTATTTTTGAAAAATTTAAACGCAGAATGAAAGATTACGTTATTAGCGAGGGCCGAAAGTCCCTGAGAACTTCTATAATGTTTATTTTAGTAAGTTACAGGGGTGAAAAACTAAGAGAAAATTTAGTGTGATTTTTAATTTCAAATATATCATTCAAAATAAACTTTTTATTTATTCTAAGGGACTTTCGGCCCTCGGTAATAATTTAGTCTTTCATTCTGCGTTTAAATTTTTCAAAAATATTTATTGGTTTTTTCAGGATTCGAAAAAAATGTACACAATGCCGTGGTAATATTTTCCAAATCTATCTTTGTCTTACAACGCACTCAGCCGAATATAATATTGTCAGCATAAATATATTGTCAGTCAGACACTGACACTCAGTGACAATTTTAAATATTTGACATTGCATCGGGAATATGTTGAGTTATTGATTAAATATTATTGATATATAGAGTGTCCCAAAAGTAGTGGAACGGTCGAATATTTCGCGAACTAAACATCGGATCGAAAAACTGAAAAATACGTGTTCAATCATTTTCAAAAATCTATCCAGTGACACCAAACACCAATCCCCACTACACCCCCTGGAGGTGGGGTGGGGGTAACTTTAAAATCTTAAATGGAAACCCCCAGTTTTTCTTGCAAATTTGGATTCGTTACGTAAAAGTACGGAACTTTTATTCAAGACGTTTTTTCAAACTGTGGATAGATGGCGCTATAATTGGGAAAAACGATTTATCCTAATACCATAGGTAAATTATAGAAACGGTCTAATATCTCACGAAATACACTTCCAAATGAGAAACCAAAAAACAGATTTTTAATCTTTTTTGAAAACCTATCGAATAACACCAAACATGACCCTTCAAGCCACCCCTGGATGTGAGGTGGGGGTAACTTTAAAATCTTAAATAGCAACCCCCACTCTTTATTGCAGATTCGGATTCGTCATAAAAATAAAGCAACATTTATTCGAAACATTTTTTAAAATTTCTGATAGATGGCGCTAATAAATCGAATTTTTCCAATTAAGGCGCCATCTATTAACAATTATAAAAAATGTTTCGAATACATGTTGCTTAATTTTTCATGACGGATTCGAATCTGTAATAAAAAGTGGAGGTTGCTATTTAACATTTTAAAGTTACCCCCCACCCCACATTCAGGGGGTGGGTTGGAGGGTCATGTTTGGTGTTATTCGATAGGTTTTCGAAAAAGATTAAAAATCTGTTTTTTAGTTTCAGATTTGGAAGTGTATTTCGTGAGATATTAGACCGTTTCTATAATTTACCTATGGTATCAGGATAAATTGTTTTTCCCAATTATAGCGCCATCTATCCACAGTTCGAAAAAATGTCTTGAATAAAAGTTGCTTACTTTTATGTAACAAATTAAAATCTGCAAGAAAAACTGGGGTTGCCATTTGAGATTTTAAAGTTACCCCCCACCCCACCTCCAGGGGGTGTAGTGAGGGTTGGTGTTTGGTGTCATTGGATAGATTTTTGAAAATGATTGAACACGTATTTTTAAGGTTTTCGATCCGATGTTTAGTTCGCGAAATATTCGACCGTTCCACTACTTTTGGGACACCCTGTATATATAAATAATTGATTTAAGACGTGAACTTAATAAAAAGTTATTTATTGTGTATTATTTGTGGAAGATCCAAGCAGAGAATACATCAGGATAATCTATTCTGTGATCCAAGTATTTTGTTGTTAAAGATGTTCAAAATTGTAAGCGTTCCATTACAATATATTATTAAAAAATCACTTTAACACTTTTCCTCCTTTCTCGATTGAGTATTAGTCTTTGTTGTACAAATAAATTATTACAATCACTAAATACATAGTTAGTGAAAAAATTATCGCATTTATTAACTGAATTAATAATTTGCAATTATAAAAATAACAGTTATCCAAGAACATTCAAAACCCATCTTTTTAAATTAATGATGACATTTTCAAGTAGAATGACATTCTAGTAATGTTTACATATCAATACCAGTGTGAATTTTACTACACGTAATTTGCCGTGTAAAGACAGAAAAAGTAGGGATACACGTAAAATATTTGCGAATTATGTACCCATAGCCTTAATATCTCTGCCATTTTCAACTTTTCGACAAAAAGTGTATAAACTGAAATTGTTAAAAATGCGATTTTCTATAATTTCGTTTATTATAATTTTTTTCGTGCGGTCGATATTTTCCGAGTTATGGGGGAAAATAGTGACAGTTAGAGCATAATTATTGATTTATTGAATTATCTCGTTTATTATTAGTTTTACAACAAATTTGAACCGATACAAAAATGAAGAGAATTAAATTTTGTACAATTTTGATCTCTTTAATTTTTTTTATAAATTCAATATTTAAGGTAGTACGTACCTATGCGGTAAAGGAGCGAGCGTAAGACATGATTGATTTTATAGCAATTGTGTTTGTTTAATATCTCCGCCATTTTAAACTTTTCGACAAAAAGTGTACGGACTGAAATTGTTGCAATTACGGTTTACTACAATTTTTCGAGAGAACCGGTGGCGGGTCTACGAGGGGGGATATTCCCCCCAACAGGGTAAAAAAATTAAAAAAAAAAAACATTGTTGAAATATTAAAATATGTTAGCTGACATGAAACTTAATGACAGACAAATTCAACCAATAAAACCTGCTAGTTAATAAAATTAAGTGAACTTAATGCATATATAAGTAATTATTTATGTACTTAGTTTGGTTGGTGTTTCATTGGAAGTTTCAAAAATTGTATAATATATAATTCTCTTTATTTTTGTTTATGTACAATTATGTCGTTAAGTTAATAATAAATGAGACAATTCATTAATTATGCTTCCCCTCCTCTTCCACTAGTTTCCCCCTTAACTGGGAGAATGTTGATCGCATAAAAAAATTGTGGAAAAGAAATTGTAGGAAATTGTGTTTGCAATAATTTTAATTCCTACCGTTTTTGTAGAAAAGTTGAAAATTGCGGAGATATTAAGCAACAACGGTTCTCCTTTAAAATCAATATGGCGGCTAATGCAACCGCGGAATTCAGTCGAGATTTTAAATTTACACAACTATTGATCTCCACTAAAGGATACTTTCATATACAAGAAATATACATGTTATAGTACATTGTTTACCGGGTAGGAAAAGCTTAACATTCCTGGACGACTGTGAAGATTGCTAAGTCGAGGCGCAAGCCGAGACTTAGCAACACAGAGTCCAGGAATGTGGCTTTTCCTACGAGGTAAACATACTATTTTTCCGCAAATCGTTTAAAATTCGACAGATATTGATTGATTTAAAAAAAACGCGATAATTTTATTCCCAAATAAATGGTGCTTTGAAATTCCTAATAAAATTACTTGGGTTACTATGGAAACGTATTGAGGTTGAATTGTCAAACTTGACGCTTATAAATAGAACACTAACAACTGTACGGAAATATCATTTCCTTACAGTAATGTCATTTCCTTACTGTAAGGAAATGATATTTCCGTACAGTTGTTAGTGTTCTACATAAATGATAATTCAACCTCAATACGTTTCCATAGTAACCCAAGTAATTTTATTAGGAATTTCAAAGCACCATTTATTTGGGAATAAAATTATCGCGTTTTTTTTAAATCAATCAATATCTGTCGAATTTTAAACGATTTGCGGAAAAATAGTATGTTTACCTCGTAGGAAAAGCCACATTCCTGGACTCTGTGTTGCTAAGTCTCGGCTTGCGCCTCGACTTAGCAATCTTCACAGTCGTCCAGGAATGTTAAGCTTTTCCTACCCGGTAAACAATGTACTATTATTCATTTATATTTAATGACAGTGACAACATTATATTAATCTAGAAACATAAAAACATTAGTAACTAAGGTAGACATTAGTAGCCTTAGATCTTAACTACTAAATATATAACAGTCCTCCGCCCCAATTCCCAACTACAAGACTAGAGGTGCTGGCAGCAGCTGATCTAAGTGACGTTTCCAAAGTAGACCATCATCTGTTCGTATTTCATAATGTAAGTAACCTATGCGTCTGATTACCTTTCCAAATACCCATCGTTGATCACTGCAGTACTTTCTAGCCTGAACTCTGTCTCCCAAGGCAAATTCCCTACCAGGTGTAGGCCTGTCTGATGGAAAGAAAGTTGTGTGTTTGCAAGGTTTTCTTAACATTGCATGAAGATCCGTTCTAATTTCTCGTCCGAACATAAGCTCATACGGGGTGAAACCGTTAACACCTGGTGTACGACGTAAACGTGTTCGTACTTTAAGTAGTTTATCAGTTAAGCTATTGCTCCGCCAATTTTCATATACAAGAAATGGACATGTTAACAGTATTTATTCATTTATATTTAATGACAGTGACAACATTATATTAATCTAGAAACATAAAAACATTAGTAACTGAGGTAGACATTAGTAGCCTTAGATCTTAACTACTAAATATATAACAGATACAATTATAAAATTTGGGGCAGCTCGGAAACAAGATTCAATTCAGTAATTATGTTCCCCCCACCACTTTTTACTATTTTTCCACTAACTCGGAAAATATCAACCGCATGAAAAAAATTGTTAAAAAGAAATTGTAGGAAATCATATTTGGAACAATTTTAGTTGAAAATGGCGTAGATATTGAACAAAAATAATTGCTACAAAATCAGTCGGGTCTTACGCTCGCGCCATTACCGCATACGTACTACCTTAAATATTAACTTTAGCAAAAAAATGAAAAAATCAAAATTATGTAGAATTTAATTCTCTCTATTTTTTGTATAGGAACATTTTTGTCGTAAAACTAATAATAAACGAGATAATTCAATAATTATGCTCGCCTATACTTTTTTCTATTTCTATTTCTATTTCTACTAACTATTTTCCGCCATAACTCGGAAAATATCGACAGCACGATAAATTTGTAAAAATAGAAATGATAGAAAATCATATTTTCAACAATTTTGGTTGTTATACTTTTTGTCGAAAAGTTGAAAATGGCGGAGCTATTGAGCAAAAACGGTTCTCGTTTAAAATCAAGATGGCGGCTAACGCAACGGCGGAATTCAGTCGAGATTTTAAATTTACACTACTATTGACCCCCCTAAAGATAAGAAAAATAAAATTTGGGGCAGCTCCTAATTCAAGGTTAGGCCTGTTATTCGTCTAATCCTACTGGACTTACATGCGATTTCAATGTTTTGATGAGTGAGTTTCGGCTTGGAATATGCTTGGGATTTTGAAAAGTTGAAATGTCTACTAGTAGAGACACGTATACTGCCCTCCTAAGCCAAAAGGGCTTATCTCATTTTGCCATATTTTCGTAAAAGGTTTTTTAATATGGTGTTTATACCAATACGCATCAAATTTACTAAGCGAAACAGACGTATCTCGCGTTGTTGAAGCTGTTTCATTCGAGATACGTCTGTTTCGCTTAGTAAATTTGATGCGTATTGGTATAAACACCCTATTAAAAAACCTTTTACGAAAATATGGCAAAATGAGATACGCCCTTTTGGCTTAGGAGGGCAGTATAGTGATCTTAATAGAGACTCTTAATAGAGTCGATAGTTGGATGGATGGAAAATTTACAATCAAATTTTAGAGGGAGAAATTATTCACTAACTACAATCTACAATATTATTTTATTATAATATTCTGTTACATAGTACATACTACCCTTTAAAATTACTTTATTTTTACACATAATAAATCCATCTAGATGCTGATTAACATTTACAGTAACGTTTAATTACCTGGTAAAATATCTCGTCCACTAGGTGGCCATCCAATAAATTCACATTTTCTGGAGATTTTAATGGTTCCAAATATTCCTGAAAAACATTGGGAATTTCTATATTATAAAAAAAAACATATTTCAATGTAATATCAAAGAAAAGTCATATTAAGAAAAATATAATTACTTAATAAAAAATGGCATTATTGTAAGATCAGGAAAGAAAAAAATGTAGACGTTGTAGTTGTATAATAATTAATAGGCCTGGATACCGCGCACCAAAAAAAGTTGATTAATAACAAACTGAAAATTTGTTAATAGTTTAACGGTGTCTAGTCGGACAAACTGGAACACTGGAACAGGGGAAGTTTTAATTATGAAACAGGTTACAGGTTTCGAAGAAAATGGCCCATGTATTTTGTCGGACAGAACTTCCGATTGATTTGGTACCCTTATATTAAACTCTCATGTAAAAATCAGACTGCTATTTACCACCAATTAAATTTCTGTCATTTGACATGCTCTACGTGTCGGACGTATTAAATGCCCAACATATTTGTCGGACAAACATTTTTTCATATATTATATAAAGTTTGCTGTTGAATTAACTTAAAAATAACCTGCTAGTTTTCACAATCATAAATTTGTCAGGATGACACGTTCCACAATTAAAATCACGTTCCACAATTAAAATCACGTTCCACAATTAAAACTTCCCCTCTTAAAGTGTTCCCATACATCAAAATTTGTCCAACTAGGCACCGTTAAGCCATTAACAAATTTTCAGTTTGCTATTAATCCAGGCCTATATAGTGCAGTTACTGAAGGTGGATATGAGCTACTACCTCCTATTTCGGTGAACTTTCATCGATTTGAATGAAAATTGGTGAGTGGTTAGAGGATACCTCAAAGTACAAAGGTGACATGGTGCCAACTTGCGCTTGTACCCTGGGGGTGGGCGCCACCCCTTCTTAGGGATGAAAATTATTTTATTAAGAATAACCCCATAATTCGATAGACGGACAAATTCTAAACAAAATTTGTGATATAAAGTTATTAAAATAAATCAAAACTTTTTGAGTTATTAAAGATCAAAGATTTTAATTTTTCTTTAGAAAAATGCTTGGTTTTAACTGATTTTTCACCAATAAACAAAAAACTATAAATTTTTACAAAAAAGTTATAATTACCAAAATTGAAGCTATTAAAAAACTAAATAAACTCCTTTCTATAAAACCCTTTTAACTACAAGTGAGTTATAGGTAATTGAATGTATATTTTTTTCGGCGCGTACCCAAGTCTAAGTATTCAAGCTTAAATAACGGGAAAATGATGCATTTTATGACATAAACTTATTAAACATTTGTCAAAGTACCTAGAAATATCTATCAAATGAGCTCCCGAACGAGTCGATAGCATTAACATTTATGCACCAAGAATTGTTCAAAATTTATCTTTTAAAATTGTTTCCAAAAATGTTATTGTGTTTTTTTTTAAATTAACTCCGTTAATTTTTACATCAGATTCACCTAAACACTATTAGAAAGTTAATTCCAGGGGCTATTAAACCACGTTGAACATAATCTTTTAACCCCCTTATTTTTTTTTAAATAAAAGGTTAAATGGACCCGGTTACATGGTTCTCGCAGCAAAATTTGAGCTTTAAACGTTTCTATCTCAGTTAATTTGTACCCTACAGAAATAGTAAAGAAAGTAAAATATTTGTTACAGAAAAAACTAAAATTTCGATATATGTAATTTTTTACGTATATTGAGTATTTTTGGAGTTATCATCAAAAGAAAATGAAAATTACGATAATTTTAAAAATTCTGATTTTTTTAAATTATATCTTTTTTTTCAAAAATATGCATTCTAAACCGATCAAAATTATTAAAATGATTACTTATGCTAATATAAAGAAATTCTTGTAAGGATTACTATAAATTATAATTTTTGTGGATATGGCATATGTTTTATTTTTAACTTTTTCCTAAAAAATTCGAAAGGGTTCTCTTATTTTCATCATAACTTGCTTAATTTTGAAGCTATTAACTTCTTATGGTGCTCATTTGATAGGTATTACGAAGTGCTTTGACAAGTGTTTAGCAGGTATATTTTATATAAAATGCATCGTTTTCCCGTTATTTAAGCTTGGATACTTATATTTGAGCAGTGGCGGCTCGTGACCTCACTATCCGGGTAGGCAACACATATGGTGTATAATAATATGTACAGGTACAGGGTGTTTGGTAAAGAATGGGCCATAGCTTAACTAACAGTGTTGCCAATCCACGCTGTGCTGGTGACAAAAACGGTTGTGCGCATAGGCAACCCAAATAACATTTAAAATCTTAAACGAATATCTAAAACGACGACAAAATTTGTTTTAGTGACCAATAAATAACAAAAATCTAAGTAAAAATAATTAATGAGGGTAGTTAGCTATAACTTAAAAACAAAAGCTGTTAGAGAAAAATAATTGCCGTATTTAAAAAATCTGCGCCAATTTGAGATATAAACATAAAAAAAATCACAGGAAACAAACAATTTTTTTTCTTTTGTTGACCAGTGTAGTCAACTGAAATTTAAATTTTAAACGCGTCCTACTGCGAATTCACAAACAGGACGAATTTTCAATATTTTGTTTCGCGTTAGAGATATCGCAAAAAGTTATTTGGAAAAATTGTTAGAAATATTATTCTGACCCCACATACCAAATTTCATGACAAAATTCGAACTTTTCGTTTTTTTCAGAATTGGTAGTCAAGATCCTAAAACATGCAATTGGCAGTTCCGAGATGCAGCTCGACACAACCAATGTCAAAGGCTCAAAAAATCTAGCCTACCTATAGCCCGAAAATACACGGCCAGGCAAGCGACAATACAGTCGCTGTGCTTAGCGTAAAGAGTGAGACAAATGCGAATTCTGTTCGGCTACTTTTTAGAGAGCCTGCCCTAGGGTAAAGCCGTCGTAGTAATGCTACGCTACGGGGAGCGTACAATAATTATTACAACTTCAGAAATGAATTAAAAAGTAGCTTTGCTTTATTTTAGATTTTTAGATACTTCGGTATTGTCTCAAAATTTATAAATTACAGTTTTGAAATAAGTAATTTATATTAATAAATAATTTATCATTGTACATTTGAAGAGGTTAGGCGGCGCCTACCTTGCCTACCCTGACGGGCCGCCCCTGTATTTGAGTACTCGTCGAAAAAATATACATTCATTTACCCATAACTCACTTTGAATTAACTTTGGTTTAGTTATTTAAGTGAGAAGTATATTAAATTTTTTATTATCTTCAATTTTGGTAATAATAACTTTTTTGCAAAAGCTTATAGTTATTGAGTTATACGTGAAAAATAGCTTTAAAACATGCATTTTTTTTGTGAAAAAATAAAATCTTTGATCTTAATAACTCAAAAAGTATTGATTTATGTTAATAACTTTATATAACAAATTTTGCTTAGAATTTGTCCCTCTATCGACTTATGGTACTATTTAAAAAAAATAATTTTCACCCCCAAGATGGGGTGGCATCCACCCCCAGGGTAAAAGCGCAAGTTAACATCATGTCACCTTTATTCCTTGAGGTATTATCTAACTACTCACCAATTTTCATGAAAATCGATGAAGGTTCAACGAAATCGGAGGTGAAAACCTTCAGTGACTCCACTAATAATAACTGTAGCAAAAATGCTAAACATATAAAATATAAACAAAAATACATAGAATTAAAATATTCTAATGGTTTTGTATTTTGTATATTATAGGGTGTGTTAAAAGAAACGGGACGGACGAATATTTCGCGAAATTTACATCGGATCAAAAAACTGAAAAACACGACCCTCCACCACCACCCTCTGGGGGTGGGGCGGAGAGAAACTTGGATATCTTAAATGGGCTCCCCCCTTTTTATTGCAGATTTACATTCCTCATGACAAACTAACATTTACTGGTGACATTTTTTAGAATTATTGATAGATGGCGCTATAAACAAAAAAAAGGTGAAACTTACCCTAAAAAAATTATCGAAATGGTCTAATAACTTGAGAAATACACTTCCAAATGAAAAACCAAAAAACATATTTATTATTTTTTAAAAATATATTGATTGACATTAAACACGATCCCCAACCCCCCTACCTGAGGGTGGGGCAGGGACAACTTTAAAATCTTAAAACGAAAACTCCTTTTTTTACTACAGATTCGGATTCTACATGAATAAGTAAACAAGTTTGACTTGAATTTTATTTTACAATTCACGATAAATGGTTAAATACCAAATGGATGAAGCACAAAAATTAAATTACAACAAAAATATTTCACTTTTTTTACGTATCTATTAATAAACAAAATAATTTGCTTACAAGCGGAAAGAATAAGAAGTAATATGATGCATTTTATTATTTTTGTTTAATCGATGTTTTTTATAATTTTGAAAAATAAATAATTACACTTTCATAAAAAAGAACTTTTTATAATAAAACCTTTTTATTATTTATAGGAAAGAATATAAAATGATTTAACGATAAACGATTTAACGATAAAATGCTTAAAATTCCAAAAAATACACTCTAATAAAAATAGTTATTTATGAAACAGTTCGTGAAGTATTCGATATTGAGAGCACGAGCGACAACGGAGCGAGTGCTATAAATCGCGTAAGTTCGCAAAAAGTACTTTACGCACAGTTTCATACAAAATTTTATCTATGATAAACAAATATAAAACTGTAACTCTTCGTCACTGGAATTCATTTATATTCTACAATTTTTAGAACTTTGACATTTAAAAATCCTAACTACTTTCAAACCACAAAACTGTCAAAAATTTTGTTGTAAGTCATTGCTGATATTGTCATCACCATGACAACGCGAAAGTTAAGGATATTTGATTATATGAAAGTGTGCCAAAAAACCCATTGAAAGTGTGCGAAAAAGTAAATCCCATTTAAAATATATTGTTACTTTACGCACACTTTAAACTCTTCACGCACTGCTATCTATAATGACAGTTTTCACAAACTAAAAACTTATACATAATATGACATAGAGTAAATAAAGTACTTTACTCACAATCGGTTAGTAATTTATGGATTTCTAACTTTTGAAGTAATCAGGAAGCGACTTATTACTTACTTTACTTTCCCAGCTAGCCGGGAAAGTACTTTCCCGGCTAACATCTGTCACTTTTCTACCTGCAAATGTCAATGTCATTTTTGATTAAAAGATGGTTTAGAAAGAATAGAATCCACTCAACATTTATTTAATTAAGTAACAACAACAACAATAACAAAAAGAAAACTATTTGGAATTATAAATATTAATAGTTACATTGGAATTATGATTACTATTAACGGTTAAAGTAAGACCATGTTGCTCAAAATTATATGTACAATTAATGGCGTCGTGTATCGCCTAAATGTCAGATTCAACAAACTTGTTTTGTTACCTAGCAACGATCTCACAGGTTACTTAAAATAATTCATCTTATCACATAATGAAAATGGATACAGATATTTGAAACGAAATTATTATTGGTAGATTGTGAGTATTAGAAATCCATAAACTACTAACCGATTGTGAGTAAAATAGTATACAAACCTCGCGGGAACTCGTTCTAGCCTTGGGTCTGTAGTTTAACTACCTTGCCGCTCGGCTGAAATAGAGTGCTTTCCCGCTAGGTATGTAATATACTATTACTAAGTAACTCTCTATGTCGTATTATGTATAAGTTTTTAGTTTGTGAAAACTGTCATTATATATAGCAGTGAGTGAAGGATTTAAAGTGTGCGTGAAGTAACAAAGTGTTTTAAATGGGATTTACTTTTTCGCACTGTTTTTAACTTTCGAGTTGTCATGGTGACAATCCTTAACTTTCGCGTTTTCATGGTGATGACAATATGAGCAATGAATTACAACAAAAGTTTTAACAGTTTTGTAGTTTGACAGTAGTTAGAATTTTTAAATGTCAAAGTTCTAAAAATTGTAGAATAGAAACGAATTCCATTGACGAAGAGTTACAGCTTTTTTTATTTGTTTATCGTAGATAAAATCTTGTATGAAACTGTGCGTGAAGTGCTTTTTGCGAACTTACGCAATTTATAGCACTCGCTCCGTTGTCGCTCGTGCTCTAAAAATTGCGTGCGTTCGCAAAAAGCATACTTCACGAACTGTTTCATAAATACATATTTTATAAGATCAAGGTTTTGTTATTGTACATGTACATATGTAGGACACATGACAAAATATGAATTTTTATTGGATGTATTAACTGTTATTTATAATTATGATTCTAAAAATTACACTAGTATAAAATTATAGTATTTTTTATCATACCACGGTTGTTTAAAATGGTATATATAATTTTAAGCATATTTTAAGTATATAAACTTTTAATTATTTATTAACACAATTTAAAAAAAGATACGCAACAGCCGGGTTCCAACTGGGGACCTCTCGATGTGCAGTCTAATGCCACTGAGGCACCATCAATTTGTAGATATCGATTTATTAACGTACTTTAAAATATCATTGCATTCGTCACATTTTTAAAATAGTTTGAAATTAAAAAAAATCGATTTATCCATACAGTGTGATTGGTCAGTGGGGTAAAGCTTTGTAGATCCGTTATAAGTAATAGATAGTAATAAAAGTTAATAACAAAAATTGTAGCCAACTTTGATTACAGATTGATAATCAGAAATCGTAAATTGTAAGTTTTAGACAATTATTCAGCCATGGCTTATTTAAAATTTGGAAAGATTTAGACCCGTAATTATTAATAATTTTGCTCTGAAAAATGAAAATATCTCGAAAACTAATAAATTTACACATAGGGAATGTTATACAAAAATTATAGTATAGTAATGGTACTTTTCGATAATGATATAAAATACAGGGTAATCTATTTAAAATTACTGAGAAAATAATGTACTTGCGTTTTGACTCATCCTGTATTCAATATAAAAAAAATTGGCAAAACAAACATTTACGAAAATTTTGACAATAAATAAAAAAATATGACGTCAATAAACCATTGAAATTGTGCTTGCTTTTATTTATACATGTAGTTAAACTTGTTACGATTTTCATAGAAAATTGGTTATAACTTTGTAAATACCCCGTATAATATACCAAACCTTTATATTTTTGTAATCGAAAAGTTACAAAGATTTCGAATATAAAAAAAAATACAGAATGTTCTATTTAAAAAAACATAAGTTTGGTCTGCCACTATGTTGTCAAACACCCTGTAACATTCTAACTAATTTTGTAATATAAAGCTCAAAGTTCGCTACAATTTTTGTTATTAAGTTTTATCGCTATACATTACTACACCGGAACTACGGAGCTTTAACCCACTATATAATTAATCACCCTGTATAATAGCAGTTAACTATTGCATTGTTAGCTAGTCCTAAGCTATCCTGAAAATTTCAGGTGTCTAGGTAGCCTAGAACTATTTTTAAAATGGATTACAAAATTTGCGGAGTCCGTGACACCAACCAAGCCAAGTATATAAAAAGATTTTAAAATACTATCATTGTTAGATTTTTATCTCATCTTATTTTTCATGATAACAAAACCACCTATGAAGAATTAAACAATATTATTACAATATTGCATTATTGCAGTTTGGGTCTCACAGTCACCTAACTGTGAGTGTGGAAAAGAAGGTGATCTACTAAATATTCTCCTCGAATTAATATACTAAAAATTCCACTTCCCGTCTACCTGAACAATTTGATTTTTTATAAAGATATTAATACATTAAAAACAATTTACGAACATATCAAAAACTGTAAATATAAATTGTAGCAATAAAACTTTACCCTGTATTTAAGTAATTTTGTTAAAACAAAATAGGCATGTTTGTTAAAACAAAAAAAGACATGTTTGATTTGTTGTTATTTTTTTAAACCCTGTAGATTTAAGTAATTATTGTATATTATAATTGAATATATTAATATATTGAATATATTGAATATATTGAATAATATATTGAAAATATTAATACATTAAAAACAATTTACGAACATATCAAAAACTGTAAATATAAATTGTAGCAATAAAACTTTACCCTGTATTTAAGTAATTTTGTTAAAACAAAATAGGCATGTTTGTTAAAACAAAAAAAGACATGTTTGATTTGTTGTTATTTTTTTAAACCCTGTAGATTTAAGTAATTATTGTATATTATAATTGAAAACAAAAGAAAAAAACAAGAAAAAAAACAAAAAAAAAAGAGAAAAAAAAGCAAAAAAAAAGAGAAAAAAAACTAAGAAGATGTAAACCTCCGAGATGTTGAATCGGGTTTATGTTTTAGCGTAGTAAAAAAAACAATTAATAAAAAATAATAATAAAAAACAAATTAAAAATGTTGGTAATAAAAAAATACAAAAAAATAAATATTACAAAAAATATTTTTTACAACCAAAACAGTGTATTATTTAGATTATATTGTAATATGTTAATTTGTTATGTATTTAGAGTTAGAAATACAGAAAAAATTCCTCTGATTGGAAAAAAAAAATTGTTTGTTTAAAAATAACAAAATGTCTGGCTAATTGGCTCGGCCAAGGCCAACAAATTCACACAAAAAATATTGCAATAAAATATTGATTATTTTAATTATGTTAATTGCTTTAGGTAAATATTTTCATCGAAACAATTGACTCTTTTTATACACCCGGAGTTGGGAGAGGATGGAAATGTTTATGTTATTTAATACCTCATCGAAAATAAAACAACGATACAACAATACCGATGGGGGTTTTCATATATGATTTCAAAATTACCCTTTGCCCCATCCCAGTAGGTGGGGTAGGGTGTTTAATGCCATTCGATAGGTTTTTGAAAAATATTAAACACTTGTATTTTAGTTGTTTTTCTTTGAAACTGTATTTCTTGACATACGAGTATTAGACCATTTCCAAAAATTTTCTTAATAATTAAAAAGAAGAGGTTATTTATTGTTACGTAAGAAAGTTAAATTTGCAATAAAAAATGGGCTCTCTATTTAAAATGGTATAGGCGCAAAATGTCGCCTGTCAAAATTTTCAATGTGTTTTAAATACACTCATTTTTTTTCAAATTCTGAGAAAACTAATAAGTAATTTTGAAAAATTTTAAATGCAGAATGAAAGATTACGTTATTACCGAGGGCCGAAAGTCCCTGAAAACTTCTATAATCTTTATTTTAATAAGTTACAGGGGTGAAAAAAAAAGAGAAAATTAGTGTGAATTTTAATTTCAAATATCTCATTCAAAAGAAACTTTTTGGTTATTCTAAGAAACTTTCGGCCCTCGGTAATAATGCAGTCGTTCATATAGCGTTTAAATTTTTCAAAAATTATTTATTAGTTTTTTCAGCATTCTAAAAAAATGAATACATTTAAAACACATTGAAAATTTTTATAGGCGACATTTTGCGCACATGCCCTTAAACACCCACGCGCCACTCTCAGAAGGTGGAGGTAAAGGTGGATGTGGAGGGTCGTGTTTGGTGTCATTCGATTGATTTAAAAGAATATTGAACACATATTTTTCAGATTTTAGATCGAATCTAAATTTCGCAAAATATCACACATCCCCCTAATTTTAACACACCCTGTATAATGAGAAGGAACCAAAATATTACATTGCAACAACCTTATTTGATGGTTCGATCAAATAAAATAGTTCGAATTGGTTACGTTGGTCAAAGATTGGTGTAAGTCCCACTTACTGTTAGCAAACTAAACAATAATTGAATAGGTAAAGCGTTAGCTAGAGGTCCCGTTATTTGGGAAGGCACTAATTTGCATATTATGACGCATCTAAAAATGGTCTAATGCTGGCCACTCACTTACGGATAACGAAGAGGCCTGGCGCCTGACAAGCCCTTAACCGAAGGTCAAAACTACCACCCACACGCAGTTGTCATTCAGACCTTGGCGCGATCGCTTCACAAAACTGCAAGTGTGTGACATCTGGACTGCAGATCGTTAACTTAACTGGCATCGATCGGCAAATCGGATTTTTAAAGAGAAAATGGCAAACAAGAACGCAAAGAATTCTGAGTTTTTACGTAAATTTATTGATATTTATCAATCACATCCTTGCCTATGGAAGGTTAAAGATAAATATTACGCGAATCGGGATTTAAGAGAGAAAGGTAAAAACCTTAATGCTGCAGTTAGTCTCTCTTCCGCACTAATGGCACTTCTCATTCGAGTGTTTTGTTTCTTTATTAAAGGTGTCACTAGTTTTAATAGCTTTTTAAAACATGTTTCATCCATTTTTAAATATCTTTTATAATCTTCCGTACAGGAAAGTTTTAATTCTGCCATAAATGCCATGTGAGATAAAGATAACCTGTTTCTTTTCATGAGCCAATCTTTAACCCAGTACGCTCTTTTCTTTTTCTTCCGGCTTTCTAGCACAAACGCACACGCTTTTTTTCGTGAGAGGGACATGCTTTCTCGTCGATAATTGCACTGTGTGTGGCAAGAGTTACGATTCCCTACAGATCTTTACCTGAAAAAAAAGGTCGTCAGATAACGAATTGATTCTAGTGTGTGTCGGTTTTCGATAACGGCCTTCAGTCTTGGCCTGCATGCCATATCCTCTTCGTTATCCGTAAGTGAGTGGCCAGCATTAGAATTGTCTTTACGTTAATGATTGGTTAGTGACATTGAAGAGGCAGGGTGTAAGCTGCACAATACAACGACAGATGGAAAGAGCTGAGGGAGATCTATGTTCAGCAGTGGGCGCTTACAGGTAGATGATGATAATGAAAATTACAAAGAATAGTATCTAGAGAAAAGACAACAACTGAATGTTATTTTATTTTTATTTTAATAGGATTATACATGGAAAACAATGTGAAAGACATAAAGAAAAAATAGTACAACAATGGACGAAATGTTGATGAATGCAAAGCAAAAGAAATGAAAAAAAAAATCCTGGACGAGCGTTCATTCTGAAAACACCCAGGAAGATAGGAACTTGGCAATTTACTTTAAAAAAACAGGTATGTACAACATCCGAGTTAACAGGCCGTATAAGCAGATCTACAGGTAGGTACTTATTTATTGGAACGAAAAAAGAGAAAGATGAGGTGAAGAAATCGATACTTTATTTAAAAAGTTTATTTTTGCAATATCTTGATTGGCCTTGAAATAACAACAATTCAATAATCCAAACCGAACCAAGTCAATAAATTAGCACATATAAAAAAATATTTTCAAAATTAAAACAATATGAATACATGAATCTACATCTTCCCAAACTAATAGGCTATTGATTATATTCAAAATAAGATGGCGATGGCTAAAAGGAACTACAACATTAACAGGGCTTTATTATTTCATACGGTCAATGGACATCTATACATGAAAAAACCGCGGAGTGCTACCATTTAAAGGGGTGCGTTTTAAAAAAATGGGTGAATTAGTCCCTGGGCACAGGTTACATTAGGGTGAGTTCTATGCACTTTTGGTACAAACATATCTACATAAAAATTGTTTCTCGTTAAATTTCCTATCTAAATATCATTTTTTAAAGTCAATGATATTTTTTTTTACAAAAATATATTCAAAAGAAAAAGCACAAAGAAACCCAAAAGAAAGAAATTTTGTTTTTTGTGCCATAACTTTTGTCCACGAGGATATAGCTATATGCATTGCTTTACATAAAAAAACCTACATATTTCTTCTTTAAAATATTGTTTAGTAGAGCTAATTAGGATTTATAGTTTTCGAAATATGATTTTTCAAAGTTCTCCACTCACAGCAATTTTGGGCAATTTTCCTTGTTATTTCGCAAATATTGTTCTGTAACTTTTTTTTACGTAACTTTAGGTATATGCAATGGTACACGTAATAGGGATAGAAATCAAGTACCTTTAAAATGGTTTACTGTATAACGTTGAACGACTTTTTTTAAAGAGATTATGGTTTTTCAAGTTTTTATACTTTTAACGATTTTTTATAATATAATATAAAAATAAAATAATATTATTATATGATATATTATATATTGTAAAATATTGTATTATATATAATGTATATAATATAATATATTATATATTATAATATATTATATAATACCTAATATAAAAAAATATTATTTTTTACATTTTTTACGATTATTTTTGAAATTTCTTATTATAACTTTTTTTATTATAATTTTTTACATTTTTTACGATTATTTTTGAAATTTCTTATTATAACTTTTTTTCTTCTACATTTAGGTATATATTATATTATATAATAAAAAAGCTTATTTTGTTTACTTTAAAATGGTGTATTGCAAAAAATTCTAGGAATGTTTTTGAATAAGATATTATTTTTCAAAATATAATAAGTACTTGCAACGATTTTTGATTTTATGATTATTTTTTAAATTTCTCATTATTACCTTTTTTATTCTTGTACATGAATATACTATATATTGCTCAATAAAGAGGGCTTACTTTCTGTTCTTTAAAATGGTGTATCATCTATATTTAAATAATAAAAACCAAGTGATTCTTTGATATTTTTTTACCTGTATTATTTAAAATTATTTCTTTTACAAAAATTACATAAACGTTAGTCTTAAAACACCACTTTAGTTAAAATTATTTAAACGTTGACATTTAAAAAATTTTCAAAATCAAAGTCTACCTCTTCGTTAGCATTAGCTTCAATATCTTCCTCTGACACCTCAGTTATCTTAGAGTTCCCACAATTAGTACCCATGCACATGCACCCTTTGCAGAATATTGAACAACTAATTCCTATCTTCCTACAACTGCAGTTTTTTGTACATCCTTTGGTACATTTACATGCTATTTTTTCAAGCAAAACTTGTGGTGCATGAGCTTTGACAGTAAATATTGGAATTAATCCATATTTTGAAGTTTGCCCGGCCGAGTCAAGTGTATCCAAAGTATTACCTATAAAAAATAAGATTCAATCATAACACACAATCACATAAAAAAGTTATAATGAGAAATTTAAAAAATAATCCTAGAATTTTTTATAATACACCATTTTAAAGTAAACAGAATAAGCTTTCTATTTTATTATATAATATAAACCTAAATGTAAAAAAAAAGTTATAATGGGAAATTTAAAAAATAATCGTAAACAATATAAAAACTCGTTAAAAGTATAAAATCTTGAAAAAGATAACCTCTTTAAAAGAAGTCGTACAACATTATACAGTAGAACATTTTAAAGGTAATTGATTTATATTCCTCTTACATGTACCATTGCATATGCCTAAAGTTACGTAGAAAAAAGTAACGGAACAATAGTTGCGAAATAACAAGGAAAATTGCCCAAAATTACTGTGAGTAGCGAACTTTGAAAAATCATATTTTGAAAACTGTAAATCCTAATGACCTCTACCAAACATCATTTTAAAGAGAAAATATGTAAGTTTTTTTTCTGTGAAGCAACGTCTATACCTATATCCCCGTAGACAAAAGTTATGGGACAAAAACCAAAATTTCTTTCTTTTGGGTTTCTTTGTGCTTTTTCTTTTGAATATATTTTTGTAAAAAAAAGTATCTTTGACTTATAGTTTTTAGATAGGAAATTTAACCAGGAACAATTTTTATGTAGACGTGTTTGTACTAAAAGTGCAGAGAACTCACCCTAATGTAATCTGTGCCCAGGGACTAATTCACCCATTTCTCAAAAACGCACCCCTTTAAATGGTAGCACTCCGCGGTTTTTTCATATAGAGAGATTCATTGTCCATATGAAATAATAAAACCCCGTTAACGTTGTAGTTCCTTTCTATAGTACATAATCAATAGCCTATAAATTAAAAAATTAAATTTATAAAAAATGTATCAAATCAAACAAAGATATTTGACAGATTTCACAGTTTCGTCCATTATTTTGTCTTAAAAATTTTGAAATTTTTTTGAATGATTTTTTGTTATATTATGTGTGTTGATAGGGCGAAATTTGTAATAATTTATAAATTGTATTTGTTGACTATTTTTAAAAACCAGCTAAATCCAATGTTTCTATACAGGGTGTTTGGTAAAGATTGGGCCATAGCTTAACCTTAGATTCCTAAGTCTAAAATAGGTCGATTTAAGCTAACTTATCTTAATACAAAAGTTGATAATAACCGAAATACAGGGAGTCAAAGTTAAACTTTTATTTTATTTATTTTTGAATATTTCATGACAGGCGTTGGACAACAACACGAAATTTGGTAAGTGGTGCTGGTATTGTAAAGTCTACTAAATTATGTTAAACAAACGTTTCTGGCTACTACCAGAGCCGTACGACGGGGGAACGTGAATGGTTGACCCTTCCCAAATTCTACGCCACTGGTGGAATTGATATTTTAGGGCAATTTTTTGATTCTCCAATACTTTCTATGTAAAAAACATACTCTTCATTCGTAACGATAAAGTTTTCGAGATATTTGAAGCTAAAAACGAAGGAGCATAATACATTATTCAAAATAAGTGTGCGTTTTCATTTTTAACTTTAAATATCTCGAAAACTCATGACTTTACGAATGAAGAGTACTTATATTTTTTGCATAGAAAGTAATGGAGAATCTAAAAATTATGCTAAAACAGCAGTTTCATCAGTGGCGTAGAATTTGGGAAGGGTCAACCATTCACTTTCCCTTTCGTACGCCTCTGTTAGTAGCCAGAAACGATTATTCAACATAATTTAGTAGGGTGTACCGTACCTACACTTTCTGTTAAGTATCACAAGGATATGTCAAATTATTTTAAAGTATTCTTTTTTTAAAATAATTTATTCTTTATTTAAAACTTTAAGAACTATGTGTGCCCGATACTATAAAACTATTTGACATATCCTTATGGTACTTGGCAGAAAGTGTAGGTACTGTACATCCTACTAAATTATGTTAAATAATCGTGTGTGGTTAATACCAGATGCGTACGACAGAGGAAAATGAATGGTTGACCTTTCCCACATTCTACGCCACTGATGAAACTGCTATTTTAGTATAATTTTTAGATTCTCCAATACTTTCTATGCAAATAATATATTCTCATTCGTAACGATAGAGTCATGAGTTTTCGAGGTATTTGAAGTTAAAAATAAAAAGGCACACTTATTTTGATTAATGTATTATGCTCCTCCGTTTTTAGCTTCAAATATCTCGAAAACTAATGGCTTTATCGTTACGAATATGCTTTTTACATAAAAAATATTAGAGAATAAAAAAATTGCACTAAAATAACAATTCCGCCAGTGGCGTAGAATTTGGGAAGGGTCAACCATTCATGTTTCCCCGTCGTACACCTCTGGTAGTAGCCAGAAACGTTTGTTTAACATAATTTAGTAGATTATACAATACCAGCACCACTTACCAAATTTCGTGTTGTTGTCCCATGCCTGTCAGGAAATATTCAAAAATAAATAAAATAAAAGTGTAACTTTGACACCCTGCATTTAGGTTATTATCAACTTTTGTACTAAGGTAAGTTAGCTTAAATCGACCTATTTTAAGCTCAGGAATCTAAGGTTAAACTATGGCCCATTCTTTACCAAACACCCTGTATAGTCCATTTACTCACGGTTTTTGCTCCAATTTTTAAAGAACCGCTAGGTTTGACATGAAATTTGGACACATAGCTAAGATGTCAAAGAAAAAAGTGATATTGTGCCGATGTGTGCTTTTGCCCTGGGGTAAGTATCCATAGTGGAGTATTTTGCTCCATAGCGTTTTTTCACTAAGTCAATATTCTTCGAGTTATTTGCTAGAAGTCCAATCTTTCACGGTTTTTGCTCTAAATTTTAAAGAACCGCTTGGATTGACATGAAATTTGGCATACGTATAGCTTACATGTCAAAGAAAAAAAGTGATATTGTGCCGATGTGTGCTTTTGCCCTGGGGGTGACTTTCACCCCCTCTTGGGGGTGAAAAAATATATGTCCAAAATAAGTCCGGAAATAGGTAAACTGACTAATTTTAAGTAACTTTTGTTCTATAGAGTTTTTTCACTAAGTCAATACTTTTTGAGTTATTTGGCAGTGAATATGTTCATTTTTTCAACAAAATAACCACGCTTTTAGACGGTTTTTCGCAAATAACTCAAATAGTAAGTCTTTTGTTGAAAAAACATTCTTAGCAAAAATATAGGATGTAAAAAGTTTTAAAAAATGGTGTACATATCACGTCTCTATACCTAGTAGAAGCAGAGTTATAGCTAATGAAAAATAGGTTCATATTCGTCAAATTCCAAATGGAATACTCTAACGTGAAATAACCAAAAATGAAGCACATTTAGGGGAAAACTCATGACAACTTATTTAAAGTGTTTAAAAAAAGCATCATTTTTGTTTTGTAAAAAAAATTTCTTTTGTTCTATAGAGCTTTTTCGCCAAGTCAACACTTTTCGAGTTATTTGCGAGTGAATATGTTCATTTTTCAACACAATTTTTGGACGGTTTTTCGCAAATAACTCAAAAAGTAAGTATTTTGTCGAAAAAAACGTTCTTAGCAAAAATATAGCACATAAAAAAGTAAAAAAAAATGTTGTACGAATTAGGTCTCTGGATCTCGTATAACCAGAGTTATAGCCAATGAAAAATAGATTTATATTCACCAAATTTCAAATAGAATATTTCGACGTGAAATATCCAAAAAATTAAGCACTTTTTGGGGAAAACCTATTTTAACTTTTTTAAAGTGTTTAAAAAATGCTTTATTTCTGTTTTTACAAAAAGTTTCTAGCATTGCATTTAAGCAAGTTACGCTCAAAATAAAGTTGGTCCCTTTTGTTTTTGCAAAAAAAAATCGGGAAGACCACCCCCTAATTAGCAACTTAAATGAAATTAATCGTTACCGCTCCACAAATTATTTTACTTATGTTGTGTTTATATGACCTGTAAGTTTGATCGAGTCAAAGTGCTTATTTTTGAAACAATTTGGTTTCAAAGTAAAATTTTTAAAAATTTAAATTTTGAAAATATGCTTTTTTTCAAAATAACTTAAAAATTGTTAGAGATACCAAAAACCTCGAAAAACAAAAAAAGTCAGATTTGCTTTTCTGAATATCATGTATTTTTTTGTTTTTCTGTTAGACAAAAATTGATTAAGATTTGGTGTTTCTAAATTTGCATACATTCGTGATCAGTGACTCGTTCAACCTCTTTTAACTACAGCCCTTTCAATAATAAGGACTTTGAACCGATGAAACTTACAGATCATATAAACAATATATACATGAGTCAAGAAACTTGTAACGATTAAGTTCATTTAAGATACTAATTAGGGGGTGATTTTCTCGATTTTTTTACCAAAACCAAAAGGGGCTAACTTTATTTTGAGCGTAACTTGTTTAATTTTGATGTTAGAATTTTTTTTTTATAAAACAAAAATGAAGCTTTTTTTAAACACTTTAAATAAGTTGTAATGAATTTTCCCCGAAATGTGCTTAATTTTTGGTTATTTCACGTTAAAGTATTCCATTTGGAATTTGACGAATATGAACCTATTTTTCATTAGCTATAACTCTGCTTCTACTAGGTGTAGAGACGTGATATATACACCATTTTTTAAATTTTTTACAGGCCATATTTTTGCTACAAATGTTTTTTCGACAAAATACTTACTATTTGAGTTATTTACGAAAAACCGTCTAAAAGCGTGGTTATTTTGTTGAAAAAATTAACATATTCACTGTCAAATAACTCGAAAAGTATTGACTTAGTGAAAAAACTCTATAGAAGAAAAGTTACTTAAAATTAGCCAGTTTATCCATTTCCTGACTTTCTTTGGACGAATATTTTTTCACCCCCAAGAAGGGGTAAAAACCACCCCCAGGGCAAAAGCACATATCGGCACAATATCACTTTTTTTCTTTGACTTGTTAGCTATGTGTATGCCAAATTTCATGTCAATCCAAGCGGTTCTTTAAAATTTAGAGGTTTTGCAATATGTTACCGTTAAAGAACGGACTATAGTGAATATGTTCGTTTTTCAACAAAAAAAAACACGTTTTAGACCTTTTCTCGCAATAACTCAACAGCTTATAATAAAGGGAAAAAAAGGTGTATGTATGAGGTCTCTAAACCCAGTGGAAGCGGAGTTGTAGCTCATGGTGTTGTAGCTAATGAAAAATAGGTTCATTTTCGTCAAATTCCAAATCGAATATTGCAACGTGAAATAACCAAAAAATTAAGCATTTTTTTTGGAAAACTCATTTCAACTTTTTTATAGTGTTTCAAGAAAGCTTTATTTTTGTTTTTTGAAAATGTTTCTAGTATCAAAAGTAAGCAAGTTATGCTCAAAATAAAGTTAGTCCCTTTTTTGTTAAAAAAAATCAGAAAAATCATCCCCTAATTAGCATCTGAAATGAAATTAATCGTTACCGTTTCTCAAGTTGCTTTACATATTTATCAATTATGAAGATTATCTGTAAGTTTCATCGGTTTAAAGTGCTTATTTCTGAAAAAAATTGGTTCTGAAGTAAAATTTTTTGATTTTTAATTTTGAAAAAAATGTTTTTTTTAAATAATAAATTTTTTCAAAATAAATTTATTAGTGATACCAAAAGTCTCAATGTGTAAAAATGTAGGTTTTGCTTTTCTGAATATCTTGGATTTTTTGTTTTTATGTAACACAAAAATTGGTTAAGATGTGGCTGTTCAAAATTTGCATACTCTCTTAATTAGTGACTAGTTCAAGCCCTTTCAACAACAGCTCTTTCAAAAATTAGCACTTTGAAACGGAGAAACTTAGAGATCACAGATCATATAAACAATACATACACGAGTAGAACAATTTGTGAAGCGGTAACGATTAATTTCATTTGGGATGCTAATTAGGCGGTAATTTTTCACGATTTTTTTTAACAAAACAAAGGGAGAATATTTAGTTTTAGCGTAACTTGTTTACTTTCGATGCTAGAAAAACAAACTTTTTTAAGAGACAAAAATTAAGCTAACTTAAACACTTAAACAAATTGTAATGAGTTTTCTCCAAAAAGTGCATAATTTTTTGGTCATTTCACGTTGAAATATTCGATTTGTAATTTGACGAATATGAACCTACTTTTCATTAGCTACAACTCTGCCTCTACAGGGTCTAGAGACCAGTTTTTTTACCTGTTTATAGCTATATTTTTGCTAAGAATGTTTTTTGATAAAGTACTTAATTTTTGAGTTATTTCCGAAAAACCGTCTAAAAATGTGTTTTTTTTGTTGAAAAATTAACATAATCACTAGTAAACAACTCAAAAAGCATTGACGTAGTGAAAAAACGATATACAACAAAAGTTGCTTTGAATTAGTCAGTTTATTCACTTCCGGACTTAATTTGAACGTATATTTTTTCACTCCCCCCTGAAGGGGTGAGAAGGGGTAAAACTCACCCCTAGGGCAAAAGCACACATCGACACAATATCACTTTTTTTGTATGACCTGTTAGCTATGTTTATGCCAAATTTCATGTCAATCCAAGCGATTCTTTAAAATTTGGAACAAAAACGATGAGTATATGGACTAATTATAAAATGTAAAAATAAAATCTTGATAGATAGATAAATATATTATACAAAAATATATTACATACCGTAATCATAATACGGAGAGACTCAACATAGCTTTTCTCATTATCGAACAGTTCTACCACCACGTGTGTCCGGGTGTCCTGCAAACAAAACATAAAGATATAGGTACATTTCACTTTTAAAAATAAACATCGTGTTAGGTACCGAATCGGAAGCGTCAAACGACGAAGAACAAGCAGAAATTCGAGGTGGGCCGTAGAGCTCTTCATCGTGGTACCCGGGCGCACAACCCTCCAATGTCAACCTCAATTCACTTCTCAAATTTGGAGAATTTTTACTCATTTCTGGCCCGAAAACTTTACATCATCGACACTTTGCCACACCTCGGCCTCAGCAATTTTAGTAACAAACTGTGACTGAACGGAACAGTATCAAGGTTTGATGCGCGCCGACGCTGAATCGACGGCGACGCCTGGCGTCCATTGGATACGGAGTAAGGATGAGTTGGGATTTTACGATCTGTTACGAATTAACTGTTATAAATTTCTGGACAAAAGTGAAGCGCCCTTTTATTTATTTTCCTAATAAATGGAGATACGGACATATTATTATCTACTAGTTAAAACTTTTTAAATGCTAAATGCCAGGACATATTTAAATCAAAAATATTATAACTTTTGCTTTTAAAAGATAAAGGCATTCGTTAACAGGTTTTTAACGCGTATTCAGCAATCTATTAGTTATTATAGTCATTTTAATAATAAGCGTCTTTGGGGTTCGAAGGAAAATTGGCTGTATAGAGTTCAGTCCAATGACCGGAACTCTAGTATGGAACAAACATGACATTCCGATAATATGCTATGTAGGTACAAACACTTCACATTTAATTTATGGTAGGGGAGCCCAAGCGGGGATTTTTGCAGTTACTCGAGCGCGTCAGATTATCATATGGGGAGAAGCCTGGTACCCTGCAGATGTACCTCTACCATATATTGGCTCTTAACACAGGGGAGTTCGTCAAGGGGGCCCGAAAAAATATATCCTTAAAAAAACTCGAAATTGTCAG
The DNA here is from genome assembly GCF_917563875.1 of Diabrotica virgifera virgifera. Lineage (NCBI taxonomy): Eukaryota > Metazoa > Arthropoda > Insecta > Coleoptera > Chrysomelidae > Diabrotica > Diabrotica virgifera. Next base: position 97,502,914 of record NC_065444.1, read on the forward strand.
GTTAAGATAAGGTAAGTTAAGTACATACAAAAGAGTGTATATTTTAAAAATCTGACGATTTGAGCCGGGCGTAAGGAAATGGGTGAGTTTCAAAGTTTCACAAGAAAAAAGCGAATATTTTGCAAAATTAATGACAGATCGAAAAACTAAAAAATATGTGCTCAATATTTTTTAAAAATCTATCGAATGATACCAAACCCGACTTCCCACGGAGAGGGGTGGGGGTAAATTTAATATTTTAAATATGAATCCCGCGATATTTCGCGAAATGAACATCAGATCGAAAAACTGTAAAATACTTATTTAATATTTTTGACAAATCTATCGTATGGCACCAAACACGACCCCCCATGGAGGTGAGGTGGGGGGTTACTTTAAACTCTTAAATAGGAGCCACCATTTTTTTTACTGCAGATTTAGATTCCTTACGAAAAAATAAGTAACTTTTATTCGAAACATTTTTTCGAATTATGCATGATGGCGTTATAATCGGAAAAAACGATTGTTGGAAATGGAAATTTAAATTAAAAAATGGCAAGCGCCCACTAAAATGGAAAACTTTACTTAACTTTTTTTGGTTTTAGGACCTACTCTTCACAACCCAGTAGGTCCCCAAAGCGCTCGAGTGACTGAACATTTAGCATACTTTGCTCCCCTACCATTACAAACAATACATATCTATTATATCTAAAATACAGGGTGAGTCATGAGTAACTGTACATACTCCTACCTCGTATGGAGGCCCCTATGGAGAATAACAAATGACCATTAAAGAGTGTCTGCTCCCATTGTTTAATAATATACAGGGCGAGTTGTTCATTTTTACAGAAATTTGTATTCGTCATAATTTTTAAACGGTAATGAATTATTTTAAATGGGAAATAAGCCACAATTTTACTAAAAAAATGAATTTATTAACGTTTCGACGCCCAAGTCGGGTGTCGTTGTCATTATTATCATCATTATCACAATAGAAAGAAAATACCACGATTAGTAAGTCATTAACATCGAGGTAGTACATATTTTATATTTTAGTTTTATTTATATAATATCTATGTATTATTAATATTATTTATAATTTAAAATAGCATACATACATTAAAGTCAGAATTTGGTATTAGTTTTGAGAGTAAACTAAATGTAAGCCCAAATACTTACGATGTCGGGATAGTATCACGAGGGTTTTTTCCTGGTTTTCCCTCGTGATTTACTATGGAATCTCTAGCGCGAGAATTTTACTGTCATCTTTGCATTTGTTGTGTTTTTAAAGACAGAGATCACATGCTATGATTTTTTGTGGCGATTATTCTTGAGTTGGGGTTGATTTCATGTAATCGAATGAACTATCTTTTAGTAAAGTCGTCCCAGGAACGCAACTCATCAATATTGGCAATATAATTTTAAAGTCTTCTACTTTAAAATGTATAATACATGCCTGAATTGCCGATATAAATGAGTCAGATTAAATAAATTATTAGAAGAATTTTTTTACTAAGCAACAACATTTTTGTTTATTTAGTATTACATATTTTGTATTTTGACAACGACACCCGACTTGGGCGTCGAAACGTTAATAAATTCATTTTTTTAGTAAAATTGTGGCTTATTTCCCATTTAAAATAATTCATTATAAAAATACCACAAGGAAATAATAGCTTCAGAACAACATTTTAAACGGTAAGATCGATGTGTCCCTTATTTTGGTCAATCATTACACTATTACCACCTAATCAAACGATTTATTCAAACTAGAAAAAAATCAGGTCCCGCTTTAAAAAAGTAGTTCGTTTTGGTCTTAGAAAAAATTTCACCCTGTATACGGTTTTTAAAAATTCTAATAAGAATTTTACAAATTAGACAAATAGGCAAGTAAAATGGCATATTTATTTTTTTCCCCACTCGATTACTTAATTTTTTATAAAAAATCAAATTTGACTATGAATTAAAAGTTTGACGAAGTGAACCATAGATTTAAAAAAATTAACTTTTATTACAAAAATTAATTTTTTTTGAACAAATATTTAATTTATAAGTAATAATACTACCACTGCTCGTGTTATACCTTTTAAATAATACAACCCTTTTAGCCAATTTCCAGAATTTCAAAAGGAACCGGTAGTTTTGAATAATACTAAAACATCACCCTGTATAATATCTGTTTGTAAAAAGGAGTCAAACAAATAAACCTACATTAAACAAAAACAAAAAGAAATATTTTTCCCTCGTTTTTTGCATCACTACCTTCTCACCATGTATTAATACTATGTATGTGTATAAAAATGTAAGTGAATGTGAATGTTAGGAGGCTATGATAATTTGACATTTTCGTTGTTTGAGTACATCATTTGACTTTTCGTTCGCCATCGTTATTATTTATTTGTGCATATTACGCTATTTTTACTTTTTTAATAATAATAATAATAGTCTCTCGTTTTATACCGTTCACGTGGCTTTGGGAGTATAGCAGGGTAGTCTGCTATATCTAGAGCCTACGGTATACAAGGAAGGTAACAGGGCCAGTGCTACGCTTCAACCGCCTATTATTACCCCTGGTTTTACCCAAAGTTCTCATTTTATTCAGGCTGAGTAGACTTGGGGCCTATACCTTATCATATTTTACAAAATATTTTGCCGAATCTACTTGCCAATGTAGAGGGTATGTACTTTATGCACGATGGGGCATCACCACATTTCTCAGTTGCTGTTCGTCAACATCTTCATGTAACTTATGGAAATAGGTGGATAGAACGCGGAGGGCCTCATGCATGGCCACGTAGATCGCCTGATTTTAACCTTGTCGACTATTCCATATGGGGTTGATTAAAAGAAATGGTTTATCGAGATAATATCAATACGCGGCAAGACCTAAGTAATTGATAAACTTATTGATTCTTGTAACATTATTAGAAATGTTCCCTTAACTCTCAGGAGGTCTATTAGACAGTTCATCGCCCGACAAAGATTGATTTCATTTCGAAAATCTACTATAAATCTCAAAAAAATTGTTTTATTATTTTATTTGTTTCTTAAGTTCTTTTATGTATGTATACAATTGCTGTAGACACCTACATATTCATAAATTTACATAAACATGTAAATAAATCCGTTTTTCTACAAACGTGTTAAAAATGCAATTTTTAGCAATCCATAGAAGCCTTAAAAATGTCACTTTAAAGCACTGGGTGCTTTAAAATTTTTAAGGCACTACAGTTAAAAGTGAAATGTCAAATTTTGAAAATAAACGTCAAAATATTTATATTTCATTTATTAACATTAATATTATCTAATAGTACAATTTGCGCAATTTGAAAAACGAATTTCTTGCACTGCTGTTTTACCGTTTGTAGAAAAAATATTGTATGATATACGTGTTAAAAGTACATTTTTAAGGCACTCATGTAAATTTCAGAATGAGCGAAGCGAATTCCTTCACATGCGTGCCTTAAAATTGTACTTTTAATAAATATAATATATCATAAATAACTATTATATTTAATGTTCTACATAGGTATTAGTATATTAAGTATGGAGAACGGTAAGGGTTTTATACCGATCGAAGACAATTGTTTGGAGGAGGAGCGGAGCGACGACTCCAATTATTGTCTGAGATCGGTTACCCTTAACGTTCGACATGCTTATAACGTTTTTTGCACGATTGATACCATTATAAATTATAAAATTAAACATTTTCGTCATATTGACTAGTTTCATTCATTTTATCAAGATAGATACTTTGATTGTTAGGTAGTAACTAGTAGGTCTGGATCCCGCGTATGAAAAAAAAGTTGATTAATAGCAAGCTGAAAATTTGTTAATAGCTTAAGGGTGTCTAGTCGAATAAACTTTGATATATGGGAACACTGAAACAGGGGTAGTTTTAATTGTGGAACAGGTTAAAAATTTGGAACGGTTACAGCACGAAAACGGCACATTTATTTTGTCCGACAGAACAGACTTAAACTCTCCGAACAGAGATTACACTCTCATGAAAAAATCAGACTGCTATTTATTACCTGTCATAATTCCTGTCATTTGACATATTCTACATGTTCCACTCATTAAAACGCCCATTTGGTGATAAATAGCAGTCTGATTTTTGCATGAGAGTTTAATCTCTGTTCGAAGAGTTTAAGTCTGTTCTGTCGGACAAAATAAATGTGCCGTTTTCGTGCTGTGACCGTTCCAAATTTTTAACCTGTTCCACAATTAAAACTACCCCTGTTCCAGTGTTCACACATATCAAAGTTTATTCGACTAGACACCCTTAAGCTATTAACAAATTTTCAGCTTGCTATTAATCAACTTTTTTTTCATACGCGGGATCCAGACCTATAGGGTGCATAACAACAATGGAGAATTGAGTTTTTATTTAGTTGTCAATAATTTTAAGTACAATTTTGATTATTATAAATTAAAATATGAGCGAAAGTGAATTTGAAGAAATTGAACGGGCTTGGGAAGAAGAGTGTTCCGCAATTATTCCCGAAAAATCCAAAATCCGTTATCAAAATCCCTACCAAAGTTTTAAAAGATGGTGCGAAGGCAAGAATTTAAGAATCGAAGAAAAGACTATTGGCATATTTCGTTCAAAGACATATGCAGTTGAAAGCTCCTGGAAGCCTCTGGGCAGAATATTCAATGATTAAATCCACCGTTTTTCTTTATGATGGCATTGATATTTCCAAGTTTTCAACTTTGATCGCGTATTTGAAGAGAAAAAATGTTGGCTATAGGCCTAAGAAAGCAAGCATTTTTACACGGGAGCAATTTGAAAAATTTCTGATGGAAGCACCGGATGAAGAATTTCTAGTTCACAAGGTAATATAAGCTAGTTTAGGTAAAAGAAATACTCTAATGAAGATTTTTTCATAATTTGCAGATCGCAATGATATTGGGAATATCTGGTGCCTGTAGAAGAGAAGAATTATATAATATTACTATGAATGACATCCAACAAGCCGATGGTTTAATGATTGTAAAAGTACCCAATACAAAAACGAACATCCAGCGTACTTTTACAGTCGTTAATAAACCAGACGATAAAATTCCATATTTAGAAATTCTGCAAAAGTAGATATATAAAACTTCGTCCGTTACAAGTCAAATCAAATCATTTGTTCTTAAGATACGCCAAAGGAAAATGTTGTGCTCAAGTAATAGGGAAAGGGACAATCGGGGGCTGGCCTTCTCAAATTGCCAAATTCTTAAATTTGCCTAATCCCGAGAACTATACTGGCCATTCGTTCAGGAGGACATCAGCAACGCTTTTGGCTAATAAAGGTGTTGATGTCCTCGGATTAAAGCGTCATGGAGGTTGGCGTTCATCGACAGTGGCAGAAAGCTATGTAGAAGATTCTCTTCAAAATAAAATAGATTTTGCCGAAAAAATATTGTGAAATACTAGTAATACTACTAATGTATGCGATTCTGCAGGAGTTTCTGTTAGAAGTGAAACCACAGCCCAAACAAGTGGGATTTCATTAAATAATTTAACAAATTGTACCATAAGTTTCAATATTAATAAATAATTCGTTAGTTTTCTTTATTCTTTCAAAAAATAAATTAAAATTAAGAGATTTTTTAACTCGACGGTAAGTGAATTACTTACCGTCGAGTTGGAGTACTTACCGTCGAGTTGGATTACTTACCGTCGAGTTGCTAGTAAATGTCACCTACTGACGTAAAATCTGTCACGGTAAACAGTTAAAAATGATCAATCGTGCAAAAAGGTATTTTCTTTTCGTTAATTTAAAAAATAAATTAACTGTATTTTGCCTTTTAAAATAAAATTCTGAGAATTCAATAAAACGACAATACCAATGAATCACTAAACAAATACTATACAGGGCGATATTTTAGTATTTATTATTCAAACAACCTGTCACTGTTTAAATTCTGGAAATTAGCTAAAAGGGTTTTATTATTTACAACGTATAGCACAAGCTGTAAGTATTAATACATATATGTATAAATTTAATTATTTGTTAAAAAACTAGATTTTGCAAGAAAAGTTTTTTTTATGGTTCACTTCACCACACTTTTAATTCATAGTAAAATTTGATTTTTTTTATAAAAAATTGAGTAATCGTGTGGGGAAAAATAAATATATACCATTTTAATTGCCTATTTGTCTAATTTGTAAAATTTTAATTAGAGTTTTCAAAAACCGTATACAGGGTGAAATTTTTTCTAAGACCAAAACGAACTAATTTTTTAAAGCCGGACCTGATATTTTTCTAGTTTGAATAAATCAGTTGATTGGGTGCAGTGTTGCCAATCCGCGGATAATTATCCGATTTGCGTACCTTTTTGAGAGTTGTCGTATCTTCTTCGTATCTTTAAATAAATCGGATATTTGCGGATATTTTTCAGTGTATCTACCATCGACTAAAACTTTCTCATCCATATATTCCCAGCACCAACAACACATTAATTTTGTTTGGTTCCACCCAAATTTTTATAAATAGTCTATAGGTACTGGATGAATGTTAGTGACATCCGATACTTTTCATCTTTTGACAAAAGGGACATGTGCCGATTCTTTTGTTTAGAATTTAATTGCACAAGTGCATCCACTTAAGGCATACTAATACAATTCAAATTTCAAAAACCGTCTGCCGTCCGATGTTATTGTTTTGATGAGTATTTCGATGAGTATGAGTTTATTGCCGTCCGATGAGTTTTTAGTTTTTAGTCTTTAAACTTATGAAAGCTAATTCACGCACGATTTAGTTTTATTTTCATTTTATGTAGTGCAGTGCTTAAGTAACTCAGACTCGATAAAAATAACGCATTTTAAAAGCATTGACCAGAAATTTTGCGCCTATGCTATTAATCTAGCTGTAGTTTATTTTGTATTGATTTATTTATTATTTATTTTTCCAGTACCTAGTTTTAGGTAGTTATTACGTTTTAATAAAATAATATTTAGATTTATTTTTTTATTTAGAATTTAACACTTACGATAATACAAAATACGAATAATATAATAATAGTAATAGGGGAGTGCATTTAGATTTTCACTTCGGAAAAAATCAAACAAGATAAAACTTTTTGTAATTTCATTAAGAAATGTTTAATAAACAACATATCAAAAAGTTCTACTCGAGAAGTGGGTGCTTCATTTTTTATTAAACAAATGAACAGCGAAGTTAGATGTTTTTTTAAATAACTCCGAAAATATAATTTCTAGAAAAAAACTGACTTGACCATTGAAGAAATCAGAAAATTTTACAAAAAAAAACCTTATATAAAGATTTTTCTAAAATTAAATCTCTAGCTTCTGTAATTTTTTTTTAACGCTAAAGTCACCCTTCTCACACACATTGGCGCACTGTAAACTAGCGATGGAAGAAATGCACGGTTGAGGTTTTTTATTGTAATTCTTTAACTAATGGATCAAAAGAAATTTTACAAATTGGACATGAAAGAAGATGAAATAAGCTATCTTATGGTTGTAATAAAAAGAAATAAAATGTATGGACATAAGTACGGTGTGGGCGGAAAATGAGCCTTACATGAATTTTGTTTAAAAATGATTTAAAAATGTGTAACTAATAGAATTTTACTTATAAAACTCTCAAATTTGCACAACTTAACTCTCAATCATCTTACTAAACGATGTTTTATTAAAAAAAAATCTCAAAAATTTAATTTAAATAATACGATGTCTCAAAAAATGTAATTTTTGAAAACTTCGTAGTTATACAGAATTCCCACCACTTTAAGACGGTATTACTCGAGTTTGAACAAATCTAATACAATTTTTTTTCTATTTTTTTAAAGCTTAGGATGTAATCTTTAAAAAACACTGAATTATTTTAGTTTAAAAATGAAATAAACAATTTATTTTTGAGAAAACTAAGAAAGATAACAAAAATGTAATACAAACACCGAAAATTACCAGCTGAAAAAATGTATATACAGAGTGATCAAAACTTTTTTCTGTAAAACTTACCTAAAATACATTTAATAATAAGCTTCAACAATAATAAATGTTCAACAAAAAAATTTTTTTTAGCTCTTATACAGTATGTCTGCGTAACTTGGAACCTATTGATAACTTTTTTAATATCAGTTTTACGAAAAAAAGTTATTTTTTATAAAATACTCTGCATCGTATATAACATAAGATGCAACCATCATATATCAAATTTTGTTAATTTTGTACAAGGTATGTCAAAAAATATGTATTTCACTCAAGAGTAAAGTACCTTTATATTTCACAACATCGAAAATATTTATAAAGAAAAGTTGTTTGTAATTAAAAACTATGTTCCAATATGTAATTATATCCTTCTAATCGAATATTTGTTTTTTTTTTAATATTCTTTCTAATACATTTTAATTTTTAATATTATTGTGAAAATTATTTTTTTATCTTTTTTTAAGAATGAAATTCTATATTTGTTTGATTGGATTCTACTTGTTTTTCATTTAAATATCCACCATTTTGGATCCGCCATTTTGAAATTTAAATTTTTAATCTTTAATTCAGATTCAACAACCTGTTAAAAATAAAGACAATAAATGTTTTAGAAAAATGTTCTTTTTTATGTTCTTTTTAGAAAATCCTCATTTTGGATCCGCCATTTTATAGTTTATAATGTTAACATTTAAGTTAGGTTTATCAAAGCACTCAATAATAAATATATGTAGAAATAAATACATTTTGTAAAGAAATTATGATTTTACAACTATTTTTTAAGTTATCCGCCATTTTGGATCTGCCATTTTATGATTTAAATTATCAAAATTTGATTCAGGTTCATCAACCTCTCAAAAATATCCACATATATGCAAACAAACACGTTTTATAAAAAAATCCGGATTTTACAACTACTTTTTAAGGATTTTTAGGAAAAAATCCGCCATTTTGAATCCGATATTTTGATTTTGCAAATTGTAATGTCAGATTCGGGTTCAGCATAATCAAAACTAAAATAAAAACATTTTTTATCAAAATAAAATGTTGAATTCACCCATATTCTTAACATTATTTATACAAAACAATTGCTATTGTTTAAACAATTAATAAACAATTAGCGGCGAAATTTGTGAGTAGAACTTTTTACTTTAACATATTTATAAACTAACAAAAAAAGTTTTAGAAAAATATAACCTTGTTTGATTTTTTCCGAAACATTGTATCTTTTCGTTCTAATTGCACTCCCCTATAAGTAAATAGTATTTACATACATGAATTAGGTAATAATCAGCTAGGATACGAGATTTTCATCTATAAACGAAAATTTTTAAACCGTGAAATAGAGAATCTAGTAGACTAAAGGGCCGGCTGTTCGAACGCTAATCAGAAATTGAATCAACTGATCATTATTAAATATTTAATTACTGTCAATATCAACTTTGATTGGGTTGCTGAAAACATAATTGATTACAATTATGAGATTAATTGATTAATTAATCAATTATGTTAATAAGGGAGCGTTCAAGTATTACGTAACGCAGGTTGGGGGGGGGGGGGGTCAAAAATCGCGTTACGTAATACTTGAACGCTCCCTAATTGTTACGTTAATTGATAATTAATAATTAATTAATCAATCAATTATGTTAATTATCTTAATGATAATTGATTACAATCAACTGATTGGAGTACGAACAACGGATTTTTTTATTTGATGGTTGTTAAGGGGACTAAAAGAATAACATTGGCAACATTGATTTTAAGAACAGAATAATTTTTGACCTAGCGTACCTTTTCGTGACAAATCGGATATTTTTCGAGCGATCATCGGATAATCTAGAGAAATGCGATTGGCAACACTGATTGGGTGGTAATAGTGTAACGATTGACCAAAATAAGAGACACATCGATCTTACAATTCTAAAATTATGAAGAATACAAATTTCTGTAAAAATTAACAACTCGCGCTGTATATTATTAAACAATGGGAGCAGACACTTTTTAATGGTCATTTGTTATTCCCCATAGGGGCCTCCATACGAGATAGGAGTATGTACAGTTCCTCATGACTCACCCTGTATATACACAATTACGGTGAGTTAGAACACTTTTTTATGAATCAGGTGACAAGTCTTATGGATTTTTACGTTTTGGTTGGTCTTTGAGTTTGTTGACTGTTATCAAGCAAGTTTATTACCAGAGCATTTGTATAGTTTTCCAGACGTTTTATGTACCAAACACTGCACTGAACTATCACTTTACTGATCGTAGGTATTTCTAGATCACAATAAATACCTTTGTTTGACACGAAACATAGGGCGTCTGTTATAGAGCGTAACATTTTGCCTTGTAATCTAACCATTACGGATATGTTGGATTTTGCTGCTGTACCTCATAGCTGGATCCTATAGCTCCAGACCGGTTTGAATATTGTATTGTATGTATACCAACAGTTTGTTACGAATGGATAACTTCGATGTTCTGCCTAGTATCGAATAATGTTGACGGAATTTTAAGTTCAACTATGTCCAGATGCATTCCAAGGTATTTAACGTTTTCAGCTTGTGGAATTGCTTTGTTATTTATTTGTATACTAGGCGATATTTTGCGACATTTTGCGAAAATGATATCAGATTCATTGATCTTTATGCGCCATCTCTTTGTCCTCTTTTCAATATCCCTAATATGCCTTTAAAGAGATTAACTAGCTGTTGTGGAATTATCATCTGTGACTAACATAGCAGTGTCGTCTGCGAATGTTGTAGTCGTTACATTTTTTGATATGTCGTCTGTACCTAAATATCAGATATAATATAGAACTCAGAACACTAACTTGAGAAACTCCATATCGTATAGGGTAGATTTTTGATGTTTCTGATGATTCATACTTGACACGGTAGTATCTTCCTTCTAAATATGATTTCAGTAAACATTGACTCTGGAACGTTCATTTTTATTTTCAAAAGCGACCCTGCATACCAGACTTTATCAAAAGCCTGACTTACGTCAAGAAAGAACGCGGAGCAGTATTTTTTTTTCAAAAGTGTCATTCGCTATACATATAGTTCAGAGAAATAAGGAAAAAAATATCCTGTTGGTGACACAACCCCCTCCAGGCCGAAACCAATTTTTTGAGTAGAATGGACATCTATAATAATAACCTATATGTTTCCTGCAGCCGATTTTGATGATATACATAGTTATAAACAAATAAAGATCAAAAAACGGTAAATTTTCACTTTTTTCGTCTATTACCAAAAAGTTAAGCATTTTAAACAAATTTGAGAGTAAGAAACTCATAAATCGTTTAAAAAACTTCAATATGGCGTTCGCTGAATATGTCCGTCCTTATTGGTTGCTTAGAAAATTGCAAAATAAATCATAAATTTTGAGTTTTTATAAATATTCATAACTTATGTAAAAATTAACTTAGAACCTTCTTATTACAGGAAATGCTGAGACTTCTGGTGCTTAAATCATACCCTAAATTTCAAAGCAATTGGTCAAATAGTTTAAAAGTTATTTAATTTGTTTATCCCAAATTAATATTTTTTGCAACACTATAAGTCAGAAAATGATGAAGTTACAGTAATACTTTGGATAGTTTATGAAAGAAGAAGATTTACACTATTAGTTTCATTAAAAAAGATGACAAAAAATAATTCTAAATATTGCAAAATTATTTTGCATAACCATGTGAATTAAAAAAAAAGGGGGGGGAGCTAACTTCGTCCCTAATTGTCCTCGGACAATTGTTTTTCTTTATAAAAATTCAGTCTTTCTAAAAAATATGAAAAAATAATTTTTCTACGGGTAACGGTTAAAAAGTTATTCTAATTGTTTATAAGTAAGCAAAAAATCGACATGGTTTTGCAAAATAATTTTACACTATTTAAAATTACTTTTTGTCATTTTTTTTTAAATTAAGTTACTTAATAGTATAAATGTTCTTATTTCATAAACTGTCCGAAATATTACTGTGACCTCATAATTTTCTGACTTATAGTGTTGCAAAAAAAAATGAATTTGGGATAAACAAATTAAATAACTTTTAAACTATTTGACAAATTGCTTTGAAATTTAAAATATAATTTAACCACAAGAAGTTTCAGCATTCCGTGTAATAAGAAGGTTCTAACTTAATGTTTACATAAGTTATGAACATTTATAAAATCTTAAAATGTATTACTTATTTTGCAATTTTCTAAGCAACAAATAAGGATAAACATATTTAGCGAACGCCATATTGAAGTTTTTTATATGATTTATGAGTTTCTTATTCTCAAATTTGTTTAGAATGCTTCAATAGACGAAAAAAGAGAAATTTACCGTTTTTTGATTTTCATTTGTTTATAACTATCATCAAAATCGGCTGCACGAAACATATAGGTTATTAATCTTGGTAGGGGAGCAAAGTATGCTAAATGTGCAGTCACTCGAGCGCTTTGGGGACCTATTGGGTTGTGATTATTAGGTCCTAAAACCAAAAAAAGTTAAGTAAAATTTTCCATTTTAGTGGGGACTTCCCATTTTTTAATTTAATTTTCCATTTTCAACAATCTTTTTTCCGATTATAGCGCCATCTATCCATAATTCGAAAAAATGTTTCGAATAAAATTTGCTTATTTTTATGAAAAGAATCCAAATCTGCAATAAAAAATGGGGGCTCCCATTTAAGATTTTAAAGTAACCCCCCACCCCACCTTTGTGAGGGGTCGTGTTTGGTATCTTTCGATAGAGTTTTCAAAAATATTGAATAAGTGTATTTTGTAGTTTTTAGATCTGATGTTTATTTTGCGAAATATAGAGGGATTTGTATTTAAAATTTTAAATTTACCCCCACCCCTTTCCGTGGGAGGTCATGTTTGGTATCTTTCGATAGATTTTTGAAAAATATTTAACAAGTAGTTTTTAGTTTTTCGATCTGACGTTCATTTCGCGAAATATTTGCTTTTTTTTGTGAAACTTTTTGACTCACTTATTTCCGTACGCCCCACTCAAATCGTCAGATTTTTTAAATACCTATACACTCTTTTGCATGTAGTTAACTTACCTTATCTTAATCTGACAATTTCGAGTATTTTTAAGGATAGATTTTTTTCGGGCCCCCTGAACGAACTCCCCTGTGTTAAGAGCCAATATATGGTAGAGGTACATCTGCAAGGTACCACGTTTTTCCCCATATGATAATCTGACGCGCTAGAATAACTGCAAAAATCCCCGCTTGGGCTCCCCTACCAATAGATGTCCATACTACTCATAAAATTTGGTTTCGGCCTGGAGGGGGATGTGTCACGAGAAAAACTTATTTCTCTGGACTAATACAAAGACTCTATGTACTTGTTCGATTGTTGAATGCTTCTCTCTGAAACCAAACTGATGAGCCGGAAAAAATTATTATTAATTATTATCTTCATAAGTCTTGTCGCTAATAGCTACTCAAAAAGTTTAGCTAGTACTGGTAAGAGACTAATAAGGCAATAAGAGGTATGTTCATGAGCTGGCTTATCAGCTTTATGGATCATTAAAATCATTATTATATCAGCATTTTTCATTGTGTTGGTACAACTTTGAGCCTTAGTGAGGCGTTGCAAAGTCGTGTTATTACAAATATTCCTTTATCTGTTAATTATTTTAAGATAGTTCCTGTTATATGGTCATAGCCAGGAGTTTTCTGGATTTTAATCTATATTTAATATCAATTTTACTTCTCTTTTCGATAAAGCCTTTTGCCTAACAAAAACGCCCGTCTTCTGTCTACATATTCAGCTATCTCAATATTCAGAGATAAGAATCCTGAGTTAAGAATAAGAAGATGAGAGCCAAGAACTTTCTTAAGAGGAAGAAGAAGAATTGGTAGAACAAGAAAAAGTAAATATATTTTCTGTATTTTTAGAAGTTTGATGATTTTGATGTTTTGCGAATCAACCAAAGAGTGTCTACAACAATACAACGATGTTCGAAATTTTCGATGTTTTGCCTTACTGATTCTTATTTAATATATGTATGTGCGACGTCCTACATTAGTATATAATATGTATATAGTTATATAGTTAATCATATTGCAACCCTAGATACATAAATTGATTTACAACAATGTTAGCGTTTAGTTTTACATATCTTACGTGTTACGTACCTTATTAGTAAAAATAGGAAAGTAAACGTGTAGCCACGTAAAATGAGACCATTAGCTATTGATGGCACACTAAAAACCCGTTAACAGTATAATAAAATAATCTATATAAATAAAAATGAATGTTTGTATGTATGTAGGTATATACCTTATAGACTCTATAGTATAGTAACTAGGCATTTCATCGTATTATTATGATGACTAATCAAAGTTGTTATACATGAAGCCGGGAAGGTTTCTGAGTTGGTACCACCAACCTTAGTGAAAAGGGGGGTTGTTCTCCGACATTTTTTTTATTTTTTTTTTGACAAACTGTTTTTTCTTAATTTCATATTATGTAGAACCAAAATATACATTCAACCCTAAATTTTAACTTTTCTATCGCCAACCGTTGTTTTTTAATAGGCATCTAAATATATTACCTCTTCTATATAAATAAAAATGAATGTTTGTATGTATGTATGTACCTTATAGTATGATGAACTATGCATTTCATCACATGATGGCCTTAATCAAAGTTGTTGTACATGAACCCGGAAAGGTTTCTGAGTTGGTACCACCAACCTTAGTGAAAAGGGGGGTTGCCTCCCCGACATTTTTTTTTATTTTTTTGGACAAACTGTTTTTCTTAATTGTGTATGTTGTAAAACCAAAATATACATTCAACCCCAAATTTTCACTTTTCTATCACCAACCGTTATTTTTTAATAGCCATCTAAATATTACCTCTTCTATATAAATAAAAATGAATGTTAGGTGATAGGCGAGGGATAGGCGAGGGATAGGCGAGGTGATAGGCGAGGTGAGAGGCGAGGTGCATGGCGAGGTGCAAGGTGCTAGGCGAGGTTATTGGCGAGTTGACAGGCGAGGTGATAGGCGATAAGATACGGTCAGGGCAGACGAAGAAGGAAGAAACCAAAGCTTGTTCAGAAGCCATACCCAGCAGCCCTGGCACTGAATTCGGGTGCAATAGACTGATAACCTTCTCACCTTAAACTCAATTACCACGAATGCTACGAACAATTAACAAACCGGATGAGCCAACAGACAACGACCAAAGCTACGGAATAAGGACCTCACAACAGATTTACAATTGGGAACCTGGAATGTCTAAAAATGCTACAGAGAGGCCAACTGCAATGTATTGCACAGGAACTGCATAAGTACGAAGTAGACAAAGCAGCTCTTCAAGAAATGAGATTTAAAGGGCATGGATGCCCTTTAAATTTCTTTTATTTATCGAGGGCATGGATGCCCTGGATAAATAAAAAAATAATACAGTATGTAGTACTGTGGAGCAGAAAGACAAGGAGACTTTGGAGTGGGTTTTATGGTACACCCTAAATGTCGCAGGTCGATATTGGGTTTCACTCCAGCTAATGAAAGTATATGTAAAATATGTCAAAGGGAAAAATTTTATAATATGTATTACAATTATTAATATCCATGCCACAACAACAGCAGCACATGAACTAAATGGTAACCGATCAAATCTATGACCAACTACAAGTAGAATGTGAAAACGTACAGAAGGAAGATGCAGTGATAGTCTTGGGTGATATGAACGCCAAGCTAGGAAAAGAGCCAATAAATGCAGAATCAAACAAAAATATTCATAGAGGAACTTGGATGATACCTGGTACTTATCAATAAAAGAAGAATGAGTACCAGTAGAAAATAAAAGTAATATTAAATGAAATAGGAGTACAAAACAAAATCGAAGAAGAATGGAGTGTCATCGAATCGACAATTACGAATACAGCAGAGGAAACATTAGGTAAAACCTCAAGCAAAATAAACGGGGAATGGTTTGACCAAGATTGCCAACAAGAAGTAATAAATAGCAAAAATATAGCTAGACGGAAATGTCTACAAAGGAATTCCCAATTGAATAGAAGGGCATATGAGGAACTGAGAAAAGATGCAAAGATAATATGTACAAGAAAAAAGAGAGAAATGTTGAATAGAAAAATACAACAAATTATAGATGATAATAACAGAAGAAAGACTAGAAAATTTTACAAAGAAACCAAGCAATACGCACAAGGAAACATGACAAGAACAACAGTTTGCAAGGACAAAAATGGAGCAATTTTCAGCGAGAAGGAGGAACTAATGAAAAGGTGGAAGGAGCATTTTTAAGAGCTCTTTAACGCAGAAAAAGAACAAAACCAAGATGAAGAAATAATTTACCACACAGCAGAACAACTAGTTGAGCAACCAACATTGGAAGAAAATATAAACGTCATAAAACATCTAAAAAATAACAAAGCACCTGGTACAGATGAAATAATTGCAGAACTGATAAAGAATGGTGGACATGTGCTATGGAAGCGTATCCATGAACTAATCTACCCCATATGGACACTAGAAGTCATCCCAGAAGATTGGAAAATCTGAATCATACTTTCTATGTACAAGAGAAGGGAGAGACAAACGACTCCGCGAAAATTATAGGGGAATAACAGTTTAAAATGTTGTCTACAAGATGGTTTCAGACCAAAGAGGTCAACTATAGACCAAATACATATGTTAAGAGGTATAGGTACATGAAAAATGTGTTAAATATAACATACCAATTTACAACTTGTATATCGATTTCAAACAGGCGTTTGATGCAGAGCCGATTTAAGGCAGTGGGGGCCCCTAGGCAGAATTGGTGTGGGGCCCAACCCTTCTACCATTAAAAAAAATTGTTGTTGTAACTATGGTATTCAGCCAACTACAGGGTTTTCCCGTTTAGGAATAAAAAAAATGTTGATCTACTTTTATAGATATATTTTTAAATAATAAAAAAGAGCTGTACACTCATACCTCGCTTTACGGCCTAGATACGTTCCACGAAACATGGCCGCAAAGCGAAATGCCTTATAACGAATCAATTATTCTAATACAAATTCATAAATATTTGATGGGATCGGTTCTAAATTTGTTAAATATGTGACATGGTTAATCGTTAAAAATGCATTTTATCTGTTTATTCCATTTAAATAAAAAATACATACAAAAAAAGCACATACACTGGTATATAAAATAATAATAATAGGTTCCAAAAACCAAATATTTATAATCTACAAACTTTAAGCTTTCTTGTTGGATCTCCATATAACGGGTAAATGATTTTTATTTAGTCCTGTAATAAGCCTTGGATTTTCGGACAAATATATTAGAAGTGGTTTTAGCTTAAAATCACCAGTGGCATTTGCACCAAGTAGCAAAGTTAATCGTTCTTTAGACCATTTTATAACCAGGCGCAGATTTTTCGGTTTTTGAAATGTACGTGCGATCAAGCATTTGCTTCCAATAAAGTCCTGTTTCGTCTACGTTAAACACTTGTTGAGGTTTATAACAACCTTTCTCAACAATTCCCTTTAAAATGTTGAGATATTCTTTAGATGCGGCCTCATCTCATTTTATTTTCAAATTATGCATAAACAAGTGGAAATAGAAAAGAGTGTGAGACCGAAGTGAGAGACCGAAGTCGATTTTTAGTTAACTTAAATTTTGAGAATGATCTCTCTCCACCGCATTTAGTAAGCATCAGAACTAAACAAACGAAGTGTCACCACAACGTTTGGAAACGCATCATTCACATTCTTTTCTGTTAGCAGTCGGTACATTTGAAGTTCTTTACTTATATTTGATGAGCCGATTTCCTCTTTAAATGAATTGAAAAATTCCTACAAATTGTACCAGTTGGACAAATAGGTTTCCATCTAAATCATTGCTATCAATGTCGGTAAGCTTCAGTGAGAACTTCAATTTCATTGGAAGCTAAATTTTCCAAATAATGTAAAAATCCATAATTGGAATGAATGGATTCACATGCAGAGAGCCTCTGATTTAAATAGGAACTGAAGTGAACTATAACAGCGATCAAGTTTTGCGTCCTAAATTTCTCTGATGTTGCCATTTCAGTCTCTGAAATATTCCTTAAAATAGAAGATAAATTCTTTCAAATGATCGAAGTGCCCCCACTCCTGAATTAAGGTCAATATTTAGATCTTCGCGAATACGGCTTGTGCTGTTTGAATATTGCAAATATTCCTGTTTCCAGTAAACACATTCGATTGCCTCAACACATTGCATCATTACGAGTTTCAAATTGTTGCCCATCGTCTTATGAAATTTTGGATAATGCTCCTTTAATCTGATTATAACCTTTAACTAGTTCTTTTTCGGCGTCACTTCTAGATGGCCATCTAGTAGTATTTACTCTTTTAGGAACAATTATATTTCTGCCACGGTCGGCGTTGCTCTCGATTAAAGACGCGTTTAAACATTCGATTAACAAATTGTATCTATATATAGAGGAAAAATACATATAGTTCATATAGTTCCTCCAAGAAATCAAAGAGTGCTATGGCAGCAGGACAACACTCAGCTGCAGCTTTTGCAACTAAATTTAGAGAGTGGGTGGAATCCGCAACGCCAAGATATTATGTTATCTAATTCCAGCCTGAAGACCATTGTGTTTTTTACTCATAACTGACGCGTTGTCGTAGAACTGTCCCCTGCAGTTTTTCAAATCGATGTCATCTTCTTGCAAGAATGTCAGTAGAGATTTAAATATATCTTCTTTATGATGACCGTGATTTGGCCAAAAAAAATTTTCAACAGGAGAGAAACCTTCCATGTAACGAAATATCACAGTTAATTGATTGACAAAAATTATTCTACGTATATAATGTGCTGCTTTTTTTAAGTTTGGGACTTTGTGGGAGCCCCCGGAATGTGTTGGCCCCGGACAGCTGCCCAGTCTGCCCTCCCTTAAATCCGGCCCTGGTTTGATGGAGTAGATAGACAAAAGATGCTAAAGTAACTATCTATGTTAGGGATACCCAATAAGTTAGTTAAACTTATACAAATGACTTTGGAGGGTTCCAAAGCTATGGTGAGAGTAGATGGAGATATGACAGCTGACAGGGCAATTGATATTGAAAATGGGTTTAGCAAGGTGATGCCTTATCAACACTTTTAATGCAACTTTTGGAAGCTGTTGTTAGAAAATTGGATATGAACGGCTGTATTAATACAAGATAACCTAAGAGATGGATAGACGACGTAGAGGACGATATTAAAACCAAGAACATCAGGCAGTGGCGAAGGAAAGTATCCGGCAGGGCAGAATGGAAGAACAATTTTAAGCAGGCCAAGACTCACAAAGGATTGTATAGCCATTAGAAGAAGAAGAAGAAGAAAAAGAAGAAGAAGAAGAAGAAGAAGAAGAAGAAGAAGAAGAAGAAGAAGAAGAAGAAGACTTGTTCGTTGTGCTACATAAATAAAAGACAGATAAACGGAAACCACATGAAATAGTTTTTACATAAATAAATATAACTATTATATATATTTTGTATATCGTCTTATTATTCAAAAAAATCATTCCCATCTCTATAACGAATATGAATTTTCTCATCATAATTCAGAACGATCGTTGTTTATTCAGTTAAATTTTTTATCGTTTATACTACTTAACCGAAAATATACAAGCAAAATTTCCCAAATTTAATAAAAGCATTTACGATTGGACAGTTACTGAAATACATTTCAATAATTTTAAGGGAACCTTTCAGTCCATGTTGTGAGCCGCTCTCGTATGAAAAAATTTCTGATTCGGTTTCTTTAAGGATTCTTGTTCAAAAATGTCCCCTTTAAACAAATCTTACGGAAATTTATTGAAAAATTTATTTAAAATTCTTCATAAAAGGTATATAGTTATTAAAATAACTTAAAGGGCTACATCAAAATCACAGAGGGTCAATCCATGCCAATTGGTCCAATATAAATTAATTAATATGGTTGCTTCACTATATTTTCCTACCTTTTAAACTTCAGTTTGTAGGTAGAGAGTACCAAATTGCATTCATTTTATTTTTTAAAAATTTATTTTGCCGATGACGGTCATTTTTCTTAAAGCGTATCGATCATTTTCACGGAAAACATGGCTTCGCTCTTTAGCCAATATTTTTACTGAGGTTTGTCCTAGAACAATAAATCAAAAACCAAACTTCTTAGAAAAGTATGCTCTAAAAAAAGGCCTTAGCACTATTTAATTTCAAACTACCTTTAAGGCCTTAAATGAACCTTAAAGTTCGAAAAGGTAAACTGATAAAATTCCATTTTCAGCATTTTTTTAACAGCATAAGACAAGAAGAAAATGGTTTGTAATTTTTTTCTGGAAAATACATACGTACATACTTTAAATACAAAAAGTTTGAGCTTTGAGACTTAAATAAATTTAAAAAAAAAACTCAAAAATGTAATTTTTTGAAAAATCCTAAAGTTTGACCCCTTATATCTCTGATGGGCACGCATGAAAAAATTTGAAATTTGGCTGAATGTTAGCCCCTAGCAAGTGGAATAAGAAGTAAAAATTTGGAGTTGTAGACTTACGTCATATAGGAGTTACAGGCCTGGAAAAATGGTCAAAATTCAAAATGGTCAAAATTTGAGCGTTTGCGAGCAGGGTAATTAAAATTCAAATAAACTGTCTAATGAAATAAAAATTAATCTATTTTTACCAGATTTGACAATGAATACAAATTTATACAGGGTGGGCCAAAGAAAAGAGTTCACTTTGATATTTGGCAGTTATTAGATTTTAAGGGAATGCCGAAACAGGTCGATTTTTATTTTTAAATTGCAATTTTTATGTATATATTTCATACTAGTGACGTCATCCATCTGGGAGTGATGACGTAAACGATGATTTTTTTAAATGCGAATATTGGTCGTTTGTTATCTCATTTAAAAGAGTGTTAAATTCTCTGTTCAGTAATATAAACAATAATATCATTATTTATACAGGGTGGCCAAAAAAAATAATTTTTGAATTAAATTAATTGATACAAAAAAAAGAATGTATGTAATTTATTTAACTCAAAATACATTTTATTGCTGTCATAAAATAGAAAAACATTATTATTTGGCAAGTAATCATTGCTTTTCGCTTAAATTAAATGTTCAAACTGTCAAGAGGTAGGTGAGAGGCTGTTTGTGATTTAGTTTAAGCGAGTAGATATGTTTTTTGTGAAATAAACATTTATTTCTATTTTCTGACAGCAGTAAAATATATTATGAGTTAAATAAATTACATTCATTCTTCACAAGTTGTATGTACAACTTCAGTGAGGAACTGAGTTTATTTTATCATGTACAATTTATTTGCTACAAATAAACTCCATTATTATTATTATTATTATTCTTTTTGCGCCAATTAATTTAATTCAAAAAATAGTTTTTTGGCCACCCTGTATAAATAATGATAATAATGTTTATATTACTGAATAGAGAATTGAAGACGCTGTCAAATAAGATACCACACGACCCCTATTCCATTTAAAAAAATCATCGATTACGTCATCACGCTCTGATGGATTACGTCACGTAGTATGAAATATATAAAAATAAAAATGGACCTATTTCGGCATTTCCATAAAATCTAATAGGTAGTAGCTATTGCCAAATATCGAGATGGACTTTTTCGCTTTGGTCCACCCTGTATAAATTTGTATTCATTGTGAAATCTGGTGAAATACATTAATTTTTATTTCATTAGACAGTTTATTTGAATTTTAATTACCCTGCCGCAAACGCTCAAATTAATGATTTTTGACCATTTTCTCAGGCATGTAACTCCTACATGACGTAAGTCTACAATTCCAAATTTTTACTCCTTATTCTACTTGCTAGGAGCTAATATTCAGCCAAGTTTCAAATTTTTTCATGCGTGCCCATCAGAGATATAAGGGGTCAAACTTTGAAATTTTAAAAAAGTTACATTTTTGAGATTTTTTAGAAAAAATTTACTCAAGTCTTAAAGCTCAAACTTTTTTTTATTTAAAGTATGTACGTATGTCTTTTCCAGAAAAAATTACAAACCATTATCGGTTTGCCTTATGCTGTTAAAAAAATGCTGAAAATGGCATTTTACCTGTTTAACTTTTCAAATTTTGAGGTTCATTTACGGCCTTAAAGGTAGTTTGAAATTAAATAATGCTATGGGCCGTTTTTTTAGAGCATACTTTTCTAAAAAGTTTGGTTTTTGATTTATTGTTCTAGGACAAATTTCAGTGAAAATATTGGCTAAAGAACGAAGCCATGTTTTCCGTGAAAATGATCGATACGCTTTAATAAAAATGGCCGTCATCGGCAAAATACATTTTTAAAAAATAAAATGAATAAAATTTTGTACTCTACATAGACTGAAGTTTAAAAGGTAGAAAAATAAAAAATATTAAAAATAGTCAAGCAACCACCTTTGGACCACTTGGCTTGGATTGACCGCAGAACGTTTTGGATCTAAAAGATCATCATCAGTGCTGATACCTAAAATAAATCTTAAGGGTACTGGACGATATTTTGGCAGAAATTGTTTAAACAATTTCTTTAAACAAATTTAAAAGATCATCTTTTTTGGTATGGAAAATATTTTTTCAGGGTTATTGGGTCTAAATAAATAAAAAAGGTCGCTTATCATTTTTCTCAAAAGTTCATGGCTTTCGAGTTATAAGCGATTTAAAATCTGAAAAATGCGAAAATAGGCATTTTTGAGACTTAAAAGCTCATGTTATAGTATCCGGTCGTCCATTGGAAGCGTAGTCGCGCGACTCGTAGGTAGCGCGTATACGTCCGTGTATGTGCGATCATGCGACTGAGCGACTGGTATCATCCACTGCAGACGACTGTATACTACTTAGTTCGCGACTGTCAAACTGACTGTCATCATCAAAGGAAAGTGTATTTTTGTGAATATCGTAAAATATACTGTTGTGATCTTGATTATTGATATGAGATAATAATTTTATATGTCATTTAATTTAATCAATGCTTTAATAATAATCTAATTAATTAACCAGATCACATATCAATATGTTTTCAATCTCAGGGCGAATTATAAATTAATTACTTACTTTCGTGGCTTCTAGTATTTCTTAATGGTTCCTAATCGGGATAGAAAAGAAAAGAGTAAAAAAAAATACACATATGGGTTACAATTGTAATCAAAATATTGTTTATTTTATTTAAATGGCAATCACTGCTTAATATTTGCTATATCTTATTATTCTTAAACATAACATTTATACATGGGAATCTTATTTTCTTTTGATTTCCAATTGAAAGTTTTTATTAACATTTAACTATTATGATTTATCAGCAACAATTCTATTTAAGTTTGATGAAGCTTTTCTGATATTATTGATTATGTTTTTTCAATTTTACATGTGGTATTTACTACGAAAAACCCATACATTCATGTCCAAACAAATGAGACTGACCTTTTTCTGGTGCACTGAGAATGTCTTCACACAAGACCCGTTTCCTGCTATCCTTGGCTGCAATCAAAACCTCGTCCTGGCTTCCAGTAATGTTCTCCTCCGAAACTAGCTCGTATAGCTCTCGTTTCCTGCTTCTGTCGTGATGCTGTGTTCTACCTTTTTCGAAACTGCAATCAGCTACCGGAAACTCTTGGCTCAAGGAGGTTCTTTTACTCTCGACCTGGCCTACTTCTCGTTCCACGATAGATACTCCACACTCACGGAACTACAACGACTTTCTCACTCCTCGAACACTACCGTCTACTACTCGACTTCACTTCTCGACAGCTCAAAACATTCTGATCTCTCTTTGTCATTCATTCCCCTCCTTTCTAAATATCCCTTCCAGATTCACAAATCAAAATTCCACCACCAACTCTCATTCGCAGTATTCCTCAAAACCAATTTTTAAACTTTCTAAATATGCTTAATGGATTTCAAAGAAAATAGTTAATTCCCATTCTAAAATTACTTTCTACTAATTACAACATTTAATGATCTATTATCTACTTTCACTAAGTCTTCTTTAGCATCGGCTAATGATTGAACCTTCCGCGAACAACGATAATGACCTATTTTCGATTTCACTTTAGTTTTATTTTAAGCGCATTGTTCCGAGTATCGTTTTAATCACTTCTTAAAATTAAATATAACAATTTGTTGTATACAGGTTGTTCTAAATTTATATGCCCGTGGTTGAGAAAATTGAAAATATTTTATATTAAATTGAATTCTGTTTATAATTATCAAATTTTAATTTTCATATCAAATTGAAATATAACAAATCCCCGCCTTGTATTCGATAAAATTTATCTGCATTTTAAAATAAATTTTCTCGAGGCAAAACCAACTCCCTGTATATTTCCTTACTTTAATCTACGTCTTATACCCCTTCTTCTTGTATTACTCTAATTAGTCCCACCTGTAGAGTAATTGTTTCCTTATTTTCAGTGTCCTCATCCTGTGTTAGAGTGTCGGCTATTATGTTGTCTTTCCCTTTTTCCCATATCAATCTTCTGTCTTTTTCCTCAGATTTTTCACATACTTTTACCGTGTATTCTGCATCCTCGTTTTCATATGCCTCCTCTTCAAATGCCACTGTTTCGATCATATCTTTTTCGCTTTCATTTGTTAGCTTTATTTCTTCTTCTCCTGAGCTCATCTCTTCTTTTGAGGAATCCCAGTTTTCTTTTGCTTTTGATACTCTCAATTTTTCTTCTTCTGGGCTCAACTCTTCTTTTGAGGAGCCACAGGTTTCATTTTCTTTTGTCTTTTTCTGACTTTTTCTCCCTTTTCTTCTTTGTCCTTGCTTCGTTGCCAAATTCATTTCCACTCTTTGTTCTTTACCTGATTCGTCCGTATTTTGTTTCTCCTGTTCCTTGTTCTGTTCTTCTTCTTTTTCTTCTGTTAGATTCATCGTATTATTTTTAAAATCTATCACTACATGTTTTTCTGCCAATTCGTCAACTCCTACTATCATGTCATGTGACATGTTTGGCATTATTACACATTGTAGTGCATACATCTTCTTACCCAGTCGTACCATTACTCGTATGCCTTCATTTATAGTTGCCAATGTCCGTTTGTTTGCGCCCACTAAATTTACCCTAGGTATTTTGTAAATTAAATTTGTTAAGTTAACTTCTTCTATTAGTTTTCTGTTGACCAATGTTATTTCAGATCCAGTGTCTATCATAATTTTAATTGGTTTCTCGTTGATAAATCCATCCACAAATTTTAAATTAACTCCATTTTTCTTTTCGTTGTTTCTTGCCAATTTAATAAACTCCTTGGGGTTACAAAAGATTCCTGTTTGATTTTTGGTTTTTAGTGAGCGCCGTCGTGAAAAAACGTCGGTTGCTCATCGTAGTTTATATTTTCGTCATAATGTCTCTCTCCGTCATATTCATCTGTCTGGGTATTATTTACTTCTCTTCTATTTTCTCTTGGTCTGTCGGATCTGTTTCGGTTTTCTCGATATCCCTGTTCATTTTGTCTACCATTATTTCTGTTTTCTTGATTTGCGAGTGTGGTGTTTCTATTCTGGTATTCTCGATTTCTGTCCTCATTCCATTGCCTATTTCTTTGTTCATAATTTCCTCTTCCGTTGTCTCTATTTTCGTTTTCCCTTCTGGGATTAAATTCTCGTCTTGTATAGTCCCTCCTATTTTGATTTCTATCTCTGTAATCCTGTGTTTCTCGGAGCCTGTAATCTTCTCGCGACCTTCTTGATTTTCTTTCTCTTAAACGTGATTCTCTTATTTGTAGGAATTGGCATAAACTATCTATGTCTTTGTAGTTTTGCAATGTGATATGGTCTTCCAGCGTTTCTTCGAAATGTCTTGCAATCAGTTCGACTAATTGTTCCGATGAGTAATTATATTGTAGATGTTTTGCGTTATAGTATATTTGTAATGCATATGTCCTTTCTGATATACCCATCCTATCATTGTATTTCCCATTTTGCAATTCCTTGTTAATTTCCAATTGTTGGACTTTTCCCCAGAAATAATTCAAAAATTTTTGTTCAAATTGTTGCCAACTGTCAAATTCTTCTTCTTTGCAATCGAACCATAGGCTTGCTTCATATTTTAGATGGTTTCTGATAGTTTCTTTTGCTGTTTCGAAATTTCCGATGTGCTGTATTTTCTTTTTCAGGCTATTTATGAACGGCACTGGGTGTAATCTTCTTACATCCCCGCCAAACCTTATCTTCACGTCATCTGTGCTATGTATAACCATTTCTCTTCTTTCTCCGACATTCTGTTGCGTCCTGTTTTCGGTGACTTGTTTTTCTATTTCTGTGATTCTTTTTTCCACTTCTTCTCTGTCTACTTGAATAGCATTTTCTAACTTATTTTCCAAATTTTCTAGTTCCTTTTTCTGGCCATTCGTTAACTCCTCCATTTTGTTTTGAATTATCATTTCTTGTTCTTTCATGTGGTCCTTCATTCTAATTTCTTGTTCTTGCATGTGATCTTTAATTTTCATTTCTTGCTGTTCTATCTCGTTTTTCATTGTTGTCAAACATCCTTTTATTTCCTTTTCATACTTTTCTATGCGTTCCTCTATTTTCTTATTGTTCTCTTCTATTGCTTGTTTTGTTTCCTTTTGGTTGTCATCCATTTTTTGATCCACTTTATCCATTTTCTTTGATGTTTCTTCCATGGCTTGTTTCGTTTCACGTTGATTTTCATCCAGTTTTTGTTCCATTCTTTGTGACTGGAGTTGCATCATTTGTAATATTTTATCTATTCCTGATAATTCTTGCTGTTCTGATGCCATGATTGTCGTGTCTAAAATGTCTTCTTGGTCTGAATTATTCTCTTGATTTGAATGTTCTTTTTGTTTTTTGTTGTCTTTGCTTTGGCTTCTTGTCACAGACATTTGTTTTCAAGAAGTACTGTCCCCGCCAAATATGAAATTTTACTAGTATGTTACCAAGACGACTTTTTCTCACCCAAATATTATAAATTGTCAATAAATATATCAAATGTAATATCGTAAAAATAAAATATTAAATCAGTTATGTAAAATTTGTACCTAAAGAGATCTAAAATTTTATGTTATCAAATGTAAGTATCTCACTTTTTACCACAGGCATATAAATTTTCAAATACCGGCTTTACTCTTTCTATCCTTCAAATTTGCCACCAGAAATACTTTACAATGCCCTCCACGTTGGACGACAGTTGTTGTGATCTTGATTATTGATATGAGATAATAATTTTATATGTCATTTAATTTAATCAATGCTTTAATAATAATCTAATTAATTAACCAGATCACATATCAATATGTTTTCAATCTCAGGGCGAATTATAAATTAATTACTTACTTTCGTGGCTTCTAGTATTTCTTAATGGTTCCTAATCGGGATAGAAAAGAAAAGAGTAAAAAAAAATACACATATGGGTTACAATTGTAATCAAAATATTGTTTATTTTATTTAAATGGCAATCACTGCTTAATATTTGCTATATCTTATTATTCTTAAACATAACATTTATACATGGGAATCTTATTTTCTTTTGATTTCCAATTGAAAGTTTTTATTAACATTTAACTATTATGATTTATCAGCAACAATTCTATTTAAGTTTGATGAAGCTTTTCTGATATTATTGATTATGTTTTTTCAATTTTACATGTGGTATTTACTACGAAAAACCCATACATTCATGTCCAAACAAATGAGACTGACCTTTTTCTGGTGCACTGAGAATGTCTTCACACAAGACCCGTTTCCTGCTATCCTTGGCTGCAATCAAAACCTCGTCCTGGCTTCCAGTAATGTTCTCCTCCGAAACTAGCTCGTATAGCTCTCGTTTCCTGCTTCTGTCGTGATGCTGTGTTCTACCTTTTTCGAAACTGCAATCAGCTACCGGAAACTCTTGGCTCAAGGAGGTTCTTTTACTCTCGACCTGGCCTACTTCTCGTTCCACGATAGATACTCCACACTCACGGAACTACAACGACTTTCTCACTCCTCGAACACTACCGTCTACTACTCGACTTCACTTCTCGACAGCTCAAAACATTCTGATCTCTCTTTGTCATTCATTCCCCTCCTTTCTAAATATCCCTTCCAGATTCACAAATCAAAATTCCACCACCAACTCTCATTCGCAGTATTCCTCAAAACCAATTTTTAAACTTTCTAAATATGCTTAATGGATTTCAAAGAAAATAGTTAATTCCCATTCTAAAATTACTTTCTACTAATTACAACATTTAATGATCTATTATCTACTTTCACTAAGTCTTCTTTAGCATCGGCTAATGATTGAACCTTCCGCGAACAACGATAATGACCTATTTTCGATTTCACTTTAGTTTTATTTTAAGCGCATTGTTCCGAGTATCGTTTTAATCACTTCTTAAAATTAAATATAACAATTTGTTGTATACAGGTTGTTCTAAATTTATATGCCCGTGGTTGAGAAAATTGAAAATATTTTATATTAAATTGAATTCTGTTTATAATTATCAAATTTTAATTTTCATATCAAATAGAAATATAACAATACATAAAAAGCATAGTTTGAAAGGAATAATTTATTACACAAATATGTATGTTATTTATTAACGTTGTTCTGAAGCTATTTCCTTGTGGCATTTTTATAATTAAGTGTTTTCGATGGGAAATAAGCCACAATTTTACCAAAAAAATGAATTTATTAACGTTTCGACGCCCAAGTCGGGTGTCGTTGTCAAAATACAAAATAATACTAAATGAACAAAAATGTTGTTGCTTAGTAAAAAAAATTCTTCTAATAATTTATTTAATCTGACTCATTTATATCGGCAATTCAGGCATGTATTATACATTTTAAAATAGAAGACTTTAAAATGATATTGCCAATATTGATGAGTTGCGTTCCTGGGACGACTTTACTAAAAGATAGTTCATTCGATTACATGAAATCAACCCCAACTAAATATTTATTTTACTGCCATTTTATTAAATATATTTTACTGCCATCGTTGCATTTGGTTGTCTTTTTAAAGACAGATCACATGCTATGATTTTTTGGGGCGGATATTCTTGAGTTGGGGTTGATTTCATGTAATCGAATGAACTATCTTTTAGTAAAGTCGTCCCAGGAATGCAACTCATCAATATTGGTAATATCATTTTAAAGTCTTCTACTTTAAAATGTATAATACATGCCTGAATTGCCGATATAAATGAGTCAGATTAAATAAATTATTAGAAGAATTTTTTTTACTAAGCAACAACATTTTTGTTTATTTAGTATTATTTTGT
Organism: Diabrotica virgifera virgifera; assembly: GCF_917563875.1. Classification (NCBI taxonomy): domain Eukaryota; kingdom Metazoa; phylum Arthropoda; class Insecta; order Coleoptera; family Chrysomelidae; genus Diabrotica; species Diabrotica virgifera. The sequence goes on from NC_065444.1 coordinate 97,532,058, forward strand.
AGTTTGACAACGACACCCGACTTGGGCGTCGAAACGTTAATAAATTCATTTTTTTGGTAAAATTGTGGCTTATTTCCCATCGAAAATACTTAATTATTTATTAACAACTTTAAAAAGGTTTGTACCTTTGTACAATGGCCTTCCCCTTTAACGGGAATCGACTCTTCCATATATATTGTTGTCGATTCAAATTTACACGAAATATTTACTATACTTTATCAGTATTTAATTACATTTTTCACCAAACTGAAAAAAAAAACATTAAGTAATTTGTTAATAAAAATAATTTAAAGATTTATATAACTTTATATTTACTTGGTTTGGATGTAAGACGTTTATTATTGTAAAAATTTCAAATAAAAATTCTTTCGAAAGTTTGTTAATCCTAAAACTATAAGAAGTATTCACTTCTGTCGGCACTCGCAAGTGCCACGCTCTATTTTTTTATTTTTCGTTTACATTGTAATTATATATTATAATATAATAATATTAAAAACTCTTTATCACTAGCACCTACTTCTTCTGCAACTTTCGACCAGAATTTCCTTTGAACATCACGTGAATGATATCTTGTGTCTTTCACGTTTTGTCCCACAACGGAGACTTTTCATAAACGGCACTAATCAGTTTTTCTAATGAACTATTTTAAATGGGAAAGAAGCCACAATTTTAAGAAAAAAAAATGAATTTATTATTTTTTTTTTGGTAAAATTGTGGCTTATTTCCCATTTAAAATAGTTCATTATAAAAATGCCACAAGGAAATAGCTTCAGAACAAAATCAGTTTTTCGTTATCAATTTCCATATCGAAAATAACACAATTATCGAAAATTAACACAATATCAAAAATACCTGCACAGATATTTATTGCAAACCATTGTAGCATCAACATGCGATTACCAGCGACTAATCCCATTCTAGTGGGATCGGTCGCCAGTCGCCTGTGGTCGGCCGAGCCCGGTCGCTCAAAGTCGTTTGCAGTGGACGTTGTTTAGTTACATTTTATTTGTTAGGAGTAGTCGCTTCTATACGGGCGTATACGCGCTACCTTCGAGTCGCGCGACTACGCTTCCAATGGACGACCCAGGGCCGTGCCGTGCTATGACGCGGTGAGGCAGTCGCATCAGGCGGCATCACAAGGAGGGCGGCATAATCATTAAAATCAAAATACAAATTGAACCATTCAATATTTATAGGACCAAGTGCCAGCTGAAAGTATATAAATATTATACACATACAACGTTTATCTTTTTCTATAAGTTCTTTGTTATTCCGACACTGAGGTACTTATACGATTTATGGATTTTTATGGTTTCTTAAAGCAGTGATTTGTCTAAGCGAAAAAATGAAAAGCTATAGACAAATGAAATTACAGAAAATCCTGATATAAGTTGATATATTGATATGTTGATTACGAAAAGTCAGTGGATGAGCTCGTAACAGTGGAAGATAAATTTAAAATAAATTTTTTCATCTATATTTTAGACATTGTCATTACTGCTTTGATTGATCGATTTTCGCTTCTAGAAACACTAAAAATTTAAAAATTTTATATGATATTAAATTGAGAGAAATAGATGATAAAACACTAGAAAAATATTGTATGAATCTTCTTCAATACTGAAATATTCAATACTTTCAATAGAAAAAGAGAAGAAAAGAAAAAGAATCAGATATAATAAAAGTTAAGTTTCAATAATATTTAAGGGCGCAGGTGCAACATTTCGGGTCCAATTATTTTTAAATATTTTTGAAAAAATTAAACGTAGAATGAAAGATTACATTATTACCGAGCGAGGGCCGAAAGTCCCTTAAATAAACAAAACGTTTCTTTTCAATGATATATTTGAAATTAAAAATCACATTAAATTTTCTCTTTTTTTTTCACCCCTGTAACTTATTAAAATAAACAATATAGAAGTTTTCAGGGACTTTCCGGCCCTCGGTAATAACGTAATCTTTCATTCTGCGTTTAAATTTTTCAAAAATACTTATTAGTTTTTACAGGATTCGAAAAAGATGAATGCATTTAAAAAACATTGGAGCCGAAATTTTGCGCCTATCACCTTAAGGGGCGGGATTTCGAAGACTTGCATCATATTGAAAAGATGCACCGCACGGCTCTGGGACGACCGGCCTTATTCTTGAGGTTGCCAAGTCCTAAATTGAAGTTTAAACATTAATTTTCAAGATTCTGATGAGTAATTGGGGCTTATTTCAATTTAGACTGTTGTTTTTTAATCGTTAGTTATGATAATTAAATATATGGTTGGTCTCTGTGGCACTATATGATTGGCGTATTAGCATATTGGCAATAAAATTAATTGAATTAATAAATTAATAAAGAGCGTAGGCGCGAAATTTCGGACCAATGCTTTTTAAATGCCTTCATTTTTTTTCCTGAAAAAACCAATAAATATTTTTGAAAATTTTAAACGCAAAATGAAAGATTACAATTATCGAAGACCGAAAGTCCCTTAGAATAAACAAAAAGTTTCTTTTAAGTGAAATATTTGAAATTAATATTCACACTCAATTTTCTCTTCTTTTTCACCCATGCAACTTATTAAAATAAGCATTAGATAAGTATTCAGGGACTTTCGGCCCTCGGTAATAATGTAATCATTCATTCTGCGTTTAAATTGTTCAAAAATACTTATTAGTTTTCTCAGGATTCGAAAAAAAAAAGTAATGCATTTAAAAAGCATTGGCCCGAAATTTTGCGCCTCCCCTTTTTAAAAAACTATATTCATAATAAATTATAAAATTTTAATAAAATGTTCAAGTATTTGTTGGGAATTTTTCGCATAAGTAGTTATAATACACTTCTGGCCAAAAAAATCGGGACACCTTAAAAATGGGTCATTTTTGATGTCTCGAATCTCCTAAACCTGTTGTCCGACTTTAGTGCTTTTTTTTGGTATGTTATAGCACCGGGTGTAACAATAATACTGTGTTTTTTCCTCAAAGTGAGAAACACCCTGTGGAATATTCTAGGATTTAAAAAATATTGAAATTAAAACTCAATTGTAGCCTTAGGCTTTCTTAACATTATGTTTTTTTACTCATTCACTTATGTTGGATAATAAAAAAGTTATGTACTTTAACAATTAGCCATGTTCTTCATAAATACAGAGTGTTTCTAAACAAATGCGACAAACTTTAAGGGTTAATTCTACATGAAAAAATAATGACATTTTTGCTTTATAAACATAAAAACGTTTGTTTTATGAACATATGTCCGCAAATGCTTCGTTTTCGAAATACGGGATGTTGAATTTTTTCTTAAAACTGACGATTTATTTATTGCTCTAAATGAAATTATATAGTATACTATATAAGTATAAATAATAATATAATAATATAATAATATAATAATAATATAATATAATAATAATAAATAATATAGTATAAACTATATGGTATACAAATGAAATTTGGTAGGTTTTAAGAGGTAGTTATTTTACCTTTTTTGACATACAACTAAAAATTTTATATTCACCAATGGCGTGCATACAGGGTATATGACCGGGTTATATAACCCGTATGCACGCCAGTGGTGAATATATATACGCCTCTTAAAACCCACCAAATTTCATTTGCATATCTCAACCGGTTTTAGAGCAATAAATAAATCGTCAGTGTGTAAGAAAAGATTCAACATCCCGTATCTCGAAAACGAAGCATTTGCAGACATATGTTCATAAAACAAACGGTCATTATTTTTTCATGCAGAATTACCCCTTAAAGTTTGTCGCGCTTATTTAGAAACACTCTGTATTGATGAAGAACATGGCTAGTTGTCAAAGAAGCAACTTTTTCATTATCCAACATAAGTAAATGAGTCATAAAGCAGAATGGTAAGAAAGGCTAAGGCTAGAATGGAGTTTTAATTTCAATATCTTTTAAATACTAGAATATTCCACAGGGTGTTCCGAACTTTGAGCAAAAAACACAGTATTATTGTTACACCCAGTCTATAATGACATTTAAATATTTAGCAACAATATTACTACATCGAGATTCTTAAAGAATAAGGCTATAACATACTAACAAAATCACTAAAATCGGATAACAGGTTTAGGAGATTCGAGACATCAAAATGACCCATTTTTAAGGTGTCCCGATTTTTTTGGCCAGTAGTGTATGTATAAATACGATCCAGACGCACAATACAGTGCGACGCTCAGCGGCGCGCAGTTACTGCAAAATAATAAAAAGGATGTGAAAATAGTAAAAAGGATGTGAAATTGTAAAAAGCTTTTAGCTTTTTTGGGCTTAAGCTTCCTGAAGCTTAACGACGTTCTACACTTTCGGCAAAGAATTAAGGATTTGCATGAAATTTTAGTATGTTATAGTTTACTTCAAAAAACTAAGACTTGATTTTTTAAAAATTGTTTTACCGTGCCGTTTAATTACTATTAAGGGTCAAAGTTAAGTTTTAACATAGGCTCTTATGGGAATTCTTAAAAAGTTAATAACTTTTTAGCCAAATTTACGATTTTTAATTATTTGTGCTTAAATTAAAGGTTTCTTGGTAAAGAATAACATATTAAAAAATGAGGATTGTTTACCGTCCCATTTATTTTTTATTTATTTATTATAATTTATTCCGTAATTTTTTCCGTAATTTCCGTAATTTATTATAATTTATTTTTATAAAGTATTCAATACTGAATCATATGATTTGAGTATTCTGCTATAAATGCATTGTTACCAACTTTCGCTTGCATATAAGTTTCCCCCCTTTCCTCTGAGAGGCATACCCCGCAACGAAGGTGTAGAACGTCGTTAAATTAAATAGACAATGGTATTTTAGTTATGAGGCAAATCATTTGTATTTATAATCGAAAAACAGTATAAATAAAATAAGTTTGAATAGTAAAGCAAGTTCGATCACTCTGAATAATGTAGAAAGCTTTATTTAAAAAAGGTAGTCATAGATAAAAATAAAACACTTACCATTTGAAAATTTTGGTTAGCATCATTAGTTGTTAATTGGTCGAAACTTCGTATCAACAATCGTTCCAATAGATCACTATTTTCTTCAGCATTTATATAGTCTAATTTAGATGGACTAGATGTTGTTCTTTGTTGATTTACTCTATTTTTTATGTCAACATCGGTTGAAATAACCACATTGTTGTTACTAATTTTCTTTTTGTGTTGTTTTGGTGTATTTAAATTAAAATTAACGCAAACATCTTTATTGTTAGTTTCATCTGAAAAACTTGAAAGAGATCCTCTAGTTCTACGATGCTTTGGTTTCGATAAATTATTTAATGATGCACAAGGAACTGATGGCAGGTTTTGTGAGATGCTAAGTTCACTATTTAAATTGTTTTTTGAGGCTAATAAAGGAATGTTTTTAGGATTTGAATCAGTATTTAAACTAAGTATATTGTCTTTATCTGATTGCACTAGTATTTGATTTGGTTTATTGTGTTCTAGCGATACTGGCGATAGATTTGCTTTAAATTCATTATTATCTGTTACTTCTTTTAAATTTTCAGATATTATCTTTGGCCCGGCTAAGTCATTCTCATCAGAATGAACCAGCTTCTCTTGGGAGCTAATCCAAATTGAATACTCCTTATTTCTTTCATCAGAAATGCTTATTTTCGATATTTCAACCAAAGATTCTTTGATAAACTTGGAAGTGGAATCAATACAAGCAAAATCTCCATCGTGTATCAATTGAGGTATAATATCCTCAGTAGATTGATAAGTATTTGGCCATTGGGAAATATAAATCCCCTTTCTTCGTCTCGCTTTTCGTTTTTTCTTGTCGTTAAGACTGTTTTCTAGATGTGTCAATTTATCTTCCGTTATATCACCTTCGGGAGTTCTTGATGCTTCTATTAAAACATTTAACGCTTTAAGATCTTCCGATATACCGTCGACTTCGAATACAGTCAGTTCCCCCTTAGAAGCTTCCGTTGAGTCTACCAATACATTTTGTGGTTTATTCAACGAATGTACCTCTGTTATAGATATTTGACTTTCAAATTCTTGAAGTCTATGAGACGGTTGGTGTTGCGAATATTTAGTTTGACAAAAAACATCTGAGGATACTGAACTATTTCGCAATACTACCTCCCTTTTTAAATCGTCAGCTGGACAAGATATTGGAATAGATGGTGTCGTAGGATTAGCCTTATTTCCATGTCGTAATCTGGCAGATGGAACTGTTGTAATATCTCGTTTCAATCGAGAAGTTAGTTCTTTATACTTGTGATGTTTATTTCTCTTTTCCGCTGCAGATGTACGATTTCCGCCAAATCGAAATCTGGGCAGTCGGTCCAGAGTACTATCTCGATCATTGATATCTCCATAGGCAGCGATTCTTTTGTAAATTTGACCTGCAGGTCGCACTAGGGTACATTGTTTCAGTTGGTTTTTTACCAAATACTTGTTTGAGTAAATTGCAGTACCACGCACAGTGACTGAAGTTTGCTGAGGAGCCAGTTTGTTTGAAGGATTTTCATCGCTTAAAGGAACTCTATACTCGCAACTACTTCGATCTAAATTAATAGATGTTCTCGGAAAAAGGGGAATTCGGGAGAAGAGAGCGTTGTCATAACCGCTATCACTGCAAGGTGTTGACGGCCAACAGCTTTGGTGGGAAAGATATCGAAGCCCAACTCCGGGTGGAGGCGGGGATACAGCTCCTACTCTCATTCCTGCATCCATGAGTTTTATCGTCATGAATCTACAAATAGAAAGCAATATGATATAATATGTTCTCAAGCAAATTTTAAGAAACAGAGTTAAATTTTCATTTGTTAGTTTTTAGGTAGCAAATTTTATTAGTGTGGCATATTAACTCAAGAGTAGTTGCTAACAAATTTATGGTCAACGATGTAGAATTAAAAATAAATACAAACATAACAAAAATAATGCTGAAATCCTAAGAAATAAACTTATCAGTAGGATAACATAATAATTAATAGGGAAATCGTGGTACTTCAATCGTGGAAATCAATATTCAACAACAAATCAATACAAAAACAAATTCAAATTGACAAAAAATTCAAAACTACACCTATAAGCTTGATGTACAAGACCTTATATCCAATCTTACTAGTCATCCCACAAATATAAATGAAAGATGGCTGCAATTAGAAAGTAAAATAAATGAAACTATAAACGAAGTAATAGGAAAGAAAAAACAACAAAAAGAAATAAAGACTGGTACGATCAAGAGTGCGAAACAGACAGAACACTAAGAAACTCCGCCAAAATGACATTGATTAACAATCCGTCAGAACAAAACAGGGAAGAATACAAAATAGCGAAAAAATAAGCCAACGCAACAAATACAAAGAAGAAAAATGACTGGTTAAATGAAAAGCTGGAGACTATTGAGAAAGACAGAAAAAATCATAAAATAAAACAATTTTACAAAAAAGTCAGATAAACAAAAAATACGCCCAGGATTAAAACAAGAGGACTAAAAAACCAAAAAGGAGAAACTGTATTTGAAGTCAAACAGATCAGTAGAATATGGGAAGAATATTAGGAGAAAATGCTATTCACTACGGAGGAAACACACTGCGATGAAGAAATAAGACCAATAGTACAAGATAACGATGAAATAGAATTTCCGACAGAAGATACAAAAAGAGGTTAAAAACCTCCGAAACGGAAAATCAGCAGGAGAAGATGGAATATGGAATAAGAGTGGAATTAATAAAATACGGGGAAAGAGAATTACATAAAGAAATAAACCATCTGATACAACAAAAAAGGACACAAAACAGACTACCAAACGATTGGAACAGAGGTACTTATATATAAAAAAAGGAGATCAGAGGAGGAGTGCGAGAACTACAGAGCAATAACCTTATTAAACACCACATATATAAAATTTTAGCACAGATACTAAATATGAGACTTAAATCATGCGCTGACCGAATATTAGGAGAATACCATAACGGGTTCAGACCGGGAAGATCGACAATTAATTCCATACAAACAGTGGAGCAAATAATTCAAATATCGAGAAAATACAACAAGCAAATGGATTTCAATAGCGCTTTTGATACAATCAATCGGACGAAAATTATGGAGGAGCTAGAGAATCTTGGAATCTCAGAAAAATTAAGACATATGCTAACAGTGAGCCTAAAGAACACCACAGCAAATATAAGTGTCCGGAACGGAACAACTGCTAATAAGATCAATGTAAACAAATTTAACCTGATATTGAAGTACCTAATAATAAGGAGGACACACTTTGCGAACAAAACTATTATTACAGATCAACTTCAACTAGTAGCATATGCAGATGATCTATTCATCTCAGCGAAGACGAAGATGACACTTATAAAAGCAGTTGAAAAATTAGATAAGTAAGAGAAGAAAATAGGGCTAGAGATAAACCAGCACAAAACAAAACACATGACGATAGGGAAGGACGACACAACAATTCAGAAATATCTAATGACACAGAACAATAAATTAGAAACTCTATCCACCTTTAGCTAGGTACTTGAAAGCAGCAGTAGGGAAAACCGGAAAAGAGAGAATAGGAGAAAGAATTCTGAAAGGCAAAAAAACATATGGAATGCATAGAAATCTGCCGAGAAGCAAGATTATAAGTAAGAGAACAAAGCTGAACCTATATAAGACCTTAATAAGACCTGTCGTTACATTTGGGATGGAAACAACGATGATTAACAAGAAAGAGGAAAATGCTCTTCTGAAATTTGAAAGAAAACTAATGAGAACAATACTGAGCCACAATGTAACAAGAGAGGATGAAATAAGAATGAAAACAAATGCCGGTTGAAGAAGAATTAAAGGGAGGAAATATAGTCAGATACATAAAGTCTCTTCGCTTAGAATGGATAGGACATATACAGAGACGCCAAAAATATGTTGCCAGATATATGTTGAGAAGGATAAGTAATTGGACACCACTGTGCCCAGATGTAGAGGAAGATAATTGGATTATGTAGAAGAAGACATAAAAGCAATGAATGTGAAAAACTTTAAAGTTCAGTGCGAGGACAGGAAGAAATATAAAAGAGTCACGACAGTAGCAAAGACTAGTAGCAAGGGGTCGACCCCAAAATCCCGAAAGCCAGAATCCCGACAGCCAAAATCCCGACGGCCAAAATACCGACACGCCAGAATCCCGACAGGCCAAAATCCCGACACGCCAGAATCCCGACAGGTTTGATAAGTTCCTTTTTAACATTATAATTACATTTATGCACGACCGGGCGGTAAAGTCCATATTACGTATACATTTGGCGGGCGTAAAGTGCCACTTTAGCGCCCGAGGGCTTCTTTATCGCCCGCCGGACGGTAATGTTAGATGGCGGGTGTGGTTAGAATAGAAATATGCTTTATTGTCACTGAAAATTTTTACAATTTTATGGACAAAGCTTACATACAGTCAAAAGAAAAATAATATCAACAAGAAATAACAAATAACAACTACAATTCAATAAAATTAGATAAATCGTCAATATACAGTAAATAAGATATAAAACCAAAGACAAAAACAATTAATTGCAAAATTTATATACATTGCAAATTGAAAGTTGAACATACTTACAACAACTAAAATACAACATTAGGAATTGACAGTTTAAGCTACTGCGTATGAAACCCAATTTTCTTAGTTATTCATTAAGAAATTCTTCTATTGAATAATATGGTCTTTCAGATAGATAGGCTTTTGTCAGTTTACGGAATTTTGGGAAAGATGTTGCAGATTTAAGTTGTAAAGGCAGATGGTTGTAAAGTTTTTTTGCGAAATATAATATAGATTTCTTTACTAACTCAGTGCATGGGATCGGTAAATAAATATCAAAGATTGAATTTCTGGTGGAGTAAAGATGATTGGGCCTTGCTGGAAAGGCATGAAGGTGTTTACGAATTAAACAAACCGTTTCTAGAATATATAAAGATGGAAGTGTTAAAATTCCGTGATTCCTGAAGTAACTTCTGCAATGCGTAGATCTTTTGAGGCCAAACAAATACCTTATTGCTCTTTTTTGCAATTTAAAAATAACATCAAATTGAGCAGCTGTACTAGAACCCCAAAAAGGAAGACCATACCGAAGATGAGACTCGAATAATGAAAAATATGTTATTTTAGAAGATGCTAAATTGAGTTCCCTTGAGACAGATCTTATTGCAAAGCAAGCTGAGGCGAGTTTCTTACTTAACGAATCGATATGAAGGGACCATTTGAGGTTGCTGTCTAAAAAAATACCAAGAAATTTTACAGAATCAACGGTACTGATCTGACTGTTATTAGGAGGCGAAGGTTGAAGAGCTCCTTTATAGGATAATGCTACTGTTTTATCTACATTAAAAGAGAGTAAATTAGAGTCAGACCAGGTCTTTATCGTCAGTAGATCCGAAGTTATAGTTTCATGAAGAGATGCTATAGTTGAGTTGCTCCAAGTGATACTGGTATCATCAGCAAAAAGAAAAATTTTCCCATCGATTTTTAAATTAGTGATGTCATTTATAAAGATAAGGAACATAAGAGGACCCAATACTGAACCTTGCGGTACTCCACATACAATGTTTTTGAGACTAGAGTCAGTATCATTTGCTCTAACTAGTTGTTTCCTATTATTCAAGTAGGATTGGAACCAATTCAAAGAAATACCTCTAATTCCATAGAAATTTAGTTTTTTAATCAAGATGTCGTCATTTACACAATCAAAAGCTTTGGCATAGTCACAGAAAACAGTGGCAGTATAAAAATTATTGTTTAGTGCTTGATAAACCTCATGTAGTACAGAAAACATGGCATCAGTGGTACATTTATTAGTTAAAAAGCCGAACTGATTTTGAGATAAAATGTTGTTATCAACGATAAAAGACATAAGTCGAGTTTTAATGAGTCTCTCAATAATTTTGGAGAGTACCGGTAGTAAGGCAATAGGTCTATAGTTGCAGGCATTAGATTTTTCGCCACCCTTATGAAGAGGAATAATAATGGCTGTCTTTAGGCACTCTGGAAATTGACCTTTTTCGAAGGAATCATTAATTAGTGAGACGAGGATTTCCAACACATTTTCTGTGAGATTAGAGAAAATTTTTATAGATAGTCCATCAGTACTACAGGATGATTTGCTTTTGATACTATTGATTGTTTGGGTCAGTTCAGAGTTATCGACTGGTTTTAAAAAGAATGAATTCGAGACCTTTCTTGAATTAGGGAGATAGGAAATGGGATCTTTTTGCGGCAAAATAGTTGATGTTATATTTTTACTGACATTAACGAAGTAATCGTTTAGACTCTCAGGGTTTGGAAGGGAAAATGATTGAGCTGTGCGAGTTTTATTTCGAAGATCGTTTATTATAGACCAGGTTTCTTTTGCAACACTTTTAGAGCTTCCCAGACGATTTTGATAATAGGCTTTTTTAGCTGATTTGACAAGTTTTAGATAAGTTGTCCTGTACTTCGTGATATATTCAGTGACAGAAACATTGGTAGTAAATTTCTTGATGTATAGAAGTGAACGCATATTCTTGGCTGATATGTGGATACCTTTCGTAACCCAAGGTTTTCGATGTTTTGGCTTAATCGGAATTAAAGGAAAAGCTTTATTGAAGATGCGGATAAGCTTATCTAGAAAAACACTGAAATTATAGTCCACGTCCATAGAAGGAAACTGCCACTCAGAAGTTAAGCATACATTTTGGAATTTACGAAAATTCTGGGCGGAAAAAATCCTACCTAAACGTCTGGGTTTTGAGGAGGGTTTGTTGAAGATGTTAAACTTCGTATACACTGCTTCATGATCAGATAGTCCCGCATTAATAACTTTAGAGCAGACATCAAGGGATGAGAAATCTGAGACAATATAATCGATTATGGTAGATGTAGTTTTTGTAATCCTTGTAGGAGAATTAACGTGAATTGAGAGACCATACGATTCAAATATGTTGACCAGGGATACTTGGGTAGCACAAGCAGCAGCATAATTAATGTTAAAGTCACCGCATAGAATTTTTCTGCTTTTATGAGGCAGGTCATCTAACAAATTTAGCAGGTTCTGAAGTGATTCACGGCAGAGTCAGGTGATCTATAAATGCAAATAATGTAAAGACTAAGATTTTTATTATAAACTAAGCAAAACTCAAAGACGGATTCACTTAACAAAAAGTCGTATTTTGTTACCGGAGAAAAATCATTATTTCTAGAGAGAATTAGGGTGCCTCCATGGTTAGTGAAACAAAAGTAGTAAACTTAATTTTGCATCTTCTGCTGCGTTAAAAGTTTCCGGTAGTGTTCCAGAAAATGTTTCATCGTCACTAGTTTCCATTATAAAAGAACTTCCTAAAAAATGTGTTATGAAACTTTCAATACGATAAATAATGGCGAGTTACTATTCTTGACTTATTTACTTTGTTGCTAGGGTAACGCGAACATAGGTATAGAGATTACTATTCTATCATATTATTATTTCTTACACATATTTCTTTCAATATGACATTTTTTATTAACTAACCAATACAAATGATTCGGTGAATTGTTATACAGGATGAGTTTTAATAAATTGAGCTATAAAATTCATGCAACTTTTGAAACGGTATTTATAATAAATTGCTCGCAAAAGGTGGAAAGAAAAAGAAGCATTAAAAAATAATCAATAAGACGATCGTGCAAGGAATTTTGTATCTTTATTAATAAATGGTCATTAAAACAGTCGTGCATAAAAATTTGTATGTATTTCGGGCGTAAACAGCGCAGCGTTTATGTACCTTACGTGTTAATAGCCCTCGCGTATACGTCGCGGTCCATGAACGCCTATTTTACGCCCTTGATACATAAATAACTATTATTTCTGGTTTTTGTTTATGGCCATCCGTTTTTTACTTTTTGTTACTAAACAAAAGTATTTACCATTTAATATGAACTAATTTTTTAAATAAAATTTCTAACATGAGTATATGAATTAAATTATTTTTTTGCCAATATAATATAGTCCAATAATATATGTATAATCAAATCCTGAATTCAAGTTTACTTTCATGATAATAGATATTATCATGTCACTTACAACTTTCCATTTCAGTAAGTATAGCTTTTATATTATAAAATGAAGTGTTTTTCTTTTAAAATACATAATAATTAGTACCCGTACTTATTAGTAAGTAATTAATTTTTCACTTTCAATACCCTATAATATGATTTGGTATTGCATTTGAAAAGGAAACAATAAATATTCAAAATGTAGTGGTCGGGATTTTTGCTTATGCGAAGATTGTTGCATGTCGGGATTTTGGCCTGTCGGGATTCTGACGTGTCGGTGTTTTGGCCGTCGGGATTTTGGCTGTCGGGATTTTGGGCGCCACCGAGTAGCAAGCTATAAATTTAATGACAGAGGAGTAATCCACCTCACCCAAGAATAGGATTTTTAACGCCATGTTACGTCGATGTAACGCCGGTTAAAATCCCTAGGGATTGTAATTCTTAATAAATGAATGAATGAGAAGACAAAAACTTTGTAGAAAACACGAGAGTTTGTAGGAGAATTGTAGAGATATTGTTTTGTTGGGATATTGTTTGTAGGATTTAGAACACGTCTTACTGATATCTACATATAATAACATTACTAGTTAGGTTGAAGAAAGTGAAAGCAAACAAAATAGCATCAGCCCAGAAAATATACAGTATGATTAAAAAGTATGGAACAAATTGATTATTTCAGAAACAGACAACTTTTAAAAACATCTTAAAATACATATATTTTAATTTTTGAATGGCCATCAATTAGTATATTATATGTATTGGACATTACGTCATCGGTGTTGACGGCGAAAATTACACGAAATATTAAAATTGACGACCTTCAGCCTTCAGCAATGATGCAATAAGAAAAACGGGCAGTAAATTGGTTCCTAAGATAATTTAGTTTACTAAATGAGTATTTATTGTAATTCCATTTTAGTTAACTAAGTATGAACATAATTTTGGTTAACCCCAGAGGCGTAGCTACCGCCGTATCAGCCGTATCAATTATATGGGGCCCCCGACATTCAGGGGCCCCACGCGGCATGTACAAACAAAAGTCTATTTACAAAAATTAAACAAAGTATTCTACAAATATTTTACTATTAAAACGCAATTTCACAGTGTATGTTGTTTTCATCGTACTTATCCTACTTAATTTATTTACGGATTGTGTAACAACGAATGAGCCTTAAAGGGCCCGTAGTAATATAACTCCAAGAAAAAAAAAAGAAGAAAAAACGACAAAAAATTTGATAATTAGTCAAAAATTTGCAGATACCCGATTATCAAAACGGTATTTAAAAATGTTTAATCCCGGCGACGTTATTCAAAAAAGAAATAATAAACAATATAGAACAATTTTTAAATGACATTTTAGAGGAGAGTTTAATTAAAATTTGAATTTATCAATACATTTATTGAAAATATACATAATAAAAATAATAAGACCTTATACAGCTGCATATTCTTTTGGCAACAACCGCGTTTTTGCAATTGAAAATATGGTAACATTTAATAAACAAATTCAATATCTAATAAATTATTAAACATTTTTCGACCAATTTTTTTTGCTTAATACTGGTAAAATAGCGCAACTTCTCCTATAAAACAAAATATTTTATAGTGCTTATTTAAATCGAAAATAATATTTTTTTGCAAATTTGTTTTTAAAGTTTTATATACAATTATTTAAATAAATAGGGGTTCAAATTTAATTTATTAAGTCTTAGGTGAAATATTTATCCTTCAGCTTTGCAGAAAAATGTTCTAAACACATTCATTAAAAAGTGAATTACCTCAGCAGTTAAAAAGTAAATATTGTGCAAAAATTACCTCTTTTTAATTATTTAAACATTGATCCCCTCATATGATTTGGATACTTTCTTGAAAATATCTTTTGTACTCACCTTAACTTTGATATAAAATTTGTTCGAACCTGTACGAATTTACATTTAGATTTACATGTAGTGTGAATAGTATTTTCAGTGAAAATAATAGTATATTGTACAACAAGTGAGAAAAAAGACATATTTCTCACGAGCGCAGAAGTTTGTTGGCACGAACCGAGGACGAGGCGAGTGCCGCAAATCAAGCGAAGAAGAAATATGTCATTTTCTCATGTGTTGTACACTGTAGTTTTTCTATTGATGCGGTTTTGCCAAGATTTCAAACCTTAAAAATTAAATAATTTGGGTGCTTTTAGGTATATTATACGCATAAATTGAAATAAAATATATGTATATACATGTAAGCATTTAATATTCTTAAAAGTTATATACTTACGTTATTTATTTAAAATTCTAATTAACAGTTATTTTTGATCAGTTTTGAAAGGTAATTCCTGGTAAGTTTCGCTTTAACACATTTTGTTGACAACACATTTTGTTGACAACATTAATTGTGTTTGTATTGTACATGTTACCATGGAAACGGCGATCATATGTATTGGAAAACCGGCGAACCCGTGAGAAAAAATATTTCTCACTGCAATGGCCGACTTTTCTCACTGTGTGAAAAATTGTTCGTTTTGAATGTATGTAAGTAGTGAGAGAAGTTGCACATTGTGTAGCATCCATAGAAAAAACATATTTCTATTCTATTATATACAAGCGTTTTTTGCTTCTTTTGTCGCGGGGAAAAGGGCCCCGCGACAAACTTTGATATGGGGCCCCCGTGGGGCTAGCTACGCCACTGGTTAACCCTATAGAAATAGACACTGGAATAATACATCGTTGCAAAGCCGATTGGAAGACCTTAAAAATGAAGTGTCCCGCGAATTCGGTTTGTATTAAAAAACGTATTTATCATTACCATAATATATTATAGTAATGGATGGCCATTCAAAAATTATAATTAACATGTTTACGATTTTTTTAAGTTGTTTCTAAAATAATGAATTTATTCCATACTTTTGCATCATACTCATACTGTATAAGAGAAAAATACACAACAAAAGTCAACTGCAATATAGTCAGCTGTAGGCGGTAAACAGAATATTTACTCGGTAAAACATCAGTAAAACTAGCGTTATAACTTATTATTAGCCTAAGCTTTCTTCTGCCGAAAAATTTTCTTACTGTCATTTATTCCTCTCGCCTGATTATTGTTTATGTGCCATTTGCGGTCTACTACCTTAATAAATTTTACAGCTAGCCTTATTAGTATCTTATAAATGGTTAGTTTAACAAAAAAAAAAAAAAAAAAAAAATGACTATCTACATTTATTAGACCCGTAGTAACCTATGGTTGTGAGACCCGGGTAATGACAAAAAAATGAAGCCCAACTTAATGGTAAAAACATGCCGAAGATACATGGATGAGCGCGGTGTAGGTCGCGATCGCGGTCGCTACATCGATATCAAAACAAACCTTCATTTTCTTATGAGATCGCACATACCAAGGATGTGTCACCCGTTCACCCTCGCGGCCTTGCATCGCGGTTTACAGCGATGTCGATGCCAAAACAGGATACGGAAAGTATCTTCGGTATGTTCTGCCCGTCATCGATGTAAACCTCGACCGCGATCGCGACCTACACCGCGCTCATCCATGTATCTTCGGCACAGTATAAAGAGGGAGAGTAGAACTACTCTCCGAAAAATTAGAAGTACTAAAATCTTTCAACGCGTATGGCGACCGCGCAAGGTTCCCAGTCGCTAGACCACCACTCTTGATTTGTTAGTCGCGTAGAAATATACGGGTTTTAACAGGGAAACCCGCATCCACCACTGGTGAATTACCAAATGCGTACTGCCGGTATTACTTCTTGAGATCAAAGTGCCGATATAGAAGAGGTTTTACTGTCCCTCTTTATACATCTAATACTGTGTCTTCGGCATGTTTTTACCCTAAGGCATCCGAAAGAAATATACTGAGAAAAGTATACAACCTGGTGCAAAAGGAAGGCACATCAGAAGAAACGATATTATTGAATTAAACGTTGGGGTAGGTACGATTTTGTAAGATTTGTGAAAAGTCAAAGACTGCCATGGTTGGGACATGTACAGAGACAAAAAGACATGTCGAGAGACAAAAACAACAAAGAAAATGCTACAATGGAAAATGAAAAAACGGAAGACACAGAACAAGATAGTTGGATGACGTGGAAGACGACCTGAAAAGTAGGAATGTAACACAATGGAGAATAAGGGCAAGGCTATAAGAGAGGTCTAAATGAAAGGACATAGCCAGACGTCTTTGCCAGGGGTATGATGCCCGAAGAAGAAGAAGATGGTAAGTTTATTTTTTTGGCACTTTTATTTTTTCAAAAAGATCATTATAGAAACAGCACTATGATGGGATCAATATACTATTCTTTTTCTCATGATCATCTTTCAGTGTGTCACAGTTTTTCGATTTCTTTCTAACGCATTAAATTGTATGTGACAGAAAAAAAGGCACGTCCGTGATTACAGACATTTACAACATATATTCTAGTTATTCTAGTTGTCGATAGATGGCGCCATAATAAAAAAATATTTTTTTTAATTAGATAATAA
Organism: Diabrotica virgifera virgifera; assembly: GCF_917563875.1. Taxonomy (NCBI): domain Eukaryota; kingdom Metazoa; phylum Arthropoda; class Insecta; order Coleoptera; family Chrysomelidae; genus Diabrotica; species Diabrotica virgifera. Next base: position 97,549,551 of record NC_065444.1, read on the forward strand.
TATTACAAATATAATCTGTATAATTTATAAGACTATACAAATCAAAGAAAATACCATTTTATAAATGCAAGAAACACATTTGATTTGTTTTTATTCCAAATTGAAAATAAAATGTGACAACTGTCAGATTTAACTAAAATGTCATGTTAGAATAAATGTCATAAATGTGTATTATCACGGACTTAACCTTTTTCCTATCATTTGTTACGCACTGAAAAATGCTCATGAAAAGGACAATATATAAAATATATAGGCTACGTCTAAGAAGAAAAGAAATACGGGAAGACTTAGGAAGACATAAAAAATATATAGCCTATGAAGCGCTAAAGAAATAAGGATAAAAATATGGATCAAACGATAAATAAAAAGGAGCTACTATAGTACGCGGTCTACCATCGCGTTTATAAACGAATAAATAGGAAGAATTATTATTTTAATTCTACAAATAATCCTTTTTTAAATATATTATGTATCTATATTTACTATTCCCAATTAAAATGATAAATTGATATGTAGTCCAGGGTGCATCTGTTTTGAGATGGACGTTGAGAGGTGACTCAAATTTTTTTGCAGAAATTGCTTGAAAATAACTCAAATAATAATATTTGAGTTATCCTCCCACTCAAAATGATCCGGAACATTGTTTAAATAATCAAAACGTCAAAAAATGAAGGAAAAATTCGATTTTTTTTCTTCGTTTTTTGATTTTAACTTTAAAAGTATCCATTTGCGAGAAAAGTTATACTGACATAAAAGTTGTGTAATTAAATTTCCAACAATATAGAATTGGTTGAAACTTTAAAAAATAGTCACCCTTGTTGTAAAATAGCAATAATTGCGGAAAAAACTATACAAAAACAAGTATTCGCATTCTACGTTTTTCAACCATTTATGCTACACTTGGGACCTTCATATTTTACCCAAAAAAACTTTATAATATAGTAAAACAACACTGGAAATTTCATTAGGATTGGTTTAATAGATTTTGCAAAATAAATATTGCGATCCATCTTTCGCAAAAAAAATTCATTTTTTCAAAATGTTGTAGGACTGAAAATAAAGCAGGTAGCAAGTTGAAAAATTTTTTACATATAGAACAATACTGTACCTTTCATTTGCAAAATTAAAATCGGTTACCTGCCACGGCGTCAGGAATTTTTTTAAATAAACATTAATTTTTGGTGCTACGCGCAGGACAGCGGTGTTAGATTCACACAAGTTGAGTTCCACCAAAATTTCTTCCAATCTTTATCTTATATATTATTTTCTTACTCTATATTTTGTTGTATTTTAATATTTTAATTCCACAAAAATCAAACTAAATTTATTATTGTTTGTGAAATATTGTTTAAACAATTGTATATGTTTAAAAATAATAAACTTTTATTCTCTAAGTTAAAATATATGAACAAAGAAAGTTTTTGCTAAAAAAAGTGTTATTTCAAAGGATAGAGTATGTGTTTTTATTTTGCAATAAACAAATTTAAGTATTTATTTATATCGAAATGTAATAAAAATTAAAATGTATCAATCATTATCAAAGGTCATTGGAATGCCCAATCAGAGCAAACTATCCGCTGTCCTTCGCGTAGCACCAATAATTAATGTTTATCAAAAAAAAAATTTCTGACACCGTGGTAGTTAATCGATTTTAATTTTACAAATTGCAAATGAAAGGTACAGTACACTTCTATACGCAAAAAAAAATTCAACTTGCTATCTGCTTTATTTTCAGTCCTGTAACATTTTGAAAAAATGAATTTTTTTTGCGAAAGCTGGATTGCAAAATTTATTTTGCAAAATCCATTGAAACGATGTTAATGAAATTTACAGTATTATGTTACTATATCATAAAGTTTTTCTGCGTGAAATATGAAGGTCCTAAGTGTAGCATAAATGGTTGAAAAACGTAAAATGCGAATACTTGTTTTTGAATGTTTTTTTCGCAATTATTGCTATTTTGCAAAAAGGGTGACTATTTTTTAAATGTTTAACTAATTCCATGTCGTAGGAAATTTAATTACGCAACTTTTATGTGAGTACAACTTTCTTAAAGTTATAATCAAAAAACGAAGAAAAAAATCGAATTTTTCCTTCATTTTTTGACATTTTGATTATTTAAACAATGTTCCGGACCTTTTTAAGAGGGAGGATAACTCAAATATTATTATTTGAGTTATATTCAAGCAATTTCTGCAAAAAAATTTGAGTCACCTCTCAACGTCCAAATGTACTAATATTTTTACAGATGCGTCCTGGTCTAATGCCAAAGTATCTTTACAAAGTGAATAAAGCGCCTAAATCCGAAAAAATTTTAATTTAATTTTACAAATGAATACTTTGTCATATTAATTTACTATTTTAGTTGGGAATAAGCCACAAAATTGGCCTATTTTGCACACTATAATAGATAGGGATAGGTAGACCACATAAAATAGTAGCAAAAATTTATCAATCATGCACCTTATCAATAAGGAGTTTATTGGAGAAAGTAATACAGTATTGTTTGTTTGTAAAGTAAATAGGAATAACTTACATTTTTCAAGTAACTTTCACATAACAAGTTTGGGAAATTATAGTTGTATTAGTTCCCATTTTCATCTTGATGTTCAACTGGTAACAGTTTAACAGAAAAAATGTCGTTTAAAAACACGTCATTACATATTTCTCCCATTATATGTCTGGTACTATTGTACTATATTCATATGTTTAAGTTTTATTTAACATATCTTTTAATAATATTCGCGTATAACGTAATAAAGTCCCGTATTGTCTCGGTACCACTTCACAATATTTCCGTCGTGTTAAGAATGCACTTCTTTACAGTCGGTGTCATCGACAGCAAACTTTTGACGTATGCAGTTCCGATAACCTTGTAGTCACCCACATGGTGATGGTGGTACTAGTGGTACTGTCATACACATACATAGTATTTTAGTAGTCTCATAGACAGACCGGTCCGGTAAGAACTCAATTCTTCGCACATTCGTGTACTTTCGACTTTCGCCTTACAGGTAGGTTTACCTGGAGAAGCTGTTGCCAGCTTTGTAGATTTCGTTAAACTTATATATACAGGGTGCGGTATTAGTGCGAGGAAGTCCAATTACTCGTTTGTCGTAAGAGATACGAAAAAAATTATTTAGGTAAAAGTTGGGGCATAGATAGGACCATAATTTAAAAATATCTTCAAATATACAGGGCACAGGGCCACCCGTATTGACAGGGTGACACAAACTTATGGTTTTTAATGAAGCACCCTGTATATTTTTACATTTTTGGATTCTCCTCGATGTCTTCTTTCTTAAAATATAAGGTTTTGCGATATTATACGAGGTAGTTTAAAAGATACTTACGTTTTTTTGTTAATTTCGTAGCAACAGTCACATCCTGTAGAATTGTAGTGATTTGACATCAAAATTTCTATTATGTTCAAATGGTTTTAAATATACCTTGTTTGCTATTGTCTGCTATTGTTAAAAAATATTAATTTAGCGAAATGTTTAATTTTAGTATACCTACAGGGTTTGTCGAGTCAGAATGAGAATTTTCTGAGTTTTCTTAAATTGAACATCCTGTATTTTATTATTGTAGTGAAATGATATTTTATGTTACTTTTTTAGTTCTTATCTTCCCTATATCTATCTGCTTTAATTTGTGATGTATTCGTGATTCTTTAAGTCAAACATTAATTGCAACAAAAATTACGTCAAATATTATTAGGTTGGCCGTGAAAATATTCAATCAAAAACGATTTTTCGAAAATAAATAGGCTTTATAATAAATTCGCTTATAGGGAATGTTTAAGAAATAAAAAAGTACCATCAAATACCACTTCATTGCAATACTAAAATACAGGGTGTTTTATTCAAGAAAACTCCTTGTTTTATTCAAGAAAATTTAACAATAGTACCTAGACCATATTAAAATTCATATGAACATAAATAGATTTTTTAATGTCAAATCACTACAATTCTTCAGGAATGTTGCTACGAAATTAATAAAAAAACGTAATTATTTTTTATTATTTTAAAACCTTATATTTTGAGAAAGAAGATATCGAGGAGAATCCAAAAATATAAAAATATATAGGGTGTATCATTAAAAATAACATACGGGTGACTCTGTATATTTGAAAATATATTTAAATTATGGTCCTATCTTTTCCCGAACTTTTACCTAAATAATCTTTTTCTTATCTCTTACGACAAACGAGTGATTGGACTTCCTCGCATTAATGTCGCACCCTGTAGATACAGTGGTCAAAAAATAATTAAATAATTATTACTTTTATGATTGTTTTGATATTTATTTAGACCGAGCAGTATCGTCGCCCCCGCTAGCAAAATTATTCCGATTCGATTTTTTTGCACAAACTTACTCAAAAAGATGTCCTTATAACATATCCACAGGATGCCGGGCGGTACCGTGGTCGAAAAATTGTTTAAACATTTTTTTAAACAAATTCACAAAAATAATTTTTTCATTTCGAACAATTTTTTTTTGATAATTTGGGTCATTATGAGCAAAAAAGGTCTCTTCTCATTTTTTTCTACAATTGATTGTTGTTGAGTTACATGCTATTAAAAATTTGAAAAATGCGAAAATAGCCATTTTCAAGGTTTAATAACTCGATTAAAAATTATTATTATGAAATTCAAAAAATAACCAAATCAAGTTTCAAACCCCTTCTTAGAGGTCCTGAAGAGATTTTTGACATTATTTTATTACACAGCTGCTATTTTTAATTATTAACAATTAGCGCTATTATCCAGAATGTATCGTCGCCCCCGTTAATGAAATTATTCCGATTTGATTTTTTTGCACAAACTTACTCAAAAAGAGGTCCTTATAACATATCCACAGGGTGCCAAGGCCAAAAAATTGTTTAAACAATTTTTTTAAAACAAATTCACAAAAATAATTTTTTCACTTCGAACAATTTTTTTTAGATAACCTGGGACATTCTGAGCAAAAAAGGTCTCTTGTGATTTTTTCTCTAAAATTGACTGTTGTCGAGTTATACGCGATTTAAAATTTGAAAAACGCGAAAATGGCCATATAACTCAACAACAATCAATTTTAGAGAAAAATCACAAGAGACCTTTTTTGCTCAGAATAATCCAAAATATCTAAAAAAAATCGTGCACAATGAAAAAATTATTTTTGTGAATTTGTTTAAAAAAATTGTTTAAACAATTTTTCAACCACGGCACCTCCCGGCACCCTGTGGATAAAGACCTCTTTTTGAGTATGTTTGTGCAAAAAAATCTAATCGAAATAGTTTCGCTAACGGGGGCGAAGATACAGTTGGACTATAGCGCTAATTGTTAATAATTAAAAATAGTAGCTTTGTAATAAAATAATGCCAAAAATCTCTTCCGGACCTTGAAGAAGGGGTTTGAAACCTGATTTGGGCTGGAATTTCGTAATAATAATTTTTAATCGAGTTATTAAGCCTTGAAACTGACCATTTTTGCATTTTTCAAATTTTTAATTGCATATAACTCGACAACAATCAATTTTAGAGAAAAATGACAAAAGACCTTTTTTGCTCAGAATGAACCAAATTATCTAAAAAAAATTGTTCGAAATGAAATAATTATTTTTGTGAATTTGTTTAAAAAATTTGTTTAAACAATTTTTCGACCACGGCACCGCCCAGCACCCTGTGGATATGTTATAAGAACCTCTTTTTGAGTAAGTTTGTGCAACAAAATCGAATCGGAACAATTTCGCTAGCGGGGGCGACGATACTGACCGGTCTAATTGCGAATTTTTCTTTGATTACTATCATTTATTAACAACGTTAATAAAAATTTTGTGTTTATATGGAGTAAAGTCCGTTCAGGAACTCCGTATTTGCATATCGAATCGAAATACAGTGCATCAAGAACCGACAGAATAACGCAAAAAGACGAAAAACATAATATGTACGTTGTAAAACAAAAAGAGATGAAACTAGTAGAGGTGGGAAATTATCAATAGAAACCAATTTGGGAAATCAATTTTCATTATATTGATTATTTCATTCATAAGAGATTCTGACCAATAGAAAGCTACAGAAATCTGAATTAAATCGATAATTTTTGATAATCTCCCGTCGTTAAGTATATTACGTCAGATGCCCTTCGTTGCTACGAAAAAATACATTCAGTGACATAAATAACAATTAATGTTTTAAAAATTATAAAAGTGATGACTTTCAATCGTCAAATATTTATAAAAACTGTGTGTTTAATGGTACTTACATAAATAAATTACAATAAAATTTTGGTTTTGAACAGTTTTATTCATGAAATAATCGCAACAAATTGCACTCGATCTCTGAAATTAATATAGAATTTTTGCTCTCGTGACACTTTGACATAATTTCACTCGCCTTCGGCTCGTGAAATTAAAACTGTCAAAGTGTCACTCGGGAAAAATTCAATAATTTCAGAACTCTTGTGCAATTACTACTGATAATTTATCATCTTTAAACGTATCGAAGGAATATGGCAACTAAAACTATTACTGTCACAGTGACAGTTGTCTAAATATAAACAATGCATAATTTGGAAAATGATCTGCAAGGACAAAATAACTAATATCAAGTACTGCTACAGGTAAAAAATAAGAAAAAAGCTAACAGTGACAATTAAAACAAAGAAATAGAATGTCCAGGACATCGTATACTTACATGATGACTACTGAAATTTTACAGCTGATAGTAGAGATAAGACTACAAAAAATATCAAAGTAGGATATAAAAACATCAGCAAAATAATCAAATCATCATAGAAAAAAATAGGACAATTAATACGAACAAAACGTGTTATGGTCAAATTGCGGGTTTCTCCAATTGCTTTAAAGCAGTAATAGCCCAATAAATGACCGTTTTGGAGTGTAATTTCCAGGGGCAACTCCGAATTGCATGAAAATTTTGATTTAGGTTCTACTTGCCCTCCACTTCAAAGTTGAATTTGTGCCGTTGGTTGCTTTTACTTGGGGGGTGACATTTACCCCTTCTCGGGGGGTGAAAACGCGTGTTTAAAATAAGGCCGGAAATGGATAAATTGACTTATTTTAAGCACCTTTTGTTCTATAAAGTTTTTTACTTAAGTCAATACTTTTCGAGTTATTCGCGATTTAAAATGTTGATTTTTCGACAAAAATAACTACGTTTTCAGACCGTTTTTCTCTAATAACTCAAAAAGTAAATATTTTATCGAAAAAAATATTTTCAGCAAAAGTGTAGCCTATTAAAAAACGAAAACAATGGTGTACCAGTAAAGTCTATAAATTGAGTAAAAGCAAAGTTGTATCTCATGAAAAATACGTTCTTATTCGTCTAATTCCAAATCGAATAATTCAACGCGAAATCACCGAAGAAAGAAGCGTTTTTCGGGAAAACCTTATTAAAATTTTTAAAGTATCGAAAAAAAGCTTATTATTTGTTTTTTACAAAAGTTTACAGCATCAAAAATAAACGAGTTACACTGAAAAAAAAAGTTGGCCCCTTTTTTTTGGAAAAAAAATCGTGAAACCCTCCCTCTATTTAGCACCCTAAATGAAATTAATCGTTTGGCTTTACCATTAACTGTATGTGTATTGTTTATATGATCTGTAAGTTTGATTGGTTTGAAGTGCTTATTAATGAAAACATTTGGTTTTATAGTAAAAAAAAATTTTCTAAAAATTTTTGAAAAATTTAATTCTTTCAAAATAACTTAAAAACTATTAGTGACAATAAAAATCTTAAAGAGTAAAAAAATGTAGGTTTTGCTATCATAAATATGATAGTTTCATTTTGTTTCTCCGTAAGACAAAAATTGGTTAAGATATGGCTGTTCAAAATTTGCATACACTCGTGATTAGTGACCCATTCAAGCTTTCTCAATTATAACCCTTTCAAAAGTAAACTTTTTAAACCGATGAGACTGACATATCATATAAAAAATAGATAGGTAAGTAAATTGTTTGTAAAGCGGTAGTGATTAATTTCATTTGGGGAGCTAAACACGGCGAGATTTTTTACAAAAAAAGAGGGCCAACTTTATTTTGAGCGTAACTCGCATATTTTGAATGCTAAAACTTTTGTTAAGAATTAAAATAAAGCTTTTTATAAACACTTTAAAAAAAATTAAATGGGTTTTTCCCGAAAAGTGCTTAATTTTTCGGTGATTTCATCTTGAAATATTCGATTTGGAATTAGACGAATAAGAACGTATTTTTCATGAGCTACAACTTTGTTTTTATTTGATTGATAGACTTTGCTGATAAACCATTTTTTTGGGTTTTTTATAAGCTACACTTTTGCTAAGGATATTTTTTCGATAAAATATTTACTTTTTGAGTTATTTGTGAAAAACCGTCTGAAAACATAGTTTTTTTGTCGAAAAATCAACATTTTCAATGGCAAATAACTCGAAAAGTATTGACTTACGTAAAAAACTCTATAGAATAAAAGTTGCTTAAAATCAGTCAATTTATCCATTTCCGGTCTTATCTTGAACGTATGTTTTTTCAGCCCCGAGAAGGGGTGACTGTCACCCCCCAAGTAAAAGCAACCAACGGCACAATTTCAACTTTGAAGTGGAGGGTAAGTAGAACCTAAATCCAAATTTTCATGCAATTCGGAGTTGCTCCTGAAAATTACACGGTATCGCCGAATTTCCCGTTCATTTACTGGGCTATAAGTAGGTAACATTTATTTTTGACATCTTAGTTTAAAACTTTCATCATTAAATACTCCATATAGCGCACCCATAGATTATTACTTTCGTCAACTATAAAATAAATCGAGTTTTCTGCAACAATTTTTCAAATTTTTCTTAGGCGGTGGACTCCAACAGACGCTGTAGGCTGCGTACAGCGTCACGCAGTAGGAAAATTGTTCATTTTCGTCACTTTTAATAAACTTTGAAGGATAAAAACTATCTTACAACCGAAACTAGTTAAAAAAAAGAGTAATTCTAAAACAAATTCAAATTGCGGGTTGAATTGAAGTGACCAACGATTTAGCTGGTTGTCTCCAATAGACGCCACCTGTACACCTAGACACGCTGTACGCATCTGTACGCTGCATGCGTACAGCGTGTATTGGAGACCACCGCCTTATAGTCTCGTCGTAGCCAATTTCGACATATTTTGCAAAATATTTCTGCAAAATGAGGTAAAAGTGACATTCTTCACTTTTGAAATTGAAATTCACGTAGATAACAAGGCATCGCAAAGGTCCTGGTCTGGTTAAAAAGTTACCGCTCGGTTTCTTGTGTCCCTAAACACTGCGCCATCGTCAATTGCCCTTTTGAATAGGGCTCTGTAATATGGTCCGAGAGCTGTTAGACATTTTTGAGTAGGTATTTTAGGCAATCTGAAAATTTTTCAGGTGATTCTTCCATGATAGCCTAATACACAAATGCCGGTCTGGCTGGAGGGTAGAGGTTATTTTCCCAAAAAATCCCCCCCAAAGTTAACAAATGGGTAAAAATTGTTATAACAAAAAATATCATTGACGTGACTTTAAAGTAGGTAAATTAAATTATTCAAGTATAAAGAAAATAAACAGGCCAGGCGATTTACGAGAGATTTTAAATTTTAACTCTGTAAGATGATTGTATGAGCGCCTCAGGATTATTTTCAGGGAGTGCATCGAAACTTCAGAAGATTGCATCTGAACCTGTAAATACTATTAACCAGTGTAAAATATACAACTATACATGCATAGCTATGTACTTTCTTTCCTAACAGGGGGGTGCACTTGTTATTTTGATTTTTTAATATTAAAAATAAGTTTTTTTGGTGAAATTTTTTAACTGCTAGGTGATAAGGTGATCAACCAAATTACTTGTGCTTGTGAATAAAAAGCGCTATAGATAAGCAGCAGTGTGAGAAAGAGCGTATACCGATAGCTGTTTTCGACCTCTATCGCGGTGCATGAGTCCGTTCTCTCGAGCAAAATCACGTGACCTGGCGATACCCATGTTGTTGTACCTCAAAACGTTGGAGTAATTATTATATGTTTTAGATTTTTAAGTATCTTTTTATTAACTAAAAAAAATAATACGTACTATACAATAGATTTTGCAAATATTATGGAATAAAAAAAATTATTATAAATATATAGGTAGGCAGAAAAGTTTAAAAATAAACCAAATTAATTCTGTATCCGAATCTTGTACTTCTTCAAATTCTTCATCTAAGCTCCAATATTCATTTTCTTCATCTTCTTCTTCTCTCCTCTAGACTCGGATTCGTCTATATTATCTATAAATAGTCATATGTCTCTGTCCTCTTATATGGAGTCGAAGCCTGGACAATCACGGACATAAGTAAAAAGACTTGCCATTTTTGAAATGTGGTGTTTTCGAAGAATGTAAAAAATATCATGGACCCAACACGTAACAAACACGGAAATATCAAGAAATATGAAAAAGAAATACTCAACATTATGAAGGAAAGAAAAATGAGCTACTTACATCACATATTAAGAAATGAAAACATGAGTTGATGCGATTAGTTATACAAGGAAAAGTGGAAGAAAGAAGAGAACCGGGAAGACGACGCATATCCTGGTTGAAAATTTTAAAGGATTGGAGTGTAAAAACAAAAATAGAACTCTTCTAAATCGTTGCAGGCAGAATAAAATAGGCCGTGATGATCGCCATCGTCCTGAAATCATGAGGCACACGAAGAAGAAGAAGATTGAATTAATTCAATAAACACATAACTATTTATAGATCATATAGAGGAATCCGAGTCTCGAAGGGTGTCCGACGAAAAAGCAGAAGAAAATGAGTATTCTAGCTCAAATGAAAAGTTTGACTCAAACTTCATATGAAGTTAGCGAAACATCGAATATTAAAAAAAATAAAAAAGCGGCAAAATAATTTTTCCACAACTAATGAGCGGAAAATTCAGCACCAACTCGATTTGAATTTGAAACATTTTTTGCTGTTGTGATTCGATAACTTATTAATAACATATTATGAAGTTAGCAAAACATCGAATATTAAACAAAATATAACAGCGGCAAAAAAAGCGGCAAATTCAGCACCAACTCGATATGAATTTGAAACATTAATCGCTGTTGTGATTTGCTAAGTTCATATGAAGTTAGCGAATAATCTATGTTTTGGTTTATATTTTACGCGCCAACAATCTTGTACGTAGGTATTTTGATATATTTCCAATTAATAAATTAATTAATTCAAAAATTAATAAAGTAACGACCAGTCTAGATTAATATGTTTTTTTTTCGAAAAATTATTTTGATTGAATATTTTCACGGTCACCTAATAAAATTTCACGTACTTATTTTTTGTTGCAATAAATAATGTTTGGCTTAAAGAATCGCGAATAACTCACAAATTAAAGCACGCAGGTATAGGGAATACTTAAGAAATAAAAAGTACCATAAAATATAATTTCATTACAATACTAAAATACTATTAAAAGAGAAATACAAACTTTAAGAAAACTCACAAATACTCATTCCAAGTTTTGACCAACCCTGTATACTAAAACTAAACGTTTCTCTATAATAATAATGTTTAACAATAGCAGACTATATTAAAAATCGTTTGAACATAAATAGACATTTTTATGTCAAATTACGACAATTCTACAGAGTGTGAATATTGCTACGAAATAAACAAAAAAACGTAATTATCTTTTAAACTACTTCGTATATTACTACAAAAGCTTATATTTTGGGAAAGAAGACATATAAGAGAATCCAAAAATGTAAAAATATACAGTGTGTTCCATTAAAAAAAAACATAAATTTGTGTCACCCTGTCAATTCAGATAGCCCTGTATATTTGGAAATATTTTTAATATTCGATATAGAGCCAAATGAAAATAACAAAAATATACTTAACCTGCAAGTCCTACAAAACTGTATAATAACAGTAGAACCACCCAGAATAAAAATACAATAGTACAATGCACCAGGTGTCAAAAATACGAGCACTCGAAAAGTTACTGCCTGAGGCCATTCGCCTGTGTTAAATGCGCTGGATCGCATGACACAAAAACCTGCAAAAAAGCACGCGACACACCAGCAACATGTGCCTTATGTAATGGCAATCATATCCAGCAAACTATAAATAAGGATGTGCTATATATCAAGACCTAGTAAATTCGAAAAACAAAAATATAACAAGCAGCATTCCTATACCTAGAGTTGCTAGTCTAAATAATAACACTAATACTCACCACATTCATCAATCACATGTAACATAAATATGCTCAAGTTGCAGCAACTAATACTTCTTCACAAGACAACAACAATAATTCAGACCTGTCAAATAAACTTACAGAATTCCTCAACGAATTTAAAAATATGTTTGCACAATTGATAAACCAAAACAGCATGATACTAAGCATGCTTACAACAGTGATAAATAGAATGTCATAATGGCTAACTCACTTAGGATAACAGAGTGGAACGCAAATGGTCTAACAAACCATGTGCAAGAAATTATACTATTTCTAAAATTATACAAAATAGACATCCTACTTATCTCTGAGAGTCACACAACTGAGAGGTCTTTTATAAAAATTCCACACTACTCTATTAAGCAAAGCATCCAGATGGAACAGCACATGCTGGTTCAGTTGTAATAATTCTTACAGCTATAAAACACTTCGAACTTGCTCCATATATCACCAACAAAATTCAGAGTACTATTATAAAAGTACATGCCTCACCAGTCCAAACAATAGCTTCTATCTACAGCCCACCACGCCACACCATCAATCTGGAGGAACACAGAGAGTTTTTTGAACAACTTGGCTCACATTTCCTAGTGGCAGGGACTGGAATGCAAAACATACAACCTGGTGAGCAAGACTGATATCTCCAAAAGGCAGAAATCTATTAAAGGTCATACAAGATAATAACCTGAAATACCTAACAACTGGTACCCCCACATACTGGCCCACTGATAACAACAAAATTCCTGATCTATTAGACTTCACTATAACTAAGGGAAAAGGGAATACCTGGAATACACAGCGACATCACCCCTAGTTTTGATCTACATTCGGACCACAGCCCCATCTTGATTACCTTAAGTACCAATATAATTTGGAAAACTCTTACACCAAGGCTATGTTCCAGTAAAACGAATTGGGTACAATTCAAATAAGAAATCAATGAAAAAATATCTCTTGACATTCGGTTTAAACACAAAAACGATATTGAAGAAGCTGTAAAATATCTAACGGAACAAATACAATAGGCCGCTTGGAAAACTACTCCTATAAAGAAAAAAACCATTGATGAAATATAGTACCTATACCCCTCCACATTAGAACATTACTAGAAAAGAGAAGAAGAGCCCGTCGCAAGTAACAAAGAACAAGAAATGCGATAGATAAAACAGATCTAAACAGGCTCACACACAGACTTCATTCCGCTATCCAAAAACGAATCATTTGAAAGATATGTCACAAACCTTTCTCTTGACGACAACTCTCTTTGAAAAGCCACAAAGAAATTAAAAAAACTAGTAGTAATGAAATCATCAATTAGGGAAAATGATGGAACCTGGGCTCGATCAGATATAGAAAAATCAAACAGATTCGCAGAACATTTATCAACCGTCTTCTCCGCCCCACAGGCCAACGATCTTAACGACGAGAAAATTAGAGACTTCCTTAATGCACCCTGTCAGCTATCATTACCACTAAAATACTTCTCACCAAACGAAGTCCGTAACGAAATCAACCTACTTAACCCTCATAAAGCTCCAGGATTTGACCTTATAACTGGCGAAATCTTAAAAAATCTCCCAAGAAAAGGTGTCGTCTTAATAACTATTATTTTTAATAGCCTCCTGAGACTATGCTATTTCCAGTGCAATGGAAGTATGCACAAATCATAATGATACCTAAACCTGGTAAACCTCGAACTGAAGCCAGTTCGTACAGACCAATAAGTCTCCTTCCGACTTTATCAAAAGTCTTCGAAATGTTAATCCTTAACAGAATAGAAACAATAATATAGGTACATATAGAAAACCTGATCCCAGATCATCAGTTTGGTTTTCGCTCAAATCACTCAGCCATACAACAGTGCCATAGATTAATCAACAAAATAAAAGAGAGCCTAGAAGGGAAACAAATCTGTCTATCAGCATTCCTCGATATACAGCAAGCATTTGATAGAGTGTGGCACGAGGGTCTTCTCTTCAAAATAAAAACTCAGCTAACTGACCAAATCTATCTCCTCCTTAAATCATACTTGTCCGACAGATTCATTCATTCCTTTAACAAATCTTCACTGCTGATATTTCTGTTAGAGAAAATACACTAATGGCAACATTTGCGGATAACACTGGTATACTAGCATCAGACATCAACGAAATATTAGCATTTAACAAATTGCAAAATCATCTCAATGAACTAGAAGTCTGGTTTAGATGCTGGAAAATAAACGTCAACACAAACAAATCTTGTCAAGTAAATTTCACAAATCGAAGAATTAGATGTCCACAATTACACCTAAATAATTCACCGATACCAATAAAAACAGAAGTACAGTACCTGGGCCTTCATCTAAACGAAAAACTTACTTGGAAATCACATATTGCGGCCAAACGACGACCCCTCGACCTAAAAGTTAAAAATATGAGCTGGCTCATCAATAGAAGATCGCAACTTTCATTAGAAAACAAACTGACCATCTATAAAACAATACTCAAACCAGTGTGGACATACGGAATCGAGCTGTGGGGCTGCAGCAAACCATCCAACACCAAAATACTACAGACATTCCAGTCAAAAACTATTCGTATGCTAGCTAAAGCCCCATGGTACGTGTCAAACCAAACCCTTCATACAGACCTCAACATTCCCTTCATCAATGATGTGATTGCTGACCACTCCATAAGACACATGAATCGCAGCGCATACCATCCAACCCACCATCAGCAGCGCATACCATCCAGAAGACCTAGCTGCTAGGTAAATTCCAGAGAGTCGTCAATGGACGACACCTGCCACAAGCCAAGAACATACATATTTACTTATTACTTTATTGAAGTAGATTGTAAATGAGCAATAAATAAATAAATAAATAAAAAATATATAATCTTTATGTTACATTTTTCCCGACGTCAATCCTTCTCGTTGCTTCCTGGGATCACTGGCAGATGCTTTCCCAACTTTATGAAGCCCATGTGCATTTCAATGTTTATCTCGATGACTTATTTCATTGCATGATCTGTAATTATCTGTGTTGTTCTATTTTATCTCTTACTGCTGCGAAAAAGATTCTAGAAATTGAATAAATTACAGTAATCCCTCTGTAGTTTTTATTCGATATCTTGCCTCTCCTCTTTCAATTCTATTGAATAACACTGGAATAAAAACGACCGTTTTCTGGTCCGGAGCTTTGTTGTTTTTGGCTTTTTTAAATGCTTTGTTTATGTCTTCGTCGTGATTTCAGCTTCGCATTAGAGCAACAGAACAATATAGGGTGAGGCAGATAACTGGCCTATTAGAAATATCTCGAGAACTAAAGACAACAGAATCATGAAAATTGAAATAAAGGGGTTTTGAAGGATGATCTATTAAATGAAAATATTTTCATCTCTTTGCAACTTTCGGTTATACCGGAAGTTGCTTATAACTTCGTTTTTTTAAATGGGACACCCTGTATATTTTTACATTTTTTGATTCTCTTCGATGTCTTTTTTCTTAAAATATGAGGTTTTGTAATATTATACAGGGTATTTTAAAAGATAATTACGTTTTTTTATTAATTTCGTAGCAACATTCACACCCTGTAGAATTGTAGTAGTTTGACATCTAAAACTCTACTTACGTTCAAATGATTTTTAATATACTCTACTATTGTTAAGAATCATTAGTATAGCTAAATTTTTAATTTTAGTATACAGGGTTGGTCGAAACTCGGAATGAGTATTTTCTGAGTTTTCTTAAATGGAATACCCTGTATTTTTGTATTGTAGTGAAATGATATTTTATAGTACTTTTTTATTTCTTAAGCATTCCCTATACCTAACTGCTTTAATTTGTGAGTTATTGGTGATTCAAGCTAAACATTAACTGCAACAAAAATACGTAAAATTTTATTAGATTGGCCGTGAAAATACTTAATCCCAAATAATTTTTCAGAAATAAATACATATTAATCCAGACTGGTCCTTAAAATTACCAATAATGGTTTAGCTATCAAAATACCTACGTAGTTAAGATTGTTGGTGCGAATAACAATTAAGCACAAATTAAAGCGGTTAGGTATAGGGAATGCTTAAAAAATAAAAAAGTACCATAAAATATCATTTCATTACAATACTAAAATACAGGGTGTTCCATCAGGCGCGGATCTAGAAATTCATAATAGACAAGAATCTACAGGTCGAGCAAGTCTCGTAAATTTCACGATTGCGAGCCACGCTTCACGCAACCGTGTTTGCGTACTTGTGTTTCGAGTTGCGTGGTCGTGCGGAGTAAAATCCGTTCCAACATGCTGTCAAAATTAAATCAATATGTCAATATGGCTACTGGGTGTAAAAGATAAATCTTATTCTATCTGTTCTTAACGAGTTTTAGATAATTTTAGTTGTATTTCTTTGTAATTTTGTGTTGTACAAAGATTAATTTAACATTTTCTCTGGAAGTATTAATTTAGGAAGATAATATGCTTCATTGGTGTTGTGTTTTGAAGTGTGAAATGCAAAGTACCTAATTGTGATAAAGTCAAGATAAAGTTCACTTTTAAACTGAACTAAATAAGGTATCTGAGAGACAACAATGGTTAAATGCAATACAATGTACAGGTTTTACTAGCGAAATGAAAATTTTCCTGTCCTGTCTGCTGAAATCATTTTATATCTGGTAAGTTACAATTACAACAGTAACGATTTTTGAAGATGTTAACATTTTAATCTTATAGGAAAACCAGCCGACTTAATCGATAATAACAATCTCCAGATTGGGTTCCTTCAATAAATATGGGCTATAAGCACAATGAAATAAGTTCCCCAAAATCTAAAATGGAGTGGTATCAAAGGAGAATTAAAGGAAAAAATATTCATATTGAAATTATTTATAAGGCACTGGACTGCCTTAAATTCTACAATAATACTAGGTGGGTAAATGATTTTAGACATTTTTCATTAAGAGTAGATTAAGATTAAGTAGATTTTCATTCAATAGATTTAAGACTTGTTTACACAGGTAGAGTAATGATGCAAGTACTTGACAGAGTAGAGTAACTCTACCTGTAAAAATGCTCAGCACAGTAGAATAGCTGGTAGAGTGTATAGTTGGAGTTAAAGTAGAGTGACTAGCAACCTATGGCAAAGTAATTACTCTATGACCACCACTACTGCCGAAATGTCTACTTGGCTGCACACTCTACCCATGGAACACGCTCAATTATGGCAGAATAGAGTAGGTAGGAGAGTACATGGGGGCGCTGTCATTCTGGCTGGAATTGTGTTTTGTGTAAATAGTGAAAATGAAGTTCACCGAAGATGAAACTTTAAAACTTGTAGAGCTATAATACGGCGAATACCAGTGTTTATGGAATTTAGGTAGTGTATACTACAGAAATAAAAGTTTGCAGCAAGCTGCGGAGGATGAAATCGTCGAAAGAATGGCAAAGGGGGCTTTGGAGTAAACGAGCTTAAGCAAAAAATTAAGAATTTAAGGTGCACTTATAATCAAGAGTGTTTAAAAATACAAAAATCGGTTTCACTATACTAGCATCAGTACTATACTTGTACTCTCCTCATGTGAATGGTATCAAGCCATTTTTGGTAGAGTACTACCGCTACTCTACTCCCCTCAAAACTCTACCCATGTAAACAAGTCTTTAGAAACAGTGGAAAATGAGGTAGCTAGTAGAGTAGTAGTAGAGTAAAATATACTGGTTTAGCAAATTACAATGTTTTAAGGTAATACAGTAGCGATAAACAGGTAGCCAAAACGTGTTCCAAGATTGTCACTGTAATTATGAATATTTTTTCGAGGCATTTGGCACACGTATTCGTAAAATAATAAAGAATGGCGGTACAGAGCCCAATTTGAAAAATATATTAATATGTGGAAATTACTCTATAATTATACAATATTTAAAAAACGAGCCTGTACCGCCATTAAGAAGAACAAAAAAATACACTTTCTTCAAATAAACTTTTTTATCCGATGCCTAGATTTTGTGTAATTTTGGAACTACTAATGAAATAAAAAATTTTAGTAGTTCCAAAATAACACAAAATCTGATAAAAAAGTTGTATTTGAAGAAAGTGTATTTTTTTGTTCTTCTTAATGGCGGTACAAGCTCGTTTTTTTATATTGTATTTAATTACAGAGTAATTTCCACATAATATATTTTTCAAATTGGGCTCTGTACCGCCATTCTTTATTATATTACGAATATGTGTGCCAAATATCTTGAAAAATATTCAAAATTACAGCCGCAATCTTGGAACACATTTTCGCTACCTGCTGATCGATACTGTTTCCTCTTAAGATAGTTTTAATAGTTATTTATGATATAAGTATTAAAAGTACAATTTTAAGACGCGCATGTGAAAGTTAACTTGAAAAAATAATTTTATTAATGTTTTGACTTCCACATCAGATGTCATTGTCAAAATACAAAATATTTATTATTATTAGGTTTGTTCTAGCAAACAGTCAAACTAGTCAAAAACCATCAGCAAACAGTTGGTCAGTAAAAGAACATAATACAGTCACCAGTGCGATCCCCTCTACTCGCGCTGGTCCACTATTCGCTGATGGTTTCAAACTGATGCTAGAACAAACCTATTATTATTATGCATATCATTATCTGTAAATAATATTTCTTCTGATTGTTAATTGTAAAGGATAGAAAAATTACCATTTATTTCATTTTTTTTAGAATCAGCTGAGAGAAGTGGTCTACAAAAAACCAGGAAGGAAACGGAATATGTGGCTACGAAAGGCAAAAGAAAGGTTTACAAAGCAAATGTGACACATTTTTTTGAAATATTTAGGAATATCAGTAAATTGCATTAAAAGAATGTATGAAAAGATTTTGTTCAATAAAAATGTTTATATTTATCAAGGATGTATTATTTGGTATGGCCACATATCGTCAGTGATGTAATAATACATCCTATCTGTTTTTTCATGAGTTTTGTAAGAGAGACTAAAAACTTGTCTTAGGGTCACCTCCTGTTTTCATATGATATTTTTTGACTTGTTTTGTAGTAAATTAAACTATCTATGAACTACAAAACAAGTCAAAACTTACATATGAACACAGGAGGTGACCTTAAAACATGTTTTTCCATCTCTCATACAAAACTCATGAAAAAACAGATAGGAGGTATTGTCACATCAGCAAGGATGTACAGTGATAAGTGCCCTAATAACCGGCAAAATATGGGCAACATATTTAGTTGTGAGATAAAAAGAAATGAAACTAGTTGAGCTGGGAAATTTAGCGAAATTAACCTTTAAATTTACGTTATATTGATCCCACCTTTACACATATCGGAGGAGTATGTCAACTAAAACTGTCACTGTGACAGTGGTAGTTTCCAAACTCGTCTGATACGTCTGAAGGTGGTACACAATCAATACAATCTAAATGTATAAGTTAATATCGCTAAATTTCCCAGCTCAACTAGTTTCATGTCTTTTTATCTCACTACTTAATACATCTTTTGTGCTATTTTGCCGGTTATTAGAGCGCTCATCACTGTATTTCTGGTATATCCAGGGAATGTCTACAAAATATATTTTGAATGTCCAGAGAACATTCGTGGACATTCATGGAATGTTCCAATAAGACATTCAGGTAATGTTTAAAATACTGACACAGGATTTTCCTGGGATGTTCAGGGAACATGTTTTCGGGGATATTCCAGGAATTTTTCAATGTCTGTGTACCTTCTATGGACCTATATGGAATATTTTGGTGTTATTACCGCCGCACTCCACTTGTGATTTGTAATCAGGAAGATTGAACACATTGTTTCAAATACAAGTCAATCCATTTGTGACTAAATAATCATGGATTGACTTCTATTTGAAAGAATGTGTTCAATCTTCACAACTACAAATCGCAAGTGGAGTCCGGAGCTTAGGGCTACTTCCTCTTCGGTATTATGTATTATACTACAGAAATCAGGAACTTTCCTTCTAAATATATGTATGCATCTTGGCCATCAAACATATTCTTCCAAACATTTTTTTAAGGGGTTACATAGGTCTTGTGGGTAAAAAAGTGACTTTTTAAAAAAATTATATCTCGAAAACTAAAATTTATTTTTATTTATAATTGGAACATGTAAAAGTATAGTACTTAAGCTAGTCTCAAAAAAAGTTTCAGCCAAAAATATTCATTTTTGTAGAGTTTAAGTTTTTTTGCGTTGGCAGCATAACTAGTCTCATCTGAAATCAAAAAGTTTCTTGTAGTTTATACCTCTGGCTAGAATATGAACGAAGGAATTAAAAAAAAATGAAATTTGAAGATTTTACATAAGTTTAAACACATTTTTGACCCCAATTTTTCTCATTTTTAAAGTAGTTTTTTTTATAAAACAAAAATGACCTCATCTAATAAAAAATCCTTTGTTCATTCACTAGCCAGAGGTATAAACTACAAGAAACTTTGATTTCAGATGAGACTGGACTTGTTATGCTGCTCACTGCAAAAAAGGGCTGTTGTCGAAAAATTGCAGTCAACTCTACAAAAATGAATATTTTTGGCTGAAATTTTTTTGAGAGTACTATACTTTTACATGTTTCAATTATAAATAAAAATAATTTTTAGTTTCCAAGATATAATTTTTTTAAAAAGTCACTTTTTTTACCTGCAAGACAACAACTTAACAAATTGTTGATTTCAAATTGTAACAATTGTTTTGCAAAGTATGCTGCCCTCTTGTATTTTCTGTGTTATCTTCATCATACAATTACTTCATCTAAAAACTTTCTGCGATATATTCGCAACAACAAAAACAAACAAAACAAAAAAAATAAAACAAAAGTTTAACCACCTTCACACCACAGAATCAAGTAATCAAGTTACACAAATTTTCAAATTCAAACACCTCACCTGACACAGCGTCTCAAGTACGATTGCGCGAATTGGTAAATATAACTCCGCACGACCACGCAACTCGAAACACAAGTACGCAAACACGGTTGCGTGAAACGTGGCTCGCAATCGTGAAATTTACAAGACTTGCTCGACCTGTAGATTCTTGTCTTTTTCCATCAGTTTAAGCCGCGCTGTTTCATCTAATGCCCAAATTCCGCGATTTAAAGTAAGCTCTCGGCTTGTGTCTGAAAATAGGTTCTTAAATTAGCAACCAGCTTTTCTATTTGCTGGCCTATGCACATAAGTCCTCTTCCTCCTAGATACCACGGTAATGTTGTTCTCTCTACTGCACTCAGTGGATTGAGCTCTAGTATGCTGGAGTATCTCCCAAAAATAAAATTTGTGTGTATATCTGGTCGATGAAAGTGGTACAGCTTTCAGCATGGTCTATACAGATGTTCATTCAGACTTTCAGACCCAACTATTTTATGTTTTCTAGAAGGTTCTTCGGAATGACTCCAGTAGTAGAGAGAATAATAGGTAGGTATTGTTTCGGTACTTCCAAATCTCCGTACTTGGCTTTTTTTTCATTATATTTGACACGCAGATTATTGTTGTTAGGTATCGCCACATTAATTAGTGTTTTGTATCATGAATTTATTATTAAAAAGATTAATGTTTTTCGTATTTTGACAATGACACCCAATTTGGGTGTCGAAACGTTAATAAAATCATTTTTTTTAGTAAAATTGTGGCTTATTTCCCATCAAAACTAGTTAATTGCAAAAATGTCACAAGAAAATAGCTTTATTAATATTTTTTGTATTTTGACAACGACACCCGATTTGGGCGTCGAAACGTTAATAAAATAATTTTTTTAGTAAAATTGTAGCTTATTTCCCATCAAAACTAGTTAATTGCAAAAATGCCATAAGAAAATAGCTTCAGAACAACATTATAATATGGGAGATGGTTGGTTTGGAGAAGTCCCACTTTGATACCTTATCTGATATACCCGATCTCTTAATGAAGGATCTTTCCCAATGAGTCATGCCGTTCCTTATTCAGTTGCAGCAAACGCCTGGCATCCCCCGGTAAGATATTGGATGGTTTCTTGGGATTGACATCCATATCAGAAATTGTCGTTTTGGATCTGATTGTCTTTAAATACCGCTAGTTTTGCTACACCAAAACCGAATTATAACAGTGAATAAACTGTATTGAATGTTCCAATGTTGCCACATAGGCTCGACCGTTGTGTGAATGCATTCGGACATATTGTTCATTGTTTAAAATGTGGAAAACATATTGTTGCATAAATTAATAATTCAAATCAAACATTCTGCGTAAAACAGTTACACAAAATGATAATTTATAGCAGTAATGTTCCTTTGCTTACGTCGGGACAATTGTAAAACTGTAAAAAAATAATATTTAGAGACTAAGTACAATAGGGGGGTCTAAAGCCCCGTTGACCCCCCTCTGTATCCGCGCCTGTGTTCCATTTAAGAAAACTCAGAAAATACTCATTCCGAGTTTCGACCAACCCTGTATACTAAAATTAAAAATTTAGCTATACCAATGATTCTTAACAATAGTAGAGTATATTAAAAATCATTTGAACGTAAGTAGAGTTTTAGATGTCAAACTACTACAATTCTACAGGGTGTGAATGTTGCTACAAAATTAATAAAAAAACGTAATTATCTTTTGAAATACCCTGTATAATATTACAAAGCCTCATATTTTAAGAAAGAAGACATCGAAGAGAATCAAAAAATGTAAAAATATACAGGGTGTCCCATTAAAAAAACGAAGTTATAAGCAACTTCCGGTATAACCGGAAGTTGCAGAGATGAAAATATTTTCATTTAATAGATCATCCTTCAAAACCCCTTTATTCCAATTTTCATGATTCTGTTGCCTTTAGTTCTTGAGATATTTCTAATAGGCCCTTTATTTGCCTCACCCTGTATATTAAACATTCGTTATTAGGATGTTTTTAAACCAGGAGTAGTAAACTAAAAAGACAGATTCACACCCAAGAAAGTCACTAGAAAAATCACCAAATATATCTTCTCTTCTGATTGATCATGTCAGTCTTCGACGGTAATCCATAAGTATTATAGATACATATTATATTAAGTCGCTAAAGAGTTCTAATAACAGATGTTTTCTTTTTATATAAAACTGACTTCAAATAAAAAATTCGCCGATGTAACTTCATTAACCTATAAAATACAAATAGCGTCAAAATACCTACATAAATGTCATTAGTGTCAAAATTTCAGGATTTAGTGGAGTTAAATTATTTGTCTGAGGTTGGATCAATTACAAACAAGCATTACGGCGCGGTAAATTTGAATTACTCCTCCTGGTTTAAAAAACAGAGTATAGTAGGAAAGGAACTAAAAATGAAAATAGTAAAAGTAGAACTTTTAAAAAAATCTAACTTTATTTATCACAATTAAGTATATCCTTATAAAAATCATTCGCAAAGGTATCTCTTACTTTAAAAACTGCAACAGATGAACGTAGATTATATAGTGGATCTTATTGGAGTGAGTGCTTTTGATAAATTTGATATGGTGATTTGCGATTCAATTAAAACGGGCCCTTATTGTTTAACCCACATACTACTACTGTTACTGTCCTTTTAAAAGGCAATCGATCTATTTCCCTTAAATTGATAACTTAAACTTACCGTTGATAGATGGCGCCTGTGGGGTTTACTGTCAAACATATCGATAAGATATTTCATCAGTAACTCAAAGCAATATTTCCACTATAATTACACGTAAGTAAAACAATGACTAGCAATCTTGTAAAACGCCCACATTTGATTTGTAATTAAAAAAAACTTATTAGGTACTTGTAACTAAACCAATTAGCACTATCCATGTTTAATTAAAAAACAAAACAAAACAATGCTATGTCGCTACGTAAACAAACTTTTAAACCGAGCAACTGTTGCTTCCTTCCATCATTGCATGGTCGCGGAGATTTATCGTCCTTTCTCTTTTAACCATCCTAGCAATATATCGTGGCGATAAAATGTCGCTTATCGGCTGTCGTCCGAGTATGAACGCCGCCTTACTGCCGCGTAAAAAATTCTTGGAATTGAAGACATGTATGATACATTACATTCACTTGGAATGTCTTCTCCTCTTTCAATTCTATTGAACAACACTGGAATAAATAATTCGACCCTTTCTCCTCCATATTTCAACAATCTCGTTTTTATGTTTTTTGGTCCCAGGCTTTGTTGTTTTTGGCTTTTTTAAATGCTTTGTTTCTGTCTTCGTCTGTGATTTCAGCTTCGCCATAGAACAACAGAACAATATATTAAACATGAGTTATTAGGATGCTAGTAGGAAAGGAACTACAGTTGAGTCCATGGTTCTTTAACAGTGCATCATTTAAAGCATACGAAGTAAGTCGGAAATTTACTACACGCAACAGCAAGTGACAGAAAGTGTATATTATTATATGTGTATTATCAAATAAATGTATTGTACACTCGGGTGCAAAAAAATCAATCCACTGAAAATTTGGTCATTTTTGATGTCTCGAATTTCCTAAACCTGTTGTCCGATTTAAGTGATGTTTTAATATATTATAGCATTATTCTTTAACAATATTGTTGTAATAATATTGTTGTTAGACAGGTAAATTGTCATTGTATACCGGGTGTAACAATCGAACTGTGTTTTTTCCTCAAAGTTCGCATCACCCTGTGTACTACTCTAGCGTTTATAAAATACTGCGATTAAAAACCAACTATAGCCTCAGGTTTTCTTAACAATCTCTTTTTAGATTCATTCGTTAATGTTGGATAATAAAAAAGTTAGGTACTTTAGCAACTGGCCATGTTCGTCATCAGTACAGGGTGTTTCGAAATAAGTGCGGCAAACTTTAAGGTGTAATGTTACACATGAAAATAATGACAGTTTGCTTTATAATCATATGTCTGCAAACGCTTCGTTTGCGAAATACGGGATGTTCCATTTTTATTACAAACTAACGATTTATTTATTGCTTTAAAACTAGTTGAGATATGCAAATCAAATTTGGTGGGTTTTAAGACGTAGTTATTGCACAATTTTTGACATACAATTAAGAATTTAATATTCACCATTAGCGCGCAAACCGGTATTATGACCGATCATATTACCTGTATGCACGCCAATGGTGAATATGAAATTCTTAATGGTATGTCAAAAAATGTGCAATAACTACGTCTTAAAACACACCAAATTTGAATTGCATATCTCAACTAGTTTTAAAGCAATAAATAAATCGTTAGTTTGTAATAAAAATGGAACATCCCGTATTTCGCAAACGAAGCGTTTGCAGACATATGATTATAAAGCAAACTGTCATTATTTTCATGTGTAACATTACACCTTAAAGTTTGCCGCACTTATTTCGAAACACCCTGTACTGATGACGAACATGGCCAGTTGTTAAAGTACCTAGATTTTTTATTATCCAACATAAGCAAATAAATGCAAAAGAGAATGTTAAGAAAACCTGAGGCTATAGTTGGGTTTTAGAATAGAATAGAAATATGCTTTATTGTCATGAAAAATTTAACAATTTTATAGACAAAGCTTACAAGAATCATAAATAAAAACAATAACAAATACAATTTACTAAAATTATAAAAATCGTCAATATAACTAAAACATAATAAAGTCAAATAAACATCAGTAACAAGCTATTGCAAAATTTAAAAAAAATTGCAAATTGCGTAATCTACCTTAAGAAATTTAATAAGTAATTTAATAAGTTATTTAATAAGTAATTTAATAAGTTATGCTGCTGCATATGACACTCAAATATAGATTAAGATTCTACTTATACATAACAATACTGTAATTTCTTAGTTATTGGTTAAGGCTATGGGTACATAATTCGCAAATATTTTACGTGTATCCCTACTTTTTCTGTCTTTACACGGCAAATTACGCGTAGTAAAATTCACACTGGTATGGATATGTAAACATTACTAGAATGTCATTCTACTTGAAAATGTCATTATTAATTTCAAGAGATGGGTTTTGAATGTTCTTGGATAACTGTTATTTTTATAATTGGAAATTATTAATTCAGTTAATAAATGTGATAATTTTTTCACTAACTATGTATTCAGTGATTGTAATAATTTATTTGTACAACAAAGACTAATACTCAATCGAGAAAAGAGGAAAAGTGTTAAAGTGATTTTTTAATAATATATTGTTATGGAACGCTTACAATTTTGAACATCTTTAACAACAAAATACTTGTATCACAGAATATATTATCCTGATGTATTCTCTGCTTGGATCTCCACAAATAGTACACAATAAATAACTTTTTATTAAGTTCACGTCTTAAATCAATTATTTATCAAATACACTATATTTCAATAATACTTAATCAATAACTCAACATAATATTCCCGATGCAATGTCAAATATTTAAAATTATCACTGATTGTCAGTGTCTGACTGACAATATATGCTGACAATATTATATTCGGCTGAGTGCGTTGTAAGACAAAGATAGATTTGGAAAATTTTACCACGGCATTGTGTTTATTTTTTTCAAATCCTGAAAAAACCAATAAATATTTTTGAAAATTTTAAACGCAGAATGAAAGACTAAATTATTACCGAGGACCGAAAGTCCCTTAAAATAAATAAAAATTTTATTTTGAATGATATATTTGAAATTAAAAATCACACTAAATTTTCTCTTAGATTTTCACCCCAGCAGTGGGAGCACGCCAAATAGAATTCTATTTTGCTGACGTCACAAAATAGAATTTCATAATGGGAGAATCGACGGTTGCTAGGCAACGTGACGTCACTAAAATAGAATTCTATATGGCGTGCTACCGCACCTGTAACTTATTAAAATAAACATTATAGAAGTTCTCAGGAACTTTCGGCCCTCGCTAATAACGTGATCTTTCATTCTGCGTTTAAATTTTTCAAAAATACTTATTAGTTTTCTCAGGATTCGAAAAAAATGAATCCCCATTTGAATTGCATTGCAGCCGAAAATACGTACCGATCCTCTTAAGAAACTCTGCTATTGAATAATATGGTCTTTCAGATAAATAGGCTTTAGTCATTTTACGGAACTTAAGGAAAGATGTTGCAGATTTAAGTTGTAGAGGGAGATGGTTGTATAGTTTTTTTGCAGAATATAATATAGATTTCTTTACTAACTCACTGGACGGGATCGGTAAATAGATGTCAAAAGTAGAATTTCTGGTGGAATAGTCATGTCTAGGTCTTTCTGGAAAAACATGTAGATGTTTACGAATTAAGCAAACAGTTTCTAAAATATATAAAGAAGGTAATGTTAGAATTCTGTGATCTTTGAAGTAGCTTCTGCAATGTGTTGTTCTTCTGAGGCCAAACAGATATCTGATTGCTCTTTTTTGCAATTTAAAAATAACATCGGATTGGGCAGCTGTACCAAAACCCCAAAAAGGCAGACCATATCGAAGATGGGACTCGAACAATGAAAAATATGTTATTTTGGAGGAGGCTAAATCCATTTCCTTAGAGACAGATCTTATTGCAAAGCAAGCTGAGGATAGTTTCTTGCTTAACACATCGATATGAAGGGACCATTTAAGGTTGCTATCTAAAAAAATACCAAGAAACTTTACAGAATCAACGATACTGATCTGGCTGTTATGAAGAGGTAAGGGTTGAAGAGTTCCTTTATAGGGTAATGCTACTGTTTTATCTACGTTAAAAGAGAGTAAATTAGAATCTGACCAGGATTTTATTGTGAGTAGATCAGAAGTTATAGTAGCATGAAGAGTTGCGATATTTGAGTTGCTCCAAGTGATACTGGTATCGTCAGCAAAAAGAAAAACTTTTCCATCGATTTTTAAACTAGTGATGTCATTAATAAAGATAAGGAAAAGTAGAGGACCCAATACTGAACCTTGCGGTACCCCACATACAACATTTTTGAGACTAGAGTCTGTATCATTTGCTCTAACCAGTTGTTTCCTATTTTCCAAGTAAGATTGAAACCAGTTCAAAGAAATACCTCGAATTCCATAGAAATCTAGTTTTTTTATCAAAATGTCGTGATTTACACAATCAAAAGCTTTGGCATAATCACAAAAAACAGTGGCAGTGTGGAGATTATTGTTTAATGCTTGATAAACCTCATGTAGTACAGAAAACATGGCATCGGTGGTACATTTATTATTTAAAAATCCAAACTGATTTTGTGATAAAATCTTGTTATCAACGAGAAAGGACATAAGTCGGGCTTTTAGGAGTCTTTCAATAATTTTGGAGAGTACCGGTAGTAATGCAATAGGTCTATAATTGCAGGCAATAGATTTTTCACCACCCTTATGAAGAGGAATAATGATGGCCGTCTTTAGGCACTCTGGAAATTTACCTTTCTCAAAAGAATCATTTATTAGAGAGATGAGGACTCCCAACACATTGTCTGGGAGATTTGAGAAAATTTTTATGGATAGTCCATCGGTACTACAGGAAGATTTGCTTTTGATACTATTGATTGTTTGGATCAGTTCAGATTTACCAACCGGTCTTATAAAGAATGAATTCGAAACCTTTCCTGAATTAGGGAGATAGGAAATGGGATCTTGTTGTGACACAATAGTTGATGTTATATTTTTACTCACATTAACAAAATATTCATTTAGATTTTCTGGGTCTGGAAGGGAAAATGTTTGAGCTGTGTGAGTTTTATTTCGAAGATCGTTTATTATGGACCAAGTTTCTTTTGCAACACTTTTGGAGCTTCTGAGACGATTTTGATAATACAATTTTTTAGCCGATTTTATAAGTTTTAAATAGATTGCCCTGTACTTGGTGATATATTCAGTAACAGAGACGTTGGTAGTAAATTTCTTGATATAAAGTAGTGAACGCATGTTTTTGGCTGATATGCGGACACCTTTGGTAGTCCAGGGTTTGCGTTGTTTTTGCTTAATTGTGATTAAAGGAAATGCTTTATTGAAGATACAGACCAGCTTATTCAAAAAATCACTGAAATTATAATCGACGTCCATGGAAGGAAAGTGCCACTCAGAGGTTAAGCATAAATTTTGGAATTTACGAAAGTTCCGACCGGAAAAAATCCTGCCTAAACGTCGAGTTTTCGAGGAGGACTTGCTAAAGATGTTAAACTTCGTATAAACCGCTTCATGATCAGATAGTCCCGCATTAACAGTTGTAGCGCAGACATCAAGGGGTGAGAAATCTGAGACAATATAATCAATTATGGTAGATGAAGTTTTTGTAATCCTTGTAGGAGAATCAATGTGCATTGATAGACCATATGATTCAAATATGTTGACCAGGGATATTTGTGTAGCACAAGCAGCAGCATAATTAATGTTGAAGTCCCCGCATAAAATTTTTCTGCTTTATGGGGCAGGTCATCTAACAAATTAAGCAGGTTCTGAAAAAATAGTTCCACGGAAGAGTCAGGTGATCTATAAATGCAAATAATATAAAGATTAAGGTTCTTACTGTAAACTAAGGAAAACTCAAAGAATGCTTCACTTAATAGAAAGTCATATTTTGTTACCAGAGAAAAATCATTATTTGTAGAAAGAATTAGGGTGCCTCCATGAGCTGAACTTGGACGGTCATACCTAGCAATAGTGGAATATTTTTCTACAAAAAAGGCTCGTTGACTTCAAGCCAGTGCTCAGTAACCGCAACTATCTTTGGAAACCCTAATTCCTCTAGAAACAGAAATAATTCATCAGTTTTATATCTTATAGAACGAATATTAATCAGAACCATGCTAAAGTTGTTATCACTAAAATAATTTGAGGATTCTAGTCCCTCAGAACACGTCGTGATGTTTAAAAATTTCGTCTTGGAGAGGCAGCGGAATAGTAGTTTCGGTGGCATTCCCTTGATTTTTGCAGGTGAATAATTCTTTCCGAAGTTAGAAAAGACCTAAAAGCAGCAAGGTCAGCGTCTACCTCATCTGCACCAATTCCATAAGCATCATTAAAATCTAGAAGAATTTTTCGTAGATCTTCACTCTTTGTAGGAAGTCCTTCGGAAGCCAGAAACAATTTAACACTTGTGTTGGTATACCCATCATAAAATACTGATGCAGGTTGGTCGTGTAAATAAGCAAGATGAAGTTTAATGGCCTTTAAGATATCCGGTTCCCTTAATCTGACTAAAAGATATCGACTATTAGAGTTATTGGTTAATCTAACTCTTGGTGGGGTCAATGGATCGAGATTAGTCGATGGTTCTATAGTATCTTTCTTAATGAAATTAATATGGGTATGGAACGGATTCTTAGTTTTGCAAATTTCGATGGCCTGTTTGTCTGTTTGTGCTCTGAACTTCATCTTTGTTGTTGCATAAACTGCTATTTGAATTTTCCAGGCTAATAGGACTTCTGATATTCTTCGGATTCTTATGTGACTCAGATGAAAGCGTTGGTTCGGAATATGAAGATTCGATAGACCATTTAATGTTTACACCAGGTGGCCAAATGCCCTTATTAAATAATAGGTTAATAGATGTTCTAGATTTTATACCTATTTTGAAAGAAGAACCAGTTGTTGTGTCGGCATCTTTAAGGAGGGCATAACATCTTATATATTCCTTGATACCTAGCTTCTCTTTAATATAGTGAACCACTTGTATAGGGGTGTATATTGGGCTCAAGTTACTAATAACTACAAAGTGACACTTATCTTCTGTAATTTTTGACTTTTGCTCTGCATTTGCTTCGAAATGTTGAGGCTCTTCAGTCTGGGTACTTGAGGTGGCATAACATGTATTTTTCTTCAATACCTCTTTTTTCGTTGGTATGGTAGATAGACTTTTGGTAAGATTGCTCATTTGATTCGATATTTCATTGATGTTTGAAGAGAGCCTATCTAATCCCAACTTAATATCAGTTGAATTTGATTCTTGGATTTCAACCTTAATAGTCTCATCTGAACCCCCGAAAAAAACTGACGATATATTAAAAATATCATGTTCCATCTGCCTAACAGATTTTAAAACCTTTTCAGGATTCAGCAGGTTATTTAGTTTATGGATCTCATCAATTTTTTTCGTAAGATAGTCCAGTTTGTCGTCATTTTTGGTCAACAAATCGTAAGTCTCAATGAAAACAGGCAAATTATCAGTAAGTTTCTTAGTAACTTGAGTTAAAGCTTCAAAGTTCTCTAGTGGTATTTGATTTTTTGATAAGTTGGTTATTTTTTCGTTTAAATATCTTAAGCTAGGCGAGTCACATACCGTACAAAAGAATCTTAGATGGGGAAATTTTTGTTGCAATAGGGCTTTAGTGGTGGACTTATTTAATTTTGTGCATCGCATACAGAAATTTCTGCGGCAATCTCCATCGCACCGCAATCGATTATATTTATCTGAATCCGCAAACTTTTCAAGGCAGTTGTCACAGTTGTAAAACATGGTTTCAAGGTTAGATATGCAATAAACTGGATCGAATGAAAATAAACAAAAAAAATTGAACACTTACACTAGTTTCACAAGACTCCAAAACAAAACAATAACAAAACAAAACATTTAAACAATGAGCAGCTGGCCGATGCAAATCAAAACAAAACGCAACCGACTGACTCCGCGGCCAAAGACTGACTACGTCAGTCTACTGACTACTTTTAATTTCAGTATTTTATAAATGCTAGAATAGTCCACAGGTTGATGCGAACTTTGAGAATAAAACATAGTTTGATTCGTACACCCGGTATACAGTGACAGTTTACCCCTCTAGCAACAATATTATTACAGCGATATTGTTAATGAATAAGGCTATAACATGAATGTGTGAATGAAGTTAACTTTGTATGTAAATTAATTGCAAAATAAAATACACTTGCTATAAAATTTCAAACTCTAATATAAAATTAGTTATGAAAACAACTGTTTGTGTAATATAAATAACTTCTAAATACAAAAACATGTGTCTTTACTTAATAACAGGTGGTAGCGGGTTTGTCTTTAGTTTCAAGCGTGGAAGACAATGATGCTAGATTAAACGTATGTTTTATCTCGCCAGGTATTAATGACGCATGGGTAAATAACTATGGACTCAACTGTAAGCGAAAGTAGTATAAGTAGAACTATTAAAAAAATCTAACTTTATTTATCACAATTAAGTATATCCTTATAAAAATAAGCTGCAAAGGTATCTCTTACTTTAAAAACGGCAACAGATGAACGTAGATTAGTGGATCTTATTGGAGTGAGTGCTTTTGATAAATTTGATATGGTGATTTGCGATTCGATTGAAACTGGCCCTTGTTGTTTAATACTTACATAATTATGTAAACAACAAGCTGCTTTGACAATGTGCATAATATTATCGACGTTAGTCTCAATGGGTCTGTTAAAAATTCGCCACTTTTCTGTTAAGTTATTGAAAGTAGTTTGAACAACACTGCGCGCTTGCCAAATTCGGTCATTGAAATGCATTTTACATTTGTCATTGAAAGTTGCAGCTCTTGGGTAAGGACGCATTAAAAATCGCTGTATCACAAAACCTTCGTTGCCTATTAGGACGTGAGGTACACACTCTTCCATTCCCGGAAGAGGCTTAGACGGCAATAACAGCTTTTTACTCAAAATATCGCGATAGAGTACAGATTTCTCGAATATTCTAGTATCATATAAATCACCATAGTCACCTACGTCCACTATTATAAATTTGTTAAATGGATCTATGATTGTGAATAAAACGATGGAATCTGGATTTTCATACTCAATGCTCCTATTTTTACTATTAGGGGGGCATTTAATTGCAATATGTTTTCCATCTATACATCCTAAGCAATTAGGAAAGTTCCAGTTCTCCCTATAGCCAATTTCTGACTGCCTCCATGTATCATCAGTTGGTGTAGGCATATATTTGGGATATAAATTAGTCCAAATTGCTCGGCTCACATTTTTTACAATGCATCCCACTGTACTCCGACCGACACGAAAAGAATCGGCAATTATCCGGTAAGAATCACCAGTAGTCAGGTACCTGAAACAAATTTTCCTTAAATCAAATTTATCAGTATCATTACTACCGGTGTTACCTTAGCCATAAATTCCATCCATAAATTTTTTTTTCATATTTTCACAAAAATTTGGTATAAATTTATCAAAAATGAATAAAACAGATAATATTGACAAGAAAAATGTTATATATGTTACATATGTTTGGAAAAAAAAATTTAAGCCGGCGATGTATTGACGGTGAGTAGATAATGCCACTCAAATTCAAAAATCCTTTATGGATGGTACGTTAGTCAACTTTTTTTCTCAGTTTTTTGTTAAATTCTCAAAGTAAATATAATAAAGCATAACATATAAAAAAATCGTGATGGAGGTATTTTCCAAAACAAGCGAAAAAAATTCTGAAACTTAGATGTATTGCGGGCTATTCGGTAATACGTCTCACATTCAAAAATCCTTTATGGATGGTACGTTAGTCAACTTTTTTTCTCAGTTTCTTGTTAAATTCTCAAAGTAAATATAATAAAGCATAACATATAAAAAAATCGTGATGGAGGTATTTTTCAAAACAAGCGAAAAAAATTCTGAAACTTATATGTATTGCGGGCTATTCGTTAATACGTCTCAAATTCAAAAATCCTTTATGGATGGTACGTTAGTCAACTTTTTTTCTCAGTTTCTTGTTAAATTCTCAAAGTAAATATAATAAAGCATAACATATAAAAAAATCGTGATGGAGGTATTTTTCAAAACAAGCGAAAAAAATTCTGGTATTGCGCGCTATTCATTAATACGTCTCAAATTCAAAAATCCTTTATGGATGGTACGTTAGTCAACTTTTTTTCTCAGTTTTTTGTTAAATTCTCAAAGTAAATATAATAAAGCATAACATATAAAAAAATCGTGATGGAGGTATTTTCCAAAACAAGAGAAAAAAATTCTGAAACTTAGATGTATTGCGGGTTATTCGGTAATACGTCTCAAATTCAAAAATCCTTTATGGATGGTACGTTAGTCAACTTTTTTTCTCAGTTTCTTGTTAAATTCTCAAAGTAAATATAATAAAGCATAACATATAAAAAAATCGTGATGGAGGTATTTTCCAAAACTAGCGAAAAAAATTCTGAAACTTAGATGTATTGCGCGGTATTCGTTAATACGTCTCAAATTCAAAAATCCTTTATGGATGGTACGTTAGTCAACATTTTTTCTCAGTTTTTTGTTAAATTCTCAAAGTAAATATAATAAAGCATAACATATAAAAAAAACGTGATGGAGGTATTTTCCAAAATAAGAGAAAAAAATTCTGAAACTTATATGTATTGCGGGCTATTCGGTAATACGTCTCACATTCAAAAATCCTTTATGGATGGTACGTTAGTCAACTTTTTTTCTCAGTTTCTTGTTAAATTCTCAAAGTAAATATAATAAAGCATAACATATAAAAAAATCGTGATGGAGGTATTTTTCAAAACAAGCGAAAAAAATTCTGAAACTTAGATGTATTGCGCGCTATTCATTAATACGTCTCAAATTCAAAAATCCTTTATGGATGGTACGTTAGTCAACTTTTTTTCTCAGTTTTTTGTTAAATTCTCAAAGTAAATATAATAAAGCATAACATATAAAAAAATCGTGATGGAGGTATTTTCCAAAACTAGCGAAAAAAATTCTGAAACTTAGATGTATTGCGCGGTATTCGTTAATACGTCTCAAATTCAAAAATCCTTTATGGATGGTACGTTAGTCAACTTTTTTTCTCAGTTTTTTGTTAAATTCTCAAAGTAAATATAATAAAGCATAACATATAAAAAAAAACGTGATGGAGTTATTTTCCAAAACAAGAGAAAAAAATTCTGAAACTTATATGTATTGCGGGCTATTCGGTAATACGTCTAACATTCAAAAATCCTTTATTGATGGTACGTTAGTCAACTTTTTTTCTCAGTTTCTTGTTAAATTCTCGAAGTAAATATAATAAAGCATAACATATAAAAAAATCGTGATGGAGGTATTTTTCAAAACAAGCGAAAAAAATTCTGAAACTTAGATGTATTGCGCGCTATTCATTAATACGTCTGAAATTCAAAAATCCTTTATGGATGGTACGTTAGTCAACTTTTTTTCTCAGTTTTTTGTTAAATTCTCAAAGTAAATATAATAAAGCATAACATATAAAAAAAATCGTGATGGAGGTATTTTCCAAAACAAGAGAAAAAAATTCTGAAACTTAGATGTATTGCGGGCTATTCGGTAATACGTCTCAAATTCAAAAATCCTTTATGGATGGATCGTTGGTCAACTTTTTTTCTCAGTTTTTTGTTAAATTCTCAAAGTAAATATAATAAAGCATAACATATAAAAAAATCGTGACGGAGGTATTTTCCAAAACTAGCGAAAAAAATTCTGAAACTTAGATGTATTGCGCGGTATTCGTTAATACGTCTCAAATTCAAAAATCCTATATGGATGGTACGTTAGTCAACTTTTTTTCTCAGTTTTTTGTTAAATTCTCAAAGTAAATATAATAAAGCATAACATATAAAAAAAACGTGATGGAGGTATTTTCCAAAACAAGAGAAAAAAATTCTGAAACTTATATGTATTGCGGGCTATTCGGTAATACGTCTCACATTCAAAAATCCTTTATGGATGGTACGTTAGTCAACTTTTTTTCTCAGTTTCTTGTTAAATTCTCAAGGTAAATATAATAAAGCATAACATATAAAAAAATCGTGATGGAGGTATTTTTCAAAACAAGCGAAAAAAATTCTGAAACTTAGATGTATTGCGCGCTATTCATTAATACGTCTGAAATTCAAAAATCCTTTATGGATGGTACGTTAGTCAACTTTTTTTCTCAGTTTTTTGTTAAATTCTCAAAGTAAATATAATAAAGCATAACATATAAAAAAATCGTGATGGAGGTATTTTCCAAAACAAGAGAAAAAAATTCTGAAACTTAGATGTATTGCGGGCTATTCGGTAATACGTCTCAAATTCAAAAATCCTTTATGGATGGATCGTTAGTCAACTTTTTTTCTCAGTTTTTTATTAAATTCTCAAAGTAAATATAATAAAGCATAACATATAAAAAAATCGTGATGGAGGTATTTTCCAAAACTAGCGAAAAAAATTCTGAAACTTAGATGTATTGCGCGGTATTCGTTAATACGTCTCAAATTCAAAAATCCTTTATGGATGGTACGTTAGTCAACTTTTTTTCTCAGTTTTTTGTTAAATTCTCAAAGTAAATATAATAAAGCATAACATATAAAAAAATCGTGATGGAGGTATTTTCCAAAACTAGCGAAAAAAATTCTGAAACTTAGATGTATTGCGCGGTATTCGTTAATACGTCTCAAATTCAAAAATCCTATATGGATGGTACGTTAGTCAACTTTTTTTCTCAGTTTTTTGTTAAATTCTCAAAGTAAATATAATAAAGCATAACATATAAAAAAATCGTGATGGAGGTATTTTCCAAAACAAGAGAAAAAAATTCTGAAACTTAGATGTATTGCGGGTTATTCGGTAATACGTCTCAAATTCAAAAATCCTTTATGGATGGTACGTTAGTCAACTTTTTTTCTCAGTTTCTTGTTAAATTCTCAAAGTAAATATAATAAAGCATAACATATAAAAAAATCGTGATGGAGGTATTTTCCAAAACTAGCGAAAAAAATTCTGAAACTTAGATGTATTGCGCGGTATTCGTTAATACGTCTCAAATTCAAAAATCCTTTATGGATGGTACGTTAGTCAACTTTTTTTCTCAGTTTTTTGTTAAATTCTCAAAGTAAATATAATAAAGCATAACATATAAAAAAAACGTAATGGAGGTATTTTCCAAAACAAGAGAAAAAAATTCTGAAACTTATATGTATTGCGGGGTATTCGGTAATACGTCTCACATTCAAAAATCCTTTATGGATGGTACGTTAGTCAACTTTTTTTCTCAGTTTTTTGTTAAATTCTCAAAGTAAATATAACAAAGCATAACATATAAAAAAAACGTGATGGAGGTATTTCCCAAAACAAGAGAAAAAAATTCTGAAACTTAGATGTATTGCGGGTTATTCGGTAATAGGTCTCAAATTCAAAAATCCTTTATGGATGGTACGTTAGTCAACTTTTTTTCTCAGTTTCTTGTTAAATTCTCAAAGTAAATATAATAAAGCATAACATATAAAAAAATCGTGATGGAGGTATT
Source organism: Diabrotica virgifera virgifera (assembly GCF_917563875.1). NCBI lineage: Eukaryota > Metazoa > Arthropoda > Insecta > Coleoptera > Chrysomelidae > Diabrotica > Diabrotica virgifera. Next base: position 97,586,833 of record NC_065444.1, read on the forward strand.
TTCCAAAACTAGCGAAAAAAATTCTGAAACTTAGATGTATTGCGCGCTATTCATTAATACGTCTCAAATTCAAAAATCCTTTATGGATGGTACGTTAGTCAACTTTTTTTCTCAGTTTTTTGTTAAATTCTCAAAGTAAATACAATAAAGCATAACATATAAAAAAAACGTAATGGAGGTATTTTCCAAAACAAGAGAAAAAAATTCTGAAACTTATATGTATTGCGGGCTATTCGGTAATACGTCTCACATTCAAAAATCCTTTATGGATGGTACGTTAGTCAACTTTTTTTTCTCAGTTTCTTGTTAAATTCTCGAAGTAAATATAATAAAGCATAACATATAAAAAAATCGTGATGGAGGTATTTTTCAAAACAAGCGAAAAAAATTCTGAAACTTAGATGTATTGTGGGCTATTCGGTAATACGTCTCAAATTCAAAAATCCTTTATGGATGGATCGTTAGTCAACTTTTTTTCTCAGTTTTTTGTTAAATTCTCAAAGTAAATATAATAAAGCATAACATATAAAAAAATCGTGATGGAGGTATTTTCCAAAACTAGCGAAAAAAATTCTGAAACTTAGATGTATTGCGCGGTATTCGTTAATACGTCTCAAATTCAAAAATCCTTTATGGATGGTACGTTAGTCAACTTTTTTTCTCAGTTTTTTGTTAAATTCTCAAAGTAAATATAATAAAGCATAACATATAAAAAAATCGTGATGGAGGTATTTTCCAAAACTAGCGAAAAAAATTCTGAAACTTAGATGTATTGCGCGGTATTCGTTAATACGTCTCAAATTCAAAAATCCTATATGGATGGTACGTTAGTCAACTTTTTTTCTCAGTTTTTTGTTAAATTCTCAAAGTAAATATAATAAAGCATAACATATAAAAAAATCGTGATGGAGGTATTTTCCAAAACAAGAGAAAAAAATTCTGAAACTTAGATGTATTGCGGGTTATTCGGTAATACGTCTCAAATTCAAAAATCCTTTATGGATGGTACGTTAGTCAACTTTTTTTCTCAGTTTCTTGTTAAATTCTCAAAGTAAATATAATAAAGCATAACATATAAAAAAATCGTGATGGAGGTATTTTCCAAAACTAGCGAAAAAAATTCTGAAACTTAGATGTATTGCGCGGTATTCGTTAATACGTCTCAAATTCAAAAATCCTTTATGGATGGTACGTTAGTCAACTTTTTTTCTCAGTTTTTTGTTAAATTCTCAAAGTAAATATAATAAAGCATAACATATAAAAAAAACGTAATGGAGGTATTTTCCAAAACAAGAGAAAAAAATTCTGAAACTTATATGTATTGCGGGGTATTCGGTAATACGTCTCACATTCAAAAATCCTTTATGGATGGTACGTTAGTCAACTTTTTTTCTCAGTTTTTTGTTAAATTCTCAAAGTAAATATAACAAAGCATAACATATAAAAAAAACGTGATGGAGGTATTTCCCAAAACAAGAGAAAAAAATTCTGAAACTTAGATGTATTGAGGGTTATTCGGTAATAGGTCTCAAATTCAAAAATCCTTTATGGATGGTACGTTAGTCAACTTTTTTTCTCAGTTTCTTGTTAAATTCTCAAAGTAAATATAATAAAGCATAACATATAAAAAAATCGTGATGGAGGTATTTTCCAAAACTAGCGAAAAAAATTCTGAAACTTAGATGTATTGCGCGCTATTCATTAATACGTCTCAAATTCAAAAATCCTTTATGGATGGTACGTTAGTCAACTTTTTTTCTCAGTTTTTTGTTAAATTCTCAAAGTAAATACAATAAAGCATAACATATAAAAAAAACGTAATGGAGGTATTTTCCAAAACAAGAGAAAAAAATTCTGAAACTTATATGTATTGCGGGCTATTCGGTAATACGTCTCACATTCAAAAATCCTTTATGGATGGTACGTTAGTCAACTTTTTTTTCTCAGTTTCTTGTTAAATTCTCGAAGTAAATATAATAAAGCATAACATATAAAAAAATCGTGATGGAGGTATTTTTCAAAACAAGCGAAAAAAATTCTGAAACTTAGATGTATTGCGCGCTATTCATTAATACGTCTGAAATTCAAAAATCCTTTATGGATGGTACGTTAGTCAACTTTTTTTCTCAGTTTCTTGTTAAATTCTCAAAGTAAATATAATGAAGCATAACATATAAAAAAATCGTGATGGAGGTATTTTCCAAAACTAGCGAAAAAAATTCTGAAACTTAGATGTATTGCGCGCTATTCATTAATACGTCTCAAATTCAAAAATCCTTTATGGATGGTACGTTAGTCAACTTTTTTTCTCAGTTTTTTGTTAAATTCTCAAAGTAAATATAATAAAGCATAACATATAAAAAAAAACGTAATGGAGGTATTTTCCAAAACAAGAGAAAAAAATTCTGAAACTTATATGTATTGCGGGCTATTCGGTAATACGTCTCACATTCAAAAATCCTTTATGGATGGTACGTTAGTCAACTTTTTTTCTCAGTTTTTTGTTAAATTCTCAAAGTAAATATAATAAAGCATAACATATAAAAAAATCGTGATGGAGGTATTTTCCAAAACAAGAGAAAAAAATTCTGAAACTTAGATGTATTGCGGGCTATTCGGTAATACGTCTCAAATTCAAAAATCCTTTATGGATGGATCGTTAGTCAACTTTTTTTCTCAGTTTTTTGTTAAATTCTCAAAGTAAATATAATAAAGCATAACATATAAAAAAATCGTGATGGAGGTATTTTCCAAAACAAGAGAAAAAAATTCTGAAACTTAGATGTATTGCGGGCTATTCGGGAATACGTCTCAAATTAAAAAATGCTTTGGGGATGGTACGTTAGTTAACATTTTTTTTTTTTAATTTTTAGTTAAATTCTGGAAGTACATATAATAAAATTTCTGGAAGTACGTGTAATAAAGCATGAGATATAAAATATCGTGATCAAGGTATATTCGAAAGCGAGGGAAAAATTTTTAAACGGCGTGTAGGTAATGCGTCTCATTTTCAAAAATTTCTTATGTGTGTGGGCTGTTGTTTGTGTGATCAGGGACTTCGTCAATTAGCCGAATTTGTATTAGAAAAATTGAAATTATTTTTTTTTAATTTTGAGTTATTATAGAAGAATAAGTAGGAGTACCAAATAATTCTTAACAATTGTTTTATAGACAGATCTAATATTCTTATATTTTGTGTAAATTTTTGGAAAATACCATTCTTGAGGGATTAAGATAATATGATTTTATTACCTGGGATTGTGGTCATTAGTAACGACTAGTTTTTCATTTATAGTTATTTTAGTAGGGTTTTACCACTGAAAGTGAATATTAATTAGCCCTAATTATCGGGTAAGAGTTGTTTAGAGATTATGATAACGAGTTCTTTGTCTAGTTTTCAACGTGACTTTTGTAGAATGTCCTTTCAGAAAAATCAGTTAACTTTCTAGTTAATGGCTTTTATTCTTCAATAACTTATATATATATATATATATATATATATATATATATATATATATATATATATATATTGGCAAAAGAAAATAGGTTTCAGTTGATTGAAGTCCGTCAAGTGCGACAGTCAAAATAAGTGTTTAATGCTAAAAAGTGTAAAGTGTGTTTTTCTGTCTTCTAGTTTTTGGTAAGTATTTGTTAATATTTTAATTTTTATTCTTAAATTTTTATTAGTAATTTTGTTTTTTTTTTGCAACTTACCCAACTATATTAATCGTTCTCTTTATCATTTTAATATTTTACTTTTTTTATTTGTAGTATTTACTTTTCAAAATGGCAGAATTAGTAGATAAATTGTGTAAATTCTTGAACTCACAGGAGTTAACTCTTGTCCAAATTAGACGGCTAAAACACGGTGATAAAATAATTGCGGATGCATGTCTAAAATTGTTTAATAATAAATCAAGTTTGTCTCGTAATAATTTGCTGAAAATAATTAAACGTAATTCTCATAACTTTTCCCAAGTTTTTCTTCACTATACAAATGATACAAATAATTTGAATTGTTCACCAACAGACAACAAATTTTATAATAATATTGATATAAATAACGTGCCAAATTCAACTGTTTTTATTCAAAATGTGGAATATTCGGATAAACCTGAATCATTAAAAGAAACATTTGAAAACGTAAGTTTTGACATTAATACTGAAATGCCTGATAGTTCAGATCAAAACCTGCTAGAAACTTTATCGGAAACAAATACAACTATGGACGTTACGCCCGAACAACTTAATATTGACCCCGAAATAAAAAAATGTTATGAAATACAACCGGAGTTAAACGTGTTACCAAAACATTCGCGAAATAACTTTCCAATAAAACTAAAATTCCACAATAAATTAGTGATTCGCGAGGGTGAGTTCTCCCTTAGTGTTGACGAATTAAAATTAATTTATAACGCAAAAGAAAATAAATTCCGTGCTTGTAATTATCCTTTTATTATACGCGAACATTTCCAAAAAGCAAATACTACTTGCATACTTTGTATTAAACAATGTAATTATAATAAGAAAATGGTTGTTATATATGGGTACTGCCGTCATGATAATTGTAAAAGTTTTAAATTACAATGTAGCATTAAAGATGGGCTACACTGTGAAGTGTATAGTAACAGCTTAAACTATTTCCATGAAAGGGAGTTAACGCAACAGGTCAGAGGAGTAGAGAGAGTATTGTTGGGTCAGCGATTACGTTGTGATTTAGCGCGTAATGTACGGGATGAAGACATTGAAAGGTGTCATAAAGTAGCTATGGTCACTAAAAATTTAAAGCGTATTAAGAGCGAATGTGTATATCGCAGAATAAAGTCTGAAAGTGAGGCTTTTCGTGATAGATCCAACGACGATTTAAAGGACATGGTGGAGATGAGGACCGATAATAAAAATTATATTTATAGGGTATCTAGTCCATTTATTGTGACTATTTTTAGTAAAGAGCAGTTGCATTTACTTAACTTTGCGAAATGTAAAACCGGTGAGTTACCGGATGTTCATATTGATGCAACAGGGAGCGTAGTCCGAAAACCATGTCCTGCATCTAATAGGATTTTGTATTACACTGGTGTTATTCAGGTACAAATGGAAAGGGTGGTTCCAGTCTTTGAAATGGTAGCTGAAAAGCATGACACTGTTACCATATTAAATTGGTTACAGGAATTTAAATACTTTTGTGTGAGGAATAATCTAAGGTGGCCTGTATTTAGAACAGCGACAACGGATTTCAGTTTAGCTGTTATAAATTCCATTTGTGAGGCTTGGAATTTAATGACTTTGCAACGGTACTGCACTCTGTTTTTTGAATCTAGGTATTCTAATAAAATAGTGGATAGGTTAGTCGTGTTAAAATTGTGTTGTGCCCATTTGATGAAAATATTCGTTAGATGTGTGGATAAGTATTTTTGTTCGCAAGACAAGAACGTAAGGTCTTTTCTGAAGGAGGTTTTAGCGTCGCTGTTTGATATTTCTGACTTTGGATCTGTTGACGAAGTTATCATATCGATGTTTCAGTTATTGCTATTAAAACATGAAAGCACTGAGAGTAATGAAATGAGGACAAATTTATTAAAAGTAACATTAATCAATACTGATATAAACACAATAATTATTGATGATACGGAAGAAATGACAACAATTCCCGAATTTCATTTAACAGCTAAGCACACAGCTTTTTACAAAAATAACGATTTCTTTAAACATTTCGAACATATTTTAAAACATTCCATATTTGAAAAATGTGAACTTATTAACGAAAGTAATAAACGTAAAAATATTCCGTTAAATCCTATGTATAATCAAGATTTCGTATATTATTTTTTAAAACATTTTGTTCCCTACATTCCGCTCTGGACGGGAATTTGTAATTACAAACGAAGCAGTAATGCACCGGTAGAAAATTTTTTCGGTTTGCTTAAAAACAATATATTAAACAATAAATTACACAGAAAATGCTCGCGCTTTATTAGAACTGTAAGAAAATATGTTATTAACAGATATAGAGAACAAAAGTATAGCATAAAAAAAACGGGCTGCGCCACAAGAGTTAATAAAAAACAACCGCGTAATACAATAAAGATAAACGAAGAAAAATGGTGCAAACGGATAAAAAGAAATAATACATATTTTAAAAAACAAACCTTAAAAAAATATTTTAAGACTGAGTACGAAGGTTCAACTATTAAAAAACATACTACAACCGAGTATTCTAATCCAACTTTCAAAAATAAATTTGAAAACGGTCTTCAAAACAAAATTGAATTTTACAATTCAATAAATTTAAATAAATACTTTGTAATTGCGAAATACAATTATATTTTAGGAGATCTAACATTATACAGGGTGTCCCGAAAAGATTGGTCATAAATTATACCACAGATTCTGGGGCCAAAAATAAGTTGATTGAACCTCACTTACCTATATGCAATAGTGCACATAAAAAAAGTTACAGCCCTTTGAAGTTACAAAATGAAAATCGATTTTTTTTCATATATCGAAAACTCTCAAAGATTTTTTATTGAAAATGGACATGTGGCATTTATATGGCAGCGTCATCTTAAAAAAAAATTTAAGTAAAATTTGTGCACCCCATAAAAATTTTATGGGGGTTTTGTTCCCTTAAACCCCCCCAAACTTTTGTGTACGTTTCAATTAAATTATTATTGTGGCACCATTAGGTAAACACATTATTTTTAAAACTTTTTTGCTTCTTAGTACTTTTTCTTTAAGCCAGTGTTTATCGAGATATTTTGAATATTTGTCGAATCCACCACATATTTGTATATGGTTAAGTACGATTATAGAGACCTGTTAATAATCTGAAAATTTATTTATAATTTACATTTTTAGGTATATTTTGAAAAAGAAGCTACATCTCGATAAAAGGTGACTTATGAACAAAAGACTAAGAGGCAAAAGTTTTAAAAATACTGTGTTTAACTAATGGTACCACAATAATACTTTAATTGGAACGTACACAATCATTTGGGGGGTTTAAAGGAACAAACCCCCCATACAATTTTTACGTAAATATATTGAAAAAGAAGCCGCATCTCAATAAAAACTGACTTATCGAAAAAATACTAGGAGGCAAAAAAGTTTTAAAAACGTCGTGTTTAACTAATGGTACCACAATAATGAATTAATTGGAACGTACAAAAAAGTTTGGGGGGGTTTAAGGGAACAAAATCCCCATAAATTTTTTATTAGGTGGACAAATTTCACTAAAATTTTGTTTCAAGATGTTCCTGCAATAAGAGTGATACATGTCCATTTTCAATAAAAAATATCTAATAGTTTTCGATATATTGAAAAAAATCGATTTTCATTTTGTAACTTCAAAGGGCTATAACTTTTTTTATGAGCACATTTGTACTAAGGTAAGTTAGGTTAAATCGAACTATTTTTGACCCCAGAATGTGTGGTATAATTTATGACCATTCTTTTCGGGACACCCTGTATAACGAAGGTTTTGAAACGTTAAATCCCATAAAATGGTTAAGTGACTCTGTAATAGACGCTGCTATTCTTAGCACAACAAATATAAAAAATTCAAAGGATGATTTATATATTTATGCAAGTTTAGGATATTGTATATTAAGCCATAGTAATAACAACGTAACCGAAAATTTCATTGTGAATAAAACAAATATTTCAAATTATAACAAAATTTTAATTCCCGTTAACCATAATCAAAACCATTGGATCTTGTGTGAAATAGACTTTATACATTATCAGTTTAATTTATACGATTCATCTAGACTTGTAAACAAAACTCAAGCTGTCCGTTATAGAAATTTGTTTTCCTCTTACTTTTTAGACCGAGTTCATTTGTTTAAAGTAGATACTTTGAAATGTAATATGCAAAATTTGAATGTTAATGTGCTAAGTCCCATTATTCAGAAAGACCAGCACAATTGTGGTGTTTGCGTAATTTATGTCAGCCAATGTATTATTGATAATAAATTAATCAACGATAAAATAAACTTGGATAAATTCAGAATAGATTTACAACGAGCAATTCTACAGGGTTCATTGCCCATGCAACATCGCTGTTTAGTTTGCGGTTGCGATATTATGTTCTCCCCTACATCTTCCAAGTCATTTCAATGTGTAACATGTGACAGGTTTATACACGACAACTGTGCGGATAACACATATTATGTAGTAGCTAAAAGCCAGTGCTTTTTATGTAAAGGTAGTAGTATATGTACTACAAAATATAAAAACTAAAAACGTGGCTCTGGTCGATCCTATAAGATTGAATTAATATTAAGAGGGAAGAATATTATATTTTATTGTTCCGTATCTGTAAACTCGTCTGAACAAGACTCTAAATTGGGTTTAATTACGATCGGGTTGATAGGCGGCAAAGTTCGATATTCGTTTTCTTCTTTTATTACATGACCTACGCTATTTTTCCGGACTTGTAAATATTTTGGATTAGTAAATATTTTCCGTATATTTTCAATGACCATGTTACTTAAGGATAGCGCACTATTAGTTTTTTTAATTTTTTGTTTTAAACAACCCCACACACACTCGATCGGGTTGAAAATACAGTAATAAGGAGGTAGGCGAAGTACCGTGCGACCTTCATCTTTCGCCATTTTATCAACCACGTAATTTATAAGTTTTTATAATTTCCAACAATCTTGTTTTTATCGTCATTTTTTGAGGAATTGGTATACTTTTATGTGTCATAAATGCTATTATATCCGATTTTTTGGTATTTGAATTCGGTATTTTATTCATTTGACGCGAATGATACGACGCATTATCTAAAACAATAACATGGTCATAACGTGGTCATTGAAAATATACGGAAAGTATTTACTAATCCAAAATATTTACAAGTCTGGAAAAATAGCGTAGGTCATGTAATAAAAGAAGAAAATGAATATCGAACATTGCCGTCTATCAACCCGATCGTAATTGAACCCAATTTAGAGTCTTCTTCAGACGAGTGTACAGATACGGAACAATAAAATATAATATTCTGCCCTCTTAATATTAATTCAATCTTATAGGATCGAAAGCGTTTGATTTTCATTTTTTCCCAAAAAACCCAAAAAGGGAGGAGTCCGGGCACCGACTTCTATTGAACTTGGGGTCTGGACTCTTACCACCCAAAAAAACCCCAGAAAAAACCACAAAAACCCCAGGTAGCCGAGGCGCCGGTTCTCCGGGGCCTCGCCTACCTACCCAAAAAAAACCACGGTGAAAAATCCAACAAAACGGAGGAGTAACGTCTCCAGTCGGGTAACCGGTCGGAGTCTTTACTCCAACACCAAAAAAACCAAAAAACCAAAAAAACCGGAAGGGCCTAGTCACCGACTAGAACACTACTTGGGGATTAGGCTCTCCCACCCAAAAAAAAATATAAAAAACAAAAATAATGTTTTCTCTTTCAGGTTATTTTTTTCAGGTCGACAAAATTGCGCGTCGGAGCGAGTAGATGAAAGTGTGAATGTATGTACTGTTTGAATGACAGGCCGGTTAAGGTTCTTTGGATTGGATTCGTAACACCTGAACAAAGAACTTTGGCGACGAGGCCGGCACACAACTGACGACAACCCCCTCAGGGAAGTCCGAAGCACACACAGACGGTTTGCGTCACCTCTTACTTGGCAGAATGCACGCCAAACTTTCCAACAGCCCCTTCAGGGAAGTAAGGTAGTAATCAAATCAAGACATGAGGCCTCTGAGCGAATGGCTCAGGGGGGTGGTGGTTCGAAACTCTTTGCTCTCCAAGTGCACAGGCCGGCCTGGGCATTGCAGATCCAGGGGATTCGATATGGGCTCATTTTGCGCGAGCGCGCGCGCGCGTGTGTGTGTGTGTGTGTGTGTGTGTGTGTGTGTGCGTGTGCGTGTGCGTTTGCGTGTGCGTGTGCGTGTGCGTGTGTGTGTGTGTGTGTGTGTGTGTGTGTGTGTGTGTGTGTGTGTGTGTGTGTGTGTGTGTGTGTGTGTATGTGATTTTTATTTTTATTATCATTGTTGGTGAAGTCTATATCTTAATTTGCTTTTTTGGAATTTTTTATTTTTTTTTTCGGGTTACATAAGGCTGATATAAAGTCGTTATAAAGACTTTGGAAAATGCCTTTTAATACATCCTTTGACGTCGGGTTTATTGCCTCAATACTTCTAAGTTTCAGAATTTTTTTCGCTTGTTTTGGAAAATACCTCCATCACGATTTTTGTATATGTTATGCTTTATTATATTTACTTTGAGAATTTAACAAAAAACTGAGAAAAAAAGTTGACTAACGTACCATCCATAAAGGATTTTTGAATTTGAGACGTATTAACGAATACCGCGCAATACATCTAAGTTTCAGAATTTTTTTCGCTAGTTTTAGAAAATACCTCCATCACGATTTTTTTATATGTTATGCTTTATTATATTTACTTTGAGAATTTAACAAGAAACTGAGAAAAAAAGTTGACTAACGTACCATCCATAAAGGATTTTTGAATGTGAGACGTATTACCGAATAGCCCGCAATACATATAAGTTTCAGAATTTTTTTCGCTTGTTTTGAAAAATACCTCCATCACGATTTTTTTATATGTTATGCTTTATTATATTTACTTTGAGAATTTAACAAGAAACTGAGAAAAAAAGTTGACTAACGTACCATCCATAAAGGATTTTTGAATGTGAGACGTATTACCGAATAGCCCGCAATACATATAAGTTTCAGAATTTTTTTCGATTGTTTTGAAACATACCTCCATCACGATTTTTTTATATGTTATGCTTTATTATATTTACTTTGAGAATTTAACAAAAAACTGAGAAAAAAAGTTGACTAACGTACCATCCATAAAGGATTTTTGAATTTGAGACGTATTAATGAATAGCGCGCAATACATCTAAGTTTCAGAATTTTTTTCGCTTGTTTTGAAAAATACCTCCATCACGATTTTTTTATATGTTATGCTTTATTATATTTACTTTGAGAATTTAACAAAAAACTGAGAAAAAATGTTGACTAACGTACCATCCATAAAGGATTTTTGAATTTGAGACGTATTAATGAATAGCGCGCAATACATCTAAGTTTCAGAATTTTTTTCGCTAGTTTTGGAAAATACCTCCATCACGATTTTTTTATATGTTATGCTTTATTATATTTACTTTGACAATTTAACAAAAAACTGAGAAAAAATGTTGACTAACGATCCATCCATAAAGGATTTTTGAATTTGAGACGTATTACCGAATAGCCCGCAATACATCTAAGTTTCAGAATTTTTTTCTCTTGTTTTGGAAAATACCTCCATCACGATTTTTTTATATGTTATGCTTTATTATATTTACTTTGAGAATTTAACAAAAAACTGAGAAAAAAAGTTGACTAACGATCCATCCATAAAGGATTTTTGAATTTGAGACGTATTACCGAATAGCCCGCAATACATCTAAGTTTCAGAATTTTTTTCTCTTGTTTTGGAAAATACCTCCATCACGATTTTTTTATATGTTATGCTTTATTATATTTACTTTGAGAATTTAACAAAAAACTGAGAAAAAAAGTTGACTAACGTACCATCCATAAAGGATTTTTGAATTTCAGACGTATTAATGAATAGCGCGCAATACATCTAAGTTTCAGAATTTTTTTCGCTTATTTTGGAAAATACCTCCATCACGATTTTTTTATATGTTATGCTTTATTATATTTACTTTGAGAATTTAACAAAAAACTGAGAAAAAAAGTTGACTAACGTACCATCCATAAAGGATTTTTGAATTTGAGACGTATTAACGAATACCGCGCAATACATCTAAGTTTCAGAATTTTTTTCGCTTGTTTTGAAAAATACCTCCATCACGATTTTTTTTATATGTTATGCTTTATTATATTTTCTTTGAGAATTTAACAAGAAACTGAGAAAAAAAGTTGACTAACGTACCATCCATAAAGGATTTTTGAATTTGAGTGGCATTATCTACTCACCGTCAATACATTGCCGGTTTAAATTTTTTTTCCAAACATATGTAACATATATAACATTTTTCTTGTCAATATTATCTGTTTTATTCATTTTTGATAAATTTATACCAAATTTTTGTGAAAATATGAAAAAAAAATTTATGGATGGAATTTATGGCTAAGGTAACACCGGTATCATTACTCTGGGCTAATTAGCAAAATTCATGGAAAAGTTATTTACCAGCAATTTTATTGTTGGAATAGAATTATAAGATCCTATATTAAGGTGATACAGTAGCGATCAACAGGTAGCAAAAAGGCGTTCCAAGATTGCGGCTGTAATTTTGAATATTTTTCGAGATATTTGGCACACGTATTCGTAATATAATAAAGAATGGCGGTACAGAGCCCAATTTGAAAAATATATTAATATGTGGAAATTACTCTGTAATTAAATACAATTATAAAAAAACGAGCCTGTACCGCCATTAAGAAGAACAAAAAAATACACTTTCTTCAAATAAACTTTTTTATCCGATGCCTTGATTTGGTGTCATTTTGGAACTACTAACATTTTTTATTTCATTAATAGTTCCAAAATGACACAAAATCTAGGCATCGGATAAAAAAGTTTATTTGAAGAAAGTGTATTTTTTTGTTCTTCTTAATGGCGGTACAGGCTCGTTTTTTTTAATATTGTATTTAATTACAGAGTAATTTCCACATATTAATATATTTTTCAAATTTTGCTCTGTACCGCCATTCTTTATTATATTACGAATACGTGTGCCAAATGTCTCGAAAGAATATTCAAAATTACAGCCGCAATCTTGGAACGCGTTTTCGCTACCTGTTGATTGCTACTGTTTCCTCTTAATAATATAGGTATGCAAAGTCCGCAGATAGTGTGCTACTTTTTTTATAAACAAAATGGCGCCGAAAAATCGTGTATTTTTCAATTATTGCTCTATAACTCCGAAGATTTTAACTTTACAACAAAAACACCCAAATAAAAATTCACCGCAATTAAATTCTGCATAGTGATATGCTTTTCCCGATTTGTTCCGACGAAAATTTTCCTCGGAAAATGCGCGTTTTCCCAACAAAAAGTCTAATTTTCTAATAAAGTTTAAGGTAAGTAATTATTAATCAATAATTAAATAACTTAGTGACATCAAAGCTTTCTTGGTATATATTGTAATTCCAAAAGCCGGTGAAAATTAAACGAATATTTTAGCAAAAATTCAATTGTTAATTAACAATTTACGATCGCAATAATAACCAAAATAATCATGATACATTGATCAAACTTATAAAGATAAGAGAGATTTTGCACCTCTTATTTTGCAATTCCGTTATGGTTATCGTTATACTACGTCTGCGCAGTAGCGAATATATGATCCGTTATCGTTATTAAACATAAGGGATTCCGTAATTTACGGAGGTTTAAAGTAGTGGTTATCGTTATCGTTATAGTAATGGTTAAATTGTTTTGTTGCCAGAATGTAAAAAAATCAGTAAAATTACATTTACATAGATTCTAATTTTGATGACCTATAAATGAAAATATCAAAAACTGTTCAAGTATATGCTTAAAATTACAATAACGTTGTGAAGTGAGGTTATGTTTAAATAACGATAACGATGACACGAAAAACTTACTTGACAGGCTGCAAAAACTCTGCTTTTTAACGTTGCCGTAATCGTTATGCTTAATAAAGTTAACCATAGCGGAGCCAAAATCAGCGGTTATTTTAAGAGGTGCAAAATCTCTCTATTATAATGAGATGCTTATTCAATATTTTATCGACAAAATATAAATTTTTCGTTTTTTGCATAATCTTTAAATTTTGAAAAAAAATAGTTATAATACGCTGGTCTAATTAGTAAAGTACAAAGAAAGGTTATTTACCAGCAATTTTATTGCTGGAATCGAATATTATGATCCTATATTATATTAATAATATAGGTATGCAAAGTCCGCAGATAGTGTGCTACTTTTTTATTAACAAAATGGCGCCCCCAAATAGTGTTTTTTTCAATTATTGGTCTACAATTTTAACATTACACCAAAGTTTAAGATTTTAACTTTACACCAAAAATACTCAAATAAAAATTCACCCCAATTTAATTCTACATAGAGGCAGGTTTTTCCCGATTTGCTCCGACGAAAATTTTCCTCGGAAAATGTGGGTTTTCCCAACAAAATCTCGAATTTTCACATAAATTTTTTGGGCAAGTAATTATTTATCAATAATTAAATAACTTGGTAAAATAAAAGCTTTCTTGGTATAGATTATAACTGCAGAAGCCGGTGAAAATTAAACGAATATTTTAGCAACAATTCAATTGTTAATGAACAATTTACAGTCGCAATAACAACCAAAATAATCATGAGACATTGATCAAACTTAGAAAGATTATAAAGATGTGATGCCTATTTAATATTTTGTCGACAAAACATAAATTTTTCATTTTTTTGCATAATCTTTAAATGTTAAAAAAAATAGTTATAAACAAATTAACATTTCTCAGAAATTGTTTATAATATTCTAATTTTAAAAAATACTTAAAATGCGTATTCTAAATGTCTTGAAAATGAATGCTTTAAAAAATTTTTCCAACCATTGGCAAAAGAGTTATGAAACAGCAAAGTAAATATACGATTTCTCCGTTGTTTATAATTTGTTTTAATTGTTTTAAAGCTTAAAAGTGAGTCTCTGGTACAATCTAATTACTCACAAAGAATATCAAATATTAGTTCAATGGTTATATTTTAATCAACGATTAAAAATACTTTTTTTGTAATTTTTAGCGCGAAAGTAGGCTTGATACAGAGCCGGAGCTAAAATGTTCACTCAAAGCGACTGACACGCAGCATACATAATACTATAATTTTATTTATTAAGTGTACGTCGCGCGGCGGTCGTCGCTTCGAGTGAAAAATTTTAGCTACAGTACTGTATTAGTCTACTTTCGCGCGTGTAAATTACAAAAAATATATTTATATTCTTTAATTAAAATATATCCATTAAACTAATAATCGATATTTTTTGTAAATAATTAGTTTGTACTTTAAACTCACTTTTACGCTTTGAAAGAAATAAAAAAAAAAGTATAAACATCTTAGTAATCGTATGTTTACTTTGCTGTTTCATAACTTTTATGCAAATGGTTGCAAAAAAGTTTTAAAGCATTCATTTTCAAGACATTTGAAATACGCATTTTAACTATTTTTAAAATTAGAATATAATAAAAACTTTCTGAGAAACAACGTTAATTTGTTTATAACTATTTTTTTTTAACATTTAAAGATTATGCAAAAAAAAATAAAAAATTTATATTTTGTCGACAAAATGTTAAATAGGCATCTCATCTTTATAAGATTTTAAAGTTTGATCAGTGTATAATAATTATTTTGCTTATTATTGCGACCGTAAATTATTAATTAACAATTGAATTGTTGCTAAAATATTCGTTCAATTTTCACCAGCTTCTGGAACTATAATCTAAACCAAGAAGGCTTTTAAGTCACCAAATTATTTAATTATTGGTAAATGATTACTTATCTAAAACTTTATTTGAAAATTAATGATTTTGTTGAGAAAACCTGCATTTTCCGAGGAAAATTTTCGTCGGAGCAGATCGGGAAAAACATATCTCTATGCAGAATTTAATTGCGGTGAATTTTTATTTGAGTGTTTTTGTTGTGAAGTTAAAATCTTCGGAGTTATAGAGCAATAATTGAAAAAAACACGATTTTCGGGCGCCATTTTTATAAAAAAGTAGCACACTATCTGCGGACTTTGCTTACCTATATTATTAATATACAGGGTGTTTCATTATTAATTGTCCATTAATATAGAAACTGGAGAAACCTTAGCATAAAATACGAAGATTTAACCTAAAACACCTAAATAAAATGTGCTTCCTTACTGACTTACAGGGTGTTTTATCTAAAAATTTAAAAACTATTTTTGCTCAGCATTTTAAAACTATTCGGCGTATCGTTTTCATACTTAGCAGAAAGTGCGACTACTAGATGACCTACTAAATTACGATAAACAAACGTTTCTAGCTACTACCAGAGGCGCACGACAGGTGATGGTGAAAGGTTGACCCTTTTCAAATTCTACTCCACTGGAGGAATTACTATTCTAGTGCCATTTTTAGATTCTCCAATAGTTTTTACGTAAATAATATACTCTTCATTGGTAACGATAAAGTCAATGGCACAGTTATTTTGATTAATATGATTCATATGATTAAAATTTAAAAATTATTTCTACCCAGTACTTTAAAACTATTTGGCGTATCTTTATCATACTTGACAGAAAGTGTAGGTACTGTACACCCTACTAAATTAAGATAAATAAACTTTTCTAGCTACTACTAGAGGCGTACGACAGGGGATAGTGACTGGTTGACCCTTCCCAAATTCTACGCCACTGACGAAATTGCTATTTTAGTGTACATTTTTGATTTTGCAATACTTTTTATGTAAATAATATACTCGTCATTCGTAACGATAAAATGATTAGTTTTCGAGATATTTGAAATTAAAAATGAAGCGACACAATACATCAATCGAAATAACCGTGTCGTTTCATTTTTAACTTCAAAGATCTCGAAAACTAATGACTTTATCGTTACGAATGAAGAGTATATTATTATCACATAAAGTATTGGAGAATTCAAAAATTGAACTAAAATAGCAATTTCGCCAGTGGCGTAGAATTTGGAAAGGGTCAACCATTCACTTTCCCCCATCGTACGCCTCTGGTAATAGCCAGAAACGTTTGTTTAACATAATTTAGTAGCGTGTACAGCACCTATATTTCCTTCCAAGTATGAAAAGGATACGTCGAATAGTTTTAAAATGCTGAGCAAAACTAGTTTTTAAATTTTTAGATAAAACACCCTGTAACTCAGTAAGGAACCACATTTTTTTTAGGTGTTTTAGGTTAAATCTATGTATTTTGTGCTAAGGTTTCTCCAGTTACTATATGGACAATTATTAATGAAACACCCTGTATACAGGGTGTAACAAAAATACAGGTCATAAATGAAATCACATATTCTGGGACCAAAAATAGTTCGATTGAACCTAACTTACCTTAGTACAAATATGCTCATAAAAAAAGTTACAGCCCTTTGAAGTTACAAAATGAAAATCGATTTTTTCGAATATATCGAAAACTATTGGATATTTTTTATTGAAAATGGACACGTGGCATTCTTATGGCAGGAATATTTTAAAGAAAAATTATAGTGAAATTTGTGCACCCCATAAAAATTTTATGGGGCTTTTGTTCCCTTAAACCCCCCCCTAACTTTTGTGTACATTTCAATTAAATTATTTTTGTGGTACCATTAGTTAAATTCAATATTTTTAAAACTTTTTGGCTCTTAGTATTTTTTCGATAAGGCAGTTTTTATCGAGTTGCGGCTTCTTTTTTAATATATTTACATAAAGATTTTATGGGGGTTTTGTTCCTTTAAACCCCCCAAATGGTTGTGTACGTTCCAATTAAAGTATTACTGCGATACCATTAGTTAAACACGGTGTTTTTAAAACTTTTTTGATTCTTTGTATTTTTTCGAGAAGACATCTTTTATCGAGATGTTTTAATATGGTTCAAAATATACCTAAAAATGTAAATCATAAATAAATTTTCATATTATTACCAAGTCTCCATAATCGTACTTAACCATATACAAATAATGTGGTGGATTTGAAAAATATTCAAAATATCTTGATAAAAACTGACTTTTCGAAAAAGTACTAAGAGGCAAAAAAGTTTTTAAAACATTATGTTTAACTAATGGTACTACAATAAAAATTAAATTGGAACGTAGACAAAAGTTTGGTTTTATGGGGTGTGTAAATTTCACTATAATTTTTCTTAAGATACTGCTGCCATAAGAATGCCACATGTCTATTTTCAATAAAAAATATCTAATAGTTTTCGATATATTGGAAAAAATCGATTTTCATTTTGTAACTTCAAAGGGCTGTAACTTTTTTTTGTGCACATTTGCACTAAGGTAAGTTAGGTTCAATCGAACTATTTTTGGTCCCAGAATATGTGATTAAATTTATGACCTGTATTTTCGTTACACCCTGTATAATCATAAGCTTCGATTCCAGCAATAAAATTGCTGGTAAATAACTTTTCCCAAAAATGGCCTATTCTCCGATAATCAGCCCAGACTACATGTAAACATTACAAATACTTCTTTGAAATTAGCACTTGGTATGCTTTTCCACAGTTCATATGGAGTCATTCAAAAATTACATTTATTTACTTCTTCCCATGTTACGTTAACATTGTATGCATTTTTATTTTAATGTACCCAGTCTTTACTGTGCAGTTTTAATAAGAAATGTAGTGCCTGTAAACAACGATTTTAGTTGTTAAAGATGTTTAATTATTGGTAGCGGAGCCCAAGCGGGGATTTTTGCAGTTACTCGAGTGTGTCAGATTATCATATGGAGAGAAACGTGGTACCCTACAGATGTACCTCTACCATATATTGGCTCAACACAGTGTAGATCGTTCAGGGGGACCGAAAAAAAAAATATATCCTTAAAAATAACATATCTCTATGCAGAATTTAATTGCGGTGAATTTTTATTTGAGTGTTTTTGTTGTGAAGTTAAAATCTTCGGAGTTATAGAGCAATAATTGAAAAAAACACGATTTTCGGGCGCCATTTTTATAAAAAAGTAGCACACTATCTGCGGACTTTGCTTACCTATATTATTAATATACAGGGTGTTTCATTATTAATTGTCCATTAATATAGAAACTGGAGAAACCTTAGCATAAAATACGAAGATTTAACCTAAAACACCTAAATAAAATGTGCTTCCTTACTGACTTACAGGGTGTTTTATCTAAAAATTTAAAAACTATTTTTGCTCAGCATTTTAAAACTATTCGGCGTATCGTTTTCATACTTAGCAGAAAGTGCGACTACTAGATGACCTACTAAATTACGATAAACAAACGTTTCTAGCTACTACCAGAGGCGCACGACAGGTGATGGTGAAAGGTTGACCCTTTTCAAATTCTACTCCACTGGAGGAATTACTATTCTAGTGCCATTTTTAGATTCTCCAATAGTTTTTACGTAAATAATATACTCTTCATTGGTAACGATAAAGTCATTAGTTTTCGAGATATTTGAAGTTAAATATGAAATGGCACAGTTATTTTGATTAATATGATTCATATGATTAAAATTTAAAAATTATTTCTACCCAGTACTTTAAAACTATTTGGCGTATCTTTATCATACTTGACAGAAAGTGTAGGTACTGTACACCCTACTAAATTAAGATAAATAAACTTTTCTAGCTACTACTAGAGGCGTACGACAGGGGATAGTGACTGGTTGACCCTTCCCAAATTCTACGCCACTGACGAAATTGCTATTTTAGTGTACATTTTTGATTTTGCAATACTTTTTATGTAAATAATATACTCGTCATTCGTAACGATAAAATGATTAGTTTTCGAGATATTTGAAATTAAAAATGAAGCGACACAATACATCAATCAAAATAACCGTGTCGTTTCATTTTTAACTTCAAAGATCTCGAAAACTAATGACTTTATCGTTACGAATGAAGAGTATATTATTATCACATAAAGTATTGGAGAATTCAAAAATTGAACTAAAATAGCAATTTCGCCAGTGGCGTAGAATTTGGAAAGGGTCAACCATTCACTTTCCCCCATCGTACGCCTCTGGTAATAGCCAGAAACGTTTGTTTAACATAATTTAGTAGCGTGTACAGCACCTATATTTCCTTCCAAGTATGAAAAGGATACGTCGAATAGTTTTAAAATGCTGAGCAAAACTAGTTTTTAAATTTTTAGATAAAACACCCTGTAACTCAGTAAGGAACCACATTTTTTTTAGGTGTTTTAGGTTAAATCTATGTATTTTGTGCTAAGGTTTCTCCAGTTACTATATGGACAATTATTAATGAAACACCCTGTATACAGGGTGTAACAAAAATACAGGTCATAAATGAAATCACATATTCTGGGACCAAAAATAGTTCGATTGAACCTAACTTACCTTAGTACAAATATGCTCATAAAAAAAGTTACAGCCCTTTGAAGTTACAAAATGAAAATCGATTTTTTCGAATATATCGAAAACTATTGGATATTTTTTATTGAAAATGGACACGTGGCATTCTTATGGCAGGAATATTTTAAAGAAAAATTATAGTGAAATTTGTGCACCCCATAAAAATTTTATGGGGCTTTTGTTCCCTTAAACCCCCCCTAACTTTTGTGTACATTTCAATTAAATTATTTTTGTGGTACCATTAGTTAAATTCAATATTTTTAAAACTTTTTGGCTCTTAGTATTTTTTCGATAAGGCAGTTTTTATCGAGTTGCGGCTTCTTTTTTAATATATTTACATAAAGATTTTATGGGGGTTTTGTTCCTTTAAACCCCCCAAATGGTTGTGTACGTTCCAATTAAAGTATTACTGCGATACCATTAGTTAAACACGGTGTTTTTAAAACTTTTTTGATTCTTTGTATTTTTTCGAGAAGACATCTTTTATCGAGATGTTTTAATATGGTTCAAAATATACCTAAAAATGTAAATCATAAATAAATTTTCATATTATTACCAAGTCTCCATAATCGTACTTAACCATATACAAATAATGTGGTGGATTTGAAAAATATTCAAAATATCTTGATAAAAACTGACTTTTCGAAAAAGTACTAAGAGGCAAAAAAGTTTTTAAAACATTATGTTTAACTAATGGTACTACAATAAAAATTAAATTGGAACGTAGACAAAAGTTTGGTTTTATGGGGTGTGTAAATTTCACTATAATTTTTCTTAAGATACTGCTGCCATAAGAATGCCACATGTCTATTTTCAATAAAAAATATCTAATAGTTTTCGATATATTGGAAAAAATCGATTTTCATTTTGTAACTTCAAAGGGCTGTAACTTTTTTTTGTGCACATTTGCACCAAGGTAAGTTAGGTTCAATCGAACTATTTTTGGTCCCAGAATATGTGATTAAATTTATGACCTGTATTTTCGTTACACCCTGTATAATCATAAGCTTCGATTCCAGCAATAAAATTGCTGGTAAATAACTTTTCCCAAAAATGGCCTATTCTCCGATAATCAGCCCAGACTACATGTAAACATTACAAATACTTCTTTGAAATTAGCACTTGGTATGCTTTTCCACAGTTCATATGGAGTCATTCAAAAATTACATTTATTTACTTCTTCCCATGTTACGTTAACATTGTATGCATTTTTATTTTAATGTACCTAGTCTTTACTGTGCAGTTTTAATAAGAAATGTAGTGCCTGTAAACAACGATTTTAGTTGTTAAAGATGTTTAATTATTGGTAGCGGAGCCCAAGCGGGGATTTTTGCAGTTACTCGAGTGTGTCAGATTATCATATGGAGAGAAACGTGGTACCCTACAGATGTACCTCTACCATATATTGGCTCAACACAGTGTAGATCGTTCAGGGGGACCGAAAAAAAAAATATATCCTTAAAAATACTCTAAATTGTCAGATTAAGATAAGGGAAGTTGCATGCAAAAGAGTGTATATTTCAAAAATCTCAAGATTTGAGCGGGGCGTACGGAAATGGGTGAGTCAAAAAGTTTCACAAAAAAAAGCAAATATTTCGCGAAATGAACGATAGATCGAAAAACTAAACACTACACGTTCAATATTTTTCAAAAATCTATCGAAAGATACCAAACATAACACTCCACGGAGAGAGGTGGGGGGTAAATTTAAAATTTTAAATACAAATCCCGCGATATTTTGCAAAATAAACATCAGATCGAAAAACTACAAAATACACTTATTCAATATTTTTGAAAACTCTGTCGAATGGTACCAAACACGACCCATCACGGAGGTGGGGTGGGGGTTTACTTTAAAAACTTAAATGGGAGCCCTCATTTTTTATTGCAGATTTGGATTCTTTGCATAAAAATAAGCAACTTTTATTCGAAACATTTTTTCGAATTATGGATAGATGGCGCTATAATCGGAAAAAATGATTGTTGTAAATGAAAATTAAATTAAAAAAATGGGAAGTCTCCACTAAAATAGAAAATTTTACTTAACTTTTTTTGGTTTTAGGACCTAATAATCACAACCCAATAAGTCCCCAAACTGCTCGAGTGACTGCACATTTAGCATACTTTGCTCCCCTACCATATCTACTACTAACAAATTTTATATTACATATTTGTTATTTCATTATTTCGAATACTTTCTCTGTCATACACTGACTATAATACTGCACATATACACCATACCAGCACCTTTAGAATCTGTGCACTGTAACTACTACAAGTAAGTAAAGGATACATGGATTGATTATCTAAAAAAGCTCTATGCAGAGGAAGAACAAATGACATTTGAACCAGAAACATCAGAAATTACCAAAAAGGAAGGAGTTAATATATTAGTACACAAGTTCCAAAACACTTGAAAAACTGTAGAACAGAAATGCTGCAGGTGAGGACGGAATACCAAACGAATTACTGAAATATTGTGGAGCAGCAATGACAGAACAATTAAGAACATTAATTAACAAAATCATAAAACACATTAAAATACCTACTGGAAGAATGGAGAACCAGCGAACTAATTTTACTATTAAAAAAAGGAGATAAAAAGCAGCCAGAAAACTACAGTAGAGGTATCAACTTGTTAAATACTACCCTACATAGGCGTAACCAGGATCATCCTAAGGGGGAGGTTACAACTACTGGAAGGTCTCCGAGGGGTATGGTGTTAAGCGTATAGAGCTCAAAGTACATCCCAATGGAGGGAGGGGGGTCATAACCCCCAAAACCCCCCTGGTTACGCCTATGCTACCCTAAAACTTAAAACTAAAATTCTACAAGAACTAATGGATCAGAGGATAAGTTTAGCAGATGAACAACAGGGTTTTCGTACTGGATGCAATATTCGTCATAAAGCAAATTACTGAGAAATCACTAGAGTATAATAGGCCAGCATTTCTATGTCTGATTGACTTGAAGAAAGCATTTGACAGAGTAAGACTCAAAAATGTAATCCATCTTCTGTATAATAGAGAAGTCCTCCTAGAAATCATAAAAACTATTGAGAACATCTACCAAAACAACAGAATGGATGTCAGAGTAGATGGACCACTTACAGAACCTATAGACATAGGCAGTGGAATAAGACAGGGAGACTGAGACCTATGCTCTTCAATTTAATCATGGATCAAATCATCAAAAACGTCAACAAAGGAAGAGGATACAGAATGGGAAATAAAGAGGTAAAAATACTCTGTTACGCAGCCCAAGATAATGATAGCCCAAGATGAAGATAACCTGCAAAGATTAGTCCACAGATTTAATATAAGAGCAAAAAAATTTAATATAACAATTTCATCTCAGAAAACTAAAACAATAGTAATCAGTAAAGGCAAAATTGATGGCATCAGCATTGAACAAGTAATGGAAATAAAATACCTTGGAATTAATTATATTGTCAAGCAATGGAGAGCTGGACAAAGAAGTAAGCAATCAAGTACACAAAGCAAATATATGGGCAGGATGTCTCAATAACACTATATTATGGTGAAACCAACATATTAATACTGAGATGAAGTAAAGAATTTATAAAATGAGTATAAGACCAATAATGACATATGCATCAAAAACAAGACCCTATACAGCCACAACACAAAGACTATTGGAAATGACAGCAATGAGAGTACTGAGAAGAATTACAGGAAATATGCTGAGAGATCAAAAAAGGAGTGAATACATTAGAAGACAATGTAACATACAGTGTATAAATGAATGGGCACTAAATAGAAAAAAAAAAGAATGGAATAACCACATAAGCAGGATGGGGGAGACATCATCATCATAAGTGGCTCGATAATCCATTGTGGATCTTGGCCTGCTCACAAAGAAGTTGCCACTCCTGTCGATTCCTGACAACTTCCCTCCATCTTCTGACCCCTAGAATTTTTAGGTCTTCTTCCACATCGTCAGTCCATCTTCTTTCTGTGGTCGTCCTCTACTTCTTGTGCCCTCTGGTTTTGAAAATGTTAATCTCTTAGTGTATTCGTGGTCTGACATCCTAGCAATGTGTGCAGCCCATCTAAGTCTCTGCAATTTAACGAATTTCACAATATCTGGATCAGTGTATAACTGATACAGTTCAAAGTTGTATCTTCGACGCCATAGCCCATTTTCATTTACTGCCCCAAAAACCTTTCTAAGAATTTTTCTCTCAAAAATACCAAGAAGTCTTTCATCACTTTGAGATAGGGTCCACGTTTCAGCTCCATATATCAAAACAGGTCTTATTTAGGTCTTGTATATATTGAGCTTTACTGCACGTTTTATATTTTATTTTTTAAATGTTTATGGAAATCGTGAACAGTTCTGTTTGCTATTGCTATGCGTCTTTTCATTTAATAGCTTGTCGTGTTTATTGAGTTTACTAACGATCCCAGATATGTGAATTCCTTGACTTGCTCAAAGGTGTGACTGTTAATTTGAATCTCTGTTGCGATATTTTGGGAGTTTTTAGAAACCACATATACAGTAAAACCTGCCATATCCGGATCAATGTGGCGAAAGACAGATCCGCATATGAAAAATTCCAGATATCAAGACCACTTCTCTTATAGACTCTGAAACGTTTTCTCCTTCATATATTCCAGTAATCAACGCCGTCAATAACTTTTGTCGATAGACACGTTTTATAGATTCTATAATACATTATTTCGCTAACTTTAAGTTCTTTTGGGTCTGGATGATAGGGTGCGTTGTCCAACAGCAGGACTGCATTTCTCGGTAGATCTAGACGGCACAGAACCGTCCAGATATGGGCAGGTCCGGATATGACAGGTCCGGATATAGCAGGTTGTACTGTATTTGGTTTTTTCCTCGTTTACCACAAGTCCTAATTCACTTGCCGCGTCCGCAAGCCTTGTAAAACACTGCACCATGTCTTTCAAACTTCTGCTCACTATAACCATATCGTCAGCGAATGCGAGAATTTACGTCGATCTATTAAAAATAGTTCCATTCATTCTAATATTTAATTTTCTGACTGCCTTTTCCAAGGTAATATTAAAGAGGAGACACGCCATCGTGTCTCCCTGTCTTAGACCATTATTAACATCAAAGAATGTAGAGTTTTCTCCTTGAATTCTAACGCATGAGCTTATGTTTTGCATTATTAGTTGGGTCAACTTAACTAACTTAGGTGGGATCCCAGGAACAGGATGAGGGAGACACCTGTGCTCAAAACAGCATGAGATAAATCACCAATCAGTAGAAGAAGTATCAGTTGACTGCACAAAAGATGGAGTGACAACCTTCCATAGAGGTATCTATATCTGCCAATGAACAAGTAGAATTGCTTATAAAGAGGAAGAATACAAGTAACTGTAATCCAAAAAAATTCAAAAACTGGAAGAAATGGCATCTTTCTGTTGCTGATGACGACATTGCTGTCGACTAATGTTTACATCTCCTGTATAGCATATGAAAATAAACTGGTGACCCCATGCCAACAAAAATAAGCAAAGCAAAGACCCCGCCCCCTATAGGTACGTAATATTTGTACAACCCCTATTTGGTTAACCCATTTAGCGCCAAAGGTGCGAAAACGCACCATTTTTTTGTAGAATTTTTTTTTGACAATTCGTTAAGTTTTTTTAAATCTTTGTATTTTTTAAGCAACCAGAAGATATAAGTGTAACTAAATTTAATTTTGTTTAATTTCCAAACTCATGCCTTTATCACAAAAATATTTTCTAAATGTCCGACATTTTCAATCTTTCGACACAACTTTATTTTTACTATAGTAATTTTATTGACATAACACTTTTGTGGTCAAATAAATTAAAACATTATTTTTTTAACCTATTTGTACACCAATTCTTATAAAAATACAAAAAAAATATTTTCTGAATCATCAAATCTCGTGTTTAAAAATAATGGTTCGATAACGAACCATTGGCGGAAGTCGACATATAATCCTGTCTGATCAGGAATAAGTTCAAGGTGATGCACAGGCAGTAATTTGTTGAGATATTTCTTTATTATGTGTAAAAACACGTATCCACTATGGTTGCGCTCCGAGCTCCTGCAACTGCTCCACATAGTGGACACGTTTGGCGCTCCCGGACTGTGCAATTGTGTGCACTCAGCCACGGCGCTCCAATCTGTGGCAGTTTATATGTAAGGGAGCGCATACCGTATCGATTGGAGCAGTTGCAGGGAGCACGGAGCGCAAGAAGTTCGAGAACATAGTGGATGGTTGGCGCTCTCGGACCATGCAACAGTGTGCGCTCCGCCTCAACGATCCAATAAGTGGCGGTTTATATGTAGAGGAGCGCATGCATGTAGATGGGAGCAGTTGCAGGGAGCGCGGAGCGCAAGAGGTTTGTGAACATAGTAGATGGTTGGCGCTCCCGGACCGTGCAACAGTGCGCGGTCCGCCTGGGTGTTCCAATTGGTGTCGGTTTATATGTAGAGGAGTGCATACCGTATCGATTGGAGCAGTTGCAGGGAGCGTGGAGTGCAAGAGGTTCCTGAACATAATGGATGGTTGGCGCTCCCGGACCGTGCAACAGTGCGCCAATGACCGTGCGGCAGTGCCTCGGTGGTCCAATATTACGAACGTAGTGGATACGTATCTTTAGAAAGATGGGTATTCTGGTATTCAGTTTTGTTATAATCCAGAGTGGGGGAGGGGGAGGGGGTTACATAAGGGAGGATGTGTATTGTTGTAGTTGTAGACAATATGTCGATTTGTCGAATTTATGCAACTGGCACAGTGCAAGATATAGGATTGGAAAGTGTAAACTAGAAATATCTAAAATAATTTCTAAAAAAGATAGAGGGCCGTTTGAATTCGTTTTTGAGAAAGAAGCTGAAGAAGGTGTAGGCAATGTTCAAACCATACTATTTTTGTTTATCAAAACTTCCAGGTCCATTTACACTCTAAATGTTTTGAGACTTTTCACAACAAATAAAATTGTGTATTTCAATTTTTATATCTCATTTCCGCCAAAGGTTCGAAAACGAACCATTTTGTTGTTGTGACACCTACCATTATCAAAGTGTAAAACAATTTTTTGACGAATGTTTAAGTTTATTTTACTCTAGTTAATCAACTATATTACATATTATTGTAGTATTTCTTTGCTTGGCGGTTAATGGGTTAACCAAATAAAGAACTCTTTTCAAATCCATGAAGATAGAATATTTTCCAGACATTTATTATATTTTTATCTTAATCTTATCTTTTGTTTTCAGCTACAACAATAAATCTTACCTTAAGCATATAGCGAGTCTTTCTTTTGGTCCTATGGCACGCCGAAAAGTCGTATCCAGTTTCATAATATCGTCCTTAACTGCCAGATATATCTCTTCCACACAATCTTTGGACATTCTATAGTAATAATAAAATCTATCCTCATTGGATTCCAGTTCTTTGCATAATCTGTGATACTCTCCATATCTGTGTCTCTTTAGGTTTACATTGTCCACCCACTTACGTTTTTTTCTCTTCAATAATGCTATCAACAACAATACCTCTTCCTCGTCTGAATCACTTGACATTTTTTAACAAATAATGGAAAACCTAGCTAAACATTAATTGAAAATTGAACAGACAACGAGACAACTGCAACCTGCAACCAACTGCAACGTAAGTGCAACAAAAACAAAACCCTGAGTGATAGTGTGATAGTGATAATATATAATGATAATGATAAACAAAAAAAAATCATTTATTTATTTATTTACTAAACATCGCACGTGCGCACGTGCATGTAGTTGTGTAGTTTGACATCCTCGCTGCGCTGTTGCCAAGCTGTTCCCACTATTTCTAGATCTAGATAGAACCAAAGAATACTCCATCCAACTGGATGGAGTATTCTTTGATAGAACCATGAAGACCGCGTCCCACCATCAAATAATTTGATCAAACTGGTTTGAGCAAACTGAAAGTGACAGTTAGTGACGTCACATCCTGAGTGTTCATTGTGGATAATAATGAAAAATTTTAATTTTAAATAAAGACAACTCAATACAAAAAATTTGATCAAACTAGACTGAAGACCGCGTCCTACCATCAAATAATTTGATCAAACTGGTTTGAGCAAACTGAAAGTGACAGTTACTATCCTGAGTGTTCATTGTGGATAATAATGAAAAATTTTAATTTTAAATAAAGTACAAACAAGTTAGACAACTCAATACAAAAAATTTGATCAAACTAGACTAATAGTGAGAGCACAGATTTTTAGAATTTCAAAAAAACTGCAATTGTGACGTCACTTTGACGTACTTCCTCAAGTACGTCAAGTTTGCTCAAACTGTTTGATCAAATTATTTGATGGTGAGACGCGGCCTTGATAGTGAGAGCACAGATTTTTAGAATTTCAAAAAAACTGCAATTGTGACGTCACTTTGACGTACTTCCTCAAGTACGTCAAGTTTGCTCAAACTGTTTGATCAAATAATTTGATAAAATAACAAGATAATATATTGCACATCCGGAACTCGTGACGTAACTGGAGACCGACAAGTTCGTAATGGTTCGTAATCATTCGTAATGTCCGATTACTTTGAATTGTTCGCGGTTGTATTTTATATTTTATTTTTGACAGTTATTTACACTGGAATCTCGACACTAAATGTTTTTCAAATACATTGAAGTTTAATGTTATTTTGCTAATTGAATTATTTCATCACATAATGCATACAAATCCCATTTAACTTTAACAAGAATTCAAATTCAACTTCCGGTCTCCAGTTACGTCATCAATGCGCGAACTCGGACGTATTTGCGCTACGGGAAAATACTATCTTTTCATTTATAGTATCATGGATAGAACTAATGCCGCTGCTAATGCGGTGACTTTAAGCCGGCCATTCACAGTTAGTACTGCGGCGTCGTTCACCTTTGTGAACGGCGAATAGGCAAAAATTTTGATCCTGTGGCCGTGCATCCTACGAAATCGAAAAACTTGACCGCAGATAGACTGGCCTTTCTGCTGCAGTACATACTGCAGAAATTAAACGAAACCGCAGTGCCGTGAGTGGCCGGCTTTAGAATACATAAATAATAATATTATATTATTGATCATTATGATGATGAATGTAGTTTATTTTTGAATACTGGTACCTAAAGTATCATTTTTTGCAATGTGAAGCAAAAGAAGCAAAAAATGAAATCTATCGAAATTTGACGATTTCTACCGAAAAAATAGGCAGTCTCCCGAAATTTTGTCCAAGACCTGTGGCAACACTGGACTGTCTAGGTAGCCTATACATGATGTTTGACAGTTGACACGTGTTTCTTTCGTTCGGTGTTTGGAACATTGGAATTTACTTTTTTGTTTTTAAATTATTATTGATAAACAAAACCAAAGCACACCAAAGTTTAAACAAATGGAAGTAAAACAGGATGTTAGTGATGAGACGTGTCAACCAGAAATATTTTGTCCTGTGGATATTTGTAATGCTGAAATTAAGGAGGAGCCCAAGACAGAAAGTGAATACCATGCACTTGATTTAGACTTAAAAGAATTCCCCATAAAGACTGAAATAGACCAAGAGGAATATATACTTACGTCATTTGAAGAAAATCAAACAAATACAAGAGGTAAGTTAACCAAAGAGTACCAGTGGCGGCTCGTGATTTTTTCAATAGGGGAGGCTATACCTAACTAAATTATCTAGACAAAGGGTACCCCCCGTTAAGATAGGCAAAATGCCCTCACTCCCAGAATTCAGTTTTATCAATTTTTTTACGTTCTATGCGATTAAAAAATGAGATTAGGCAGATGTTTAGCTTGCCACCCCCTTACCCCTCCCCCACAGCCAAAAACGTAGATTTTTAGATTTAGTTTTTTTTTAGTTGGGTTGCAATTGATTTAAAAATTTCAAAAAATTCATACATATAGCTGAGGCTTTTACAAAGTGTGTCCATTTTTTATGGACCCCTAGGTCAAGTGTACATAACCTCAAATTTTTAAAAAATTTTTTAAAGCTTATAACTTTTTTTTAAAGATGGCTGCATGTCCAATTTTTTTTGAATTTTCTGTATTTTATCATAAACTATCCCTCTGATTTTTTTCAGATTTTTCCGTCAATTGTGCCATCTTGGAAAATCCGGAAAACTGCTTTTTTAGGGGGTTTTTGGGGATTTTCTCCATTTTATACACATCAAAATAGATCAACTCAAGGTTTTGTTGATAGATTATGTATAATTTGAAATAACTGAGTATTCAACGATATTCAAAAATTGGGCGAAACACTTTTAAACCCCCTGATCATATTTTTTGAGGTCGATACAGTCTGAATAATTTTTTTATTTTTTTTTTACGTTAGGGACCGTTCAAGTATTACGTAACGCGGGTGGGGGGGGGGTAAAAATACGCAATACACAATAGTTAAACGCCCATTAGAGTGCGGTACGTAGGGGGGAGGGGGGTCAAAAATCGCGTTACGTAATACTTGAACGCTCCCTTATATGTGATTAAAAAATTAAGACCACCGCAATTTTAGCTCATCACCCCCTTCCCCCCTACCCCATATCCAAAAACGTCAATTTTTCGATTTTATTTTTTTTAAATTGGTTTGCAATTAAATTAAAAATTACAAAAAATTCACACGCACAGCTGAGGCTTTTATAAAACATCTATTTTTATGGACCCGAAGGTCGAGTGTACATAACCTAAATTTTTTTTGTTTTTTTAATAGGTACGTATAACTTTTTTTGGTGATGGCTGTTGTTTTGTGTATTTTATCACAAACTATATTTCTGACTTTTTTCAGATTTTTTCGTAAGGTGTGCAGTCTTCAAAAATCCGCAAAACTGGATTTTTGGTGATTTTTAGGGATTTTATCCATTTTATATACTTCAAAATAGACTAACTCAAGTTTTTTTTATAGGTTACGTATAATTTGAAATAACGTGAGTTTTTAGGGATATTCAAAAATTGTACAAAACACCTCTAAACCCCCCAAAAACTGTTTTTTCAAATTTTTTAAAGGTTTTTCAGAGGTTACTCGTACAGGCATGGATCCCATGTATCAAAAACAAGTTTATTAATAGCTAACTGAAAATTTGGTAATAGCTAACAGTGTCTAGTCGGACACTTTTTGATGTAGGGAAACACTGGAACAGGGGAAGTTTTAATTGTTGAACAGGTTACAAGTTTCGAACGTCAGACTACGAAAACGTCCCATGTATTTTGTTGGACAGAACTTCCAATTGATTGGTTAGCCTTTCATTAAACTCTCATGTAAAAACCAAACTGCCATTTACCACCAATATAATTCCTGTCATTTGACATGTTCTACGTGTCAGACTTATTAAAATGCCCAACATATTTGTCGGATAAACATTTTTTCTAAATAAACTTAAAAACTACCTGCTAGTTTTCACAATCATAAACTTGCCAGGATTTCATGTTCCACAATTAAAATTACAGAAGAGCGTCGATTATCCGAACTAATTGGGGGACAGGGGTGTTCGGAAAATCGATTTTTTCGGATAATCGAACTGTATTGATATAGCAATACTATTTATCCATCGGCGGATGAAGGCCTTATTTACATACATCTTTACATACTTACATACATACATGTGTATCTTTAGTGACATATAGGATATAAGTTAAACAAAAAAGTGCTGTAATTGCAACAAAATGAAGATTTTTATGTACCTACATATTAAAAAATCTTCAATTTTCTTCTGCCAAAGCAATCCCGCCCGTTTATGAGAGGCTGAATTACGTGTTTTTTAACCATGTGGCTGGCAAAGTATTTCAAAATGAATTAAAAAATATGAAATTTGATTTTCATCTGACGCCCTGAAGGGCACTAAGGATTATGAGAAAGAAGAAGAAATTTGATTTTCGTGTCAGTTTGGCATCACAAACTGTATGCAACAAAGCTAAAACTCCCTGGGATCTAGGAAGGGAAATAGATTCTCCCTGGGATATTTTTGGAGTAAATCGCTTATATGCAGCATCATCTAAATCTGTGTTTAAAACAAATTTTATGGTATTACGATTTTTGTGGATCCGTCAGAAGAATTAAGCCGGAACATGTCCGTCTTTTGTTTTTTTTTTTTTTCGTCTTAACAGCTTACCAACTATGTATTCTTTGGATAAATTGGTTGCACATTCGCCTCCCTCTAATTCGTGTTGATTTTTCATAGAAAAGACAATACGCTTACGTTTAGGCATTTTCAATCGAGTTCTTACGCGATAAGTCAGGAGTTCGGATAAGTGGTCGTTCGGTTGATCAACGTTCGGATAACCGACGCTCTACTGTACGTTTCAAAATTAAAACTTCCCCTGTTCCAGTGTTCCTATACCTACATCAAAAAATTTTCAGCTTGGTATTAATCAACTTTTTTTTGGTACACGGGATCCAGGCCCAATACTTTTTGAAATACAGTAGAACCCCGCAAATCTGAACTAATTGGGGGAACAGCCTGTTCGGATTCCGAAAAGTTTGGATTATCCGAAAGTTAGCATTAACTAGTAGTTCAAAGCTTTTATTGTGATTTTGAGTAGCCAAACGTTCTCGCAAGAGTGTGGACAATATTTTTGGACTCAAGTTGACTACGAGAGAACCAAAGTAAGTTTGTGTTTAATCTTAATAAACACTTTATAAACCTATATATTAAAATATAATATTTATTTTCAAGAAATTTTAAATGTCAATGTCCTAGTAATCCTACATTGTCCAATTTTCTGGCTTTACTCTGTATAATAAACATGTTTTTAAGTTTTTGTCTTGAATTTTTAAATTTTTTTCACTTTCCGTTGGTTCGGATTTGCCGAAAGTTCGGATTCGCGGGGTTCGGATTTACGGGGTTCTACTGTAGATACAGCCTGAAGATTTTTTTTTTCATTTTATGTGTTTAAAAAATAAGCCTTAGCCCGATTTTATCCCTCTACCCCCTCAACTTGCGCACTAAAACATAATTTTTTCGTTTTAATTTTTTTTTTCAGTATATCGTTAGTTGCTTAGTGTGTCCTCAAGTAAACTACATTTAAGAAAATGATTTCAAATTTTTGCAATATTTTTATATAAAGTAAAGATACCTATGACATTTTGATATTTTTAGGTAGGATACAAAAAACAAAAATAAAACAGAATAATCAATTTAAGAAAAATACATTTTAACACATTCGCGGACACGCTGTCATTTTATACACGTATTCTTATGGAGTAAATGACTTCATATGCAGTCATGACCGCGAATGTGTTAATATATCATACTTCTGGTCGTTTTGTGAATCAAAACATTTTGTTCTTTGTTCATTAGTTTGTATTTAGTAGGTACTACCCTAATATTACTTAACATTATACAGGTTGTCCCGAAAAGATTGGTCATAAATTATACCACACATTCTGGGGTCAAAAATAATTCGATTGAACCTAACTTACCTTAGTACAACTGTGCTCATAAAAAAAGTTACAGCCCTTTGAAGTTACAAAACGAAAATCAATATTTTTCAATATATCGAAAACTATTAGCGATTTTTTATTGAAAATGGACATGTATCATTCTTATATCAGGAATATCTTAAAACAAAATTATAGTGAAATTTCTCTACCCCATAAAAATTGTATGGGGGTTTTGTTTCCTTAAACCCCTTCCCCCCCCCCCCAAACTTTTGTGTACGTTCCAATTAATTCATTATTGTGGTACCATTAGTTAAACACAACGTTTTTAAAACTTTTTTGCCTCTTAGTATTTTTTCCATAAGCCAGTTTTTATCCAGATGCGGCTTCTTTTTTAATATGTTTACATAAAAATTTTATGGGGGTTTTGTTCCTTTAAACCCCCCAAAATTTGTGTTCGTTTCAATAAAACTATTATTGTGGTACCATTAGTTAAACACAGTATTTTTAAAACCTTTTTGCCTCTTAGTCTTTTTTTGATAAGTCACTTTTTATCGAGATGTGGCTTCTTTTTTAAAATATAATTTTAACAGGTCTCTATAATCGTACTTGTCCATATACAAATATGTGGTGGATTCGACAAATATTGAAAATATCTCGATAAACACTCTCTTATCGAAAAAGTACTAAGAGGCAAAAAAGTTTTAAAAACATTGTGTTTAACTAATGGTGCCACAATAATAATTTAATTGGAACGTACACAAAAGTTTGGGAGGGTTTAAGGGAACAAAACCCTCATAAAATTTTTATGGGGTGCACAAATTTCACTTTAATTTTTTTATGAGGTGCTGATGCCATAAGAATGCCACATGTCCATTTTCAATAAAAAATCTCTAAAAGTTTTCGATATACGAAAAAAAAATCGATTTTCATTTTTAACTTCCAAGGGCTGTAACTTTTTTTTTGTACACTATTGTATACAGGGTGAGGCAGATAAAGGGCCTATTAGAAATATCTCGTGAACTAAAGCTAAGAGAATCTTGTAAATTGGAATACAGGGGTTTTGAGGTATGAACTATTTAATGAAAATATTTTCTTCTCTTTGCTACTTCCGGTTATACCGGAAGTTGATTGTAACTTCGTTTTTTTAAATGGGACAACCTGTATATTTTTACATTTTTGGATTCTCCTCGATTTCTTCTTTCTTAAAATATAAGGTTTTGTAATATTATACAGGGTAGGTTAAAAGATAATTACGTTTTCTTATTAATTTCGTAGCAACATTAACACCCTGTAGGATTGTATTAGATTGGCATAATAAACTCTGTTATTGTTCAAATGATTTTTAATATATTCTACTATTGTTAAGAGTTATTGGTATAGTTAAATTTTTCATTTTAGTATACAGGGTTGGTCGAAACTCGGAATGAGTATTTTCTGAGTTTTCTTAAATGGAACACCCCGTATTTTAGTATTGTAATGAAATGCTATTTTATGGTACTTTTTAATTTCTCAAGCATTCCCTATACCTAGGGTTACCATAATTTATTAAGGCCAAATCCGGACAAGGGTAGTCCAAGGAGTTGTAGAAAATGTAAAATGTGAATTTGACTGTGTTGCTACCTCTACATTGTACATATGTATATGCAAAATGCATATGGCACAATTAAAAGTACAGCCGTTTCGCTACAATATGAAACTAACATCGAAAATCTCTGCCAGTTTAAAATACATGTACACCTATGTTTTAACATACTTTAGACCTAAGGTGCTGCGCAGAATGAAATTTCCCACCGTTGGGCCTAGTATTTTCCATTTTTTTAGTAAAGAAAAAAATCCGGACATTTCTCATATCCGGACGCCAATCCGGACTGTCCGGACGTATGGTAACCCTACCTATACCTAACTTCTTTAATTTGTGAGTTATTGGTGATTCAAACCAAACATTAATTGCAACACAAAATAGGTGAAATTGTGTTAGGTTGGCCGTGAAAATATTCAGTCACAAATAATTTTTTGGAAATAAATACATATTAATCTATACTGATACTTAAAATTGCCAATAGTGGTTCAGGTTTCAAAATACCATCGAAGTTAAGATTGTTGGTGCGATTAACAATTAAGCACAAACTAAGGCAGTTAGGTATAGGGAATGCTTAAGAAAGTAAAAAGTACCATGAAATATCATTTCATTACAATACTAAAATATAGGGTGTTCCATTTAAGAAAACTCAGAAAATACTCATTCCGAGTTTCGACCCACCCTGTATACTAAAATTAAAAATTTAGCTACACTAATAATTGTTAACAATAGTAAACTATACTAAAAATCATTTGAACATAAATAGAGTTTATTATGTCAAACTACTACAATCCTACAGGGTGTGAATATTGCTATGAAATTAATAAGAAAACGTAATTATCTTTTAACTGACCCTGTATAATCTTACAAAACCTTATATTTTAAGAATGAAGAAATCGAGGAGAATCCAAAAATGTAAAAATATACAGGGTGTCCCATTTAAAAAAACGAAGTTTTAAGCAACTTCCGGTATAACCGGAAGTACCAAATAGATGAAAATACTTTCATTAAATAGATCAGTCTTCAAAACCCCCTTATTCCAATTTTCATAATTCAGTTGTCTTTAGTTCTCGAGATATTTCTAATAGGCCCTTTATCTGCCTCGCCCTATATAGGTAAGTGAGGTTCAATCAACCTATTTTTGACCCCAGAATCTGTGGTATAATTTATGACCAATCTTTTCGGGACACCCTGTATATATTCTAATTATTGGTAAATTATTCCGATTCGTTTTTTTTTGCACAAACTTACTCAAAAACAGGTCCTTATAACAAATCCACAAGTTGCCACACAGTAAAACGGTCGGAAAATTGTTTAAAACAAGTTTTTAAACAAATTCAAAAAATCAATTTTTCACTTCGGACAAATTTGTTTTAGATTCTCTGGATCAATCTGAGCAAAAAAAGGTCTCTTGTGATTTTTCTCTAAAATTGACTGTTGTTGGTTATACGAGATTTAAAATTTGAAAAACGCGAAAACGGCCATTTTCCGGTTAACGACCATAACTCGATTAAAAATTATTATTATGAAAGTCAGAAAGTGACCAAATCAAAGTTTAAAGCCCCTCCCCCCCCTACAAGAGCCTGGGAGAAATTTTTGTCATTATTTTATTACTAAGCTATTATTTTTATTAACTAAGCACGTATTGAGGCGGCCGTCCGCGAGAGAGATGTATCCTTCATTTGACATTTTAAAAAAATATCGATTGGAAGTCAAATACGTTTTACATTAAAAACATACGTTTTAAAAAAATAAAAAAGCAATTTTGAGGTCATATGTACACTCGACCTACGGGTCCATAAAAATAGATGTTTTGTAAAAGCCTCAGCTGTGAGTGTGAATTTTTTGTAATTTATAATTTAATTGCAAACCAACTTAAAAAAAATAAAATTGAAAAATTGACGTTTTTGGCCGAGGGGGAGGGGGAAGGGGGTGGTCGGCTAAAATTGCGGTAAGTCTTAATTTTTTAATCATATATAACGTAAAAAAATTTAAAAAAATATTCAGGCTGTATCGACCTCAAAAAATATGATTAGACCCGCAAAAACCCTTACAAAACTTAAAAACATGGTTTTTGGGAGGTTTAAAAGTGTTTCGCCCAATTTTTGAATATCGTAGAATACTCAGTTATTTCAAATTATACATATAATCTATCAACAAAACCTTGAGTTGATCTATTTTGATGTCTTTAAAATGGAGAAAATCCCCAAAACCCCCTAAAAAACAGTTTTCCGGATTTTTCAAGATGGCGCGGTTGACATAAAAATCTGAAAAAAATCAGAGGGATAGTTTATGATAAAATACACACAATTAAAAAAAATTGGACCTGCAGCCATCTTCAAAAAAAAGTTATAAGCTTTAAAATAATTTAAAACAAATTTGAGGTTATGTACACTCGACCTACGGGTCCATAAAAACTGGACATGTTTTGTAAAAGCCTCAGCTACACGTGTGAATTTTTTGAAATGTTTAAATCAATTGCAACCCAACTAAAAAAAACTAAATCTAAAAATCTACGTTTTTGGCTGTGGGGGAGGGGTAAGGGGGTGGCGAGCTACAAATCCGCGTAATCTCATTTTTTAATCGCATAGAACGTAAAAAAATTAATAAAATTGAATTCTGGGAGTGAGGGCATTTTGCCTATCTTAACGGAGGTACCGTTAAGATAGGCAAAAAAATTTTACTAACAAAAAAAAATCCGCCAAAAAAATCTAATTTAAGGCCCCATTTTTTACCATTTTTTATTTACATTTTATAATATCATCATAAAAAAAATGAATAACCATTTTCAACCAGAGAAGGTTCCCATTGTTTTCATTCTGGTGGAGTGTAGAATAGCATTATGTTGTTTTATATGCCATTAGAGTGAAAACTTAGTCTTCTTAATATCATCATAATTCATAATTATTTCATATCATATCATTTTAAAAATAGTATAATTGTAAAAGTGTATTACCAAAGTTTGTGTCGTTTATTTGTTAACAATTCTATCTCTGTAAGTAGATATGCATATAAAAATAAATACAGATTTTTGAAGTTTTGCAGTCCATACAGGTTGAAGGTTTACATTGTTTAAGATACTCAACTGAATTTTTTGAATTCTAAAAGCGGCTTACTCTGCGAATGCAAAAACACGGTAAATTACGATATTTTGCTTTGCATTACAGATATCGGAAAAAGTTATTTAAGCAAGTTGTTCCAAATATTATTCTAATCCCACATACCAAATTTCATCACAAAATTCGCACTTTTAGTTTTTTCATTATTTGTAGTCAGGATCCTAAAATCCGCAGAGGAGGCTGCTGGCCGAAAAATCTCACTTACCCGATCTCATGGCAGCGTGTGTGTTAAGCGATGTGCAGCTTTAAGGAGACCGGGTCTCTTTAAACCAGTCATGTCAAAGATACGGCCCGCGGGCCGCATCCGGCCCCCGGGCCATACCAATACGGCCCGCGATCGCAATGTGTCACAGAAAGAAGAATCATGTTTTTTAGAGCTTTTAGACTTCACTCGATTGCTCTACGGAAGTTTTAAAATGCGTACACTACACTACATTTATAAGTCATTTCAAAGACAGCGCGTGCCTAGACAAGCGAGAGAGATAGACAGTAACACCATCTCTTAGCGGAAACACCCTATTATTTTTGTTGAGAACAATAGAATCTTCCATGCGCTTCGAGTCTAGACTAGAACCTTCCTTATCGATATAAAAGAAGTGCGTCGACGTGTCACGTGAGTCAGTTGCGAAGTAGTGGTTGAGAAGGTATTGTACATTTGTTTGTGTCGTGCGTGTGCGATATCCATAATTGTGTCGAGTTCCATATTTGTTACGATTTCGGCATAATGTCACAAAAACGTAAAGTTGATAGTGAACGTAGAGTTTTTCAGTCTAAATGGGAAAATGCATATTTTTTCATAGAATGGAAAGGTAAACCACTGTGTTTGATTTGCAATCAAACAGTTGCTGTTTGTAAGGAGTTTAACTTGAAGAGACACTATGATACGAATCATAAATCAAAATTCGATTGTTACACTGAAAAAATAAGAATGGACAGATTGTCATCTTTAAAATCTAAACTTCAAGGTCAACAATCGATGTTTACTAAAGCTAATACTGAGAGCGAAGATGCCCTGAAATCAAGTTTTATTATTGCATTAGAAATCGCGAAGAGATCAAAACCTTTCACTGATGGTGATTTTATTAAAGACTGTATGTTGAAAGTTGCCGATGTTTCATTTCCATTTCAAAAGTCAATAATTCAAAATATTTCGCTGTCAAGAAACACTGTTGCTTCAAGAATAAATGATTTATCTCAAAATTTGGTTCTTCAACTGAAGGAGAAAATTAAGGAATTTACAAACTTTTCACTGGCTGTTGATGAGAGCACTGATACTGTTGATACAGCTCAACTTGCTGTTTTTATACGAGGTATTAACAGTAACTTTGAAATAACTGAAGAACTATTAAAGTGCGTTCCATTGACAGGTACTACAACAGCAAATGATATTTATTCTGCATTGGAGCATTTGATGGCAGAATATGGACTCGATTGGAATATACTTAGCAGCACAACTACGGATGGCGCTCCTGCCATGGTTGGCCAACATTCGGGCGTTGTAACTAAATTAAAACAGAAAACATCAGGAAATTTTGTGGGATTTCACTGTATAATTCACCAGGAATCATTGGCATCCAAACATTTAAAAATGGACCATGTCATGCAACCTATAATTAAAATAGTAAATTTTATAAGGAGCAGAGGACTAAATCACCGACAGTTCAGGCAGTTTTTACAAGATTTGGACGAAAAGTTTTCTGATGTCCCTTATTTCACCGAAGTTCGTTGGCTCAGTCGAGGAGTAGTTTTAGAAAGATTTTTTGCATTACGTGACCCTATTCAAGCTTTCATGTTAGAAAAAGGCAACCCAATTGATTATGACAATGACTGGTGGGTTGATTGTGCCTTTTTGGTAGATATGAATAAACACTTGACTGATCTGAATGTAAAGTTACAGGGTAAAAATCTGATTGTCACTCAAATGTACTCATGTATTCAAGCCTTTGAAACAAAGTGGAGGCTGTGGGAAAATCAGGTAAAAAATCAAACTTTGGATCATTTCCCTCATTTAAAATCATTTGGCACAGTGGATCAAAAAAAATTGGATCAATATTCTCAACTTCTGCAAAATCTTATCACGGAATTCAACAATCGTTTTGAAGACTTCCACAAAATGAATGAAATGGAATTCCCAATTTTCAACAATCCATTCAATTTTGAAGCTTCACAGGCACCAGTTCATTTGCAAATGGAGTTGATAGATCTTCAATCGGACAGTATTTTGAAAGAAAAATTTAAAGAGGTTAACGCACTTACATTTTATACACAATATTTCAAGAGTTTGGATAACTACCCGGAATTAAAAAAGCATGCAGCACGCATTCTGTGTATGTTTGGTAGCACCTATTTATGTGAGCAGATGTTTTCCGTCATGAAAATAAATAAGAACAAACATCGCACAAGACTTACAAATGAACATCTCCAATCAATTCTTAAAATAAATACAACGAATATGATACCTGACATCAATGAGCTTGTCAAAAACAAGAGAAGTCAGGTATCTGGATCCTCGAGCTCAAAATAATTACCCTCTTTTATAACTTTGATATGATTTTTAACAACCGTATATTATAAGTATACTATTAAATAAAATGTTATAATAATTCAGTACATTTTTTTTTATTTGAATCTGGCCCGCCGACACATTCTGAATTTAATATATGGCCCTCTGCAAAATTGAGTTTGACACCCCTGCTTTAAACCATCCTTAAACGCTGCTGGGCTACGCGGAGCATTAGCAAGTGAGATTTTCCGGCCAGCAGCCTCCTCTGCGATTTTAGGATCCCGACTACAAATAATGAAAAAACTAAAAGTGCGAATTTTGTGCTGAAATTTGGTATGTGGGGTTAGAATATTATTTGGAACAACTTGTTCAAATAACTTTTTGCGATATCTCTAACGCGAAGCAAAATAGCAAAGTAAACAAAACAGTGTAGCATTTGTAAAAAATTTATGGGGAGGCTAAGCCTCCCTTGCCTCCTCTGACCAGCCGCCACTGAAGAGTACTATCATTCATATAGACGTGGAGAGTATTATAATGCCCTCGTACCCTCATAAGCAAAAACGCAGTATGTACAAAAATTACACATATTAACATGTTTGTATCACTGGAATCAGGAAAACTTGCTCTTTTTATATACCTTCGTAAAAATGCAGTATCTGCAGCTGTTATTAAAATATAATTTGTATAAACATGTTTATTCGCGGTATTCGCTTCGTAAACTAAACAGATACGAAGCGTATACGTTCGATAACGAAGCGAAGGGTCAAAAATCGAGGCCCAGATTAGCATGGTGTTGAAAAATGTAAGGATTACAAGTCTCTCAATCGAGCTTTTGTAGTTAGTTTTTGTTTTAGTAGTGTTTTAACCCCTTAATGTACACATTAATTTTGAAGTTTCAGTCAAAATATAATCGAATTTTTTTAAAGTGAAAATGTGGTGTTTATGTATAATTAAATTGAAAAATGTATTTTCAGTGGCGTCACAGCTTTACTTTACCTAGAGGTGAGGCGATTTAATAAATTATATTTTCTTCATAATATAAATATACTAATAATCTGTATAGTATCTATATAATTCTTAGGAAAATAAGGCATAAAATAGTTCTAAGGAATAAATAAACACGATTCACTACAG
Source organism: Diabrotica virgifera virgifera (assembly GCF_917563875.1). Classification (NCBI taxonomy): domain Eukaryota; kingdom Metazoa; phylum Arthropoda; class Insecta; order Coleoptera; family Chrysomelidae; genus Diabrotica; species Diabrotica virgifera. The sequence continues at coordinate 97,628,596 of NC_065444.1, forward strand.
ACTGCTTCAATGCACTAACACTTTGTATAAAAACAAAATACTGAAAATTCAACAAAATTCAATCAGTAAAAATTGTAAATGGTGCGGACTGCAAGTCATTATATAAATAAATATCATTTTACAATGACTTACCACTGGCTGGGCAATGAAAAAAGGTATTTATGTACCTCTATTTAGTACATTATGCTTCGAATAAAAACAGATATTTAACTATTCTACAAAATTCAATGTATCAATAATTGTCAATGGTTCCTACTGCAATTTATTAGATAAATAAATACCATTTTATAATGGCAACACTGCCTTGGCAATAAAAAAAGATTTTACCGCTATTTAGACGCTATTTATACACTTTTAACCTTTAACTACATGTGCTGGCATATTTTGTACGCCAGATATAAAAATACTACTGCAAATATATCTAATAATTTAATTTTTGACCTTGTTTATCTAACCTAACACTGGAATGTGCTTTACACTTGATTTTAGTTTCGTTATAATCGGCGTTCTGGAAAGATCGTAATTTACAGTTAATTATGTGTTGTTTCCGGTGGTGGACAATATACGCCACGATTATAGTAATATAAGTACATCTTTCAATTGTTTTTTAGTCACTATGGCACAATAGTACATTGTTTACCGGGTAGGAAAAGCTTAACATTCCTGGACGACTGTGAAGATTGCTAAGTCGAGGCGCAAGCCGAGACTTAGCAACACAGAGTCCAGGAATGTGGCTTTTCCTACGAGGTAAACATACTATTTTTCCGCAAATCGTTTAAAATTCGACAGATATTGATTGATTTAAAAAAAACGCGATAATTTTATTCCCAAATAAATGGTGCTTTGAAATTCCTAATAAAATTACTTGGGTTACTATGGAAACGTATTGAGGTTGAATTGTCAAACTTGACGCTTATAAATTTAATTGCTGGTGTTCTCGAAAGTAAAATGATAAGTGATGATGAAATTTCCATTCCTGGGACTCCTCCAGAGCTGGTTGAGGCAGTGAATACTGCTTCATTAGAATTATTGCCAAAGAAATCAAGAGAAAAGTACGAAAATGCATACAGACGTTTTATGGATTATTAATAATTTTCTATCATTTATGTAGAACACTAACAACTGTACGGAAATATCATTTCCTTACAGTAAGGAAATGACATTTCCTTACAGTAAGGAAGTCCTGACTTTTTCTTCAAGAAATTTTGACAGGAATGTCAAAATTTCCTGGCGATTTGCGGAAAAATATATTTTTCTTTATAAACAATACTTTTTTCATTTAAAAAATCACATTTCAAAAAAATTTTCATTAGTAATTTCATTTATTATGAAATCAGATTCCAGTTGTAAATCCCAATTGGCTTACTGAGAACACCATTTTGAGCGTCCGGTTTGGGAGGGAGATGGGGGAGAAGTAGGTAAATTAGTAGTTTTTTACGTTTTTCGTCAATATTTCTAAAACTATGCTTTGGCCTAAACAATGTTGTATACAAAAATGTTCTACATCAAATTTAAAACAAAAAAGATCCATACATAATTGTTATAAAATCAACGGTTCCAGAGTTACGGAGGGTGAAAAGTGGAGGTTTTCGATACTTTTTATATTTTTTGGGCAATTGATGATGATTTTGAGTGGTGAGGTTGACATTTCTTCAAGGGTTGACGTTTCTTCTTGAGGTTGACGTTTCTTATCACTAACATACCATCGGCCACTGAAATAGCAAATTTTATTTGCAAAACACAATCATGCTAAAGAAAATTTCTTTTATCAGTAATAATATTATAAATTGCCCAAGAAATATAAAAAGTATCGAAAACCTCAGTTTTTGACTCTCAGTAACTCTGGAACCGTTGATTTTATAACAATTATGTATAGGACCTTTTTTGTTTTAAATATTATGTAGAACATTTTTGTATAGTATAGAGTATAGAGCATTGTTTACGCTAAAGCATGTAACGCGACAAATTGGATAAACAAAGATATACTAAGATTTGACAAAATTCGTGCTACATAATTCTTTAGTACCTCGGTTGCTCAAGTCATCAAGAGATTTAAGAGAGTGGATTCTTATAAGGTGTTATTATATACTCTTATTAGCTTAGAAAAATTAGAAAGATAGAAAAATCGGAATATGGATGTGAAATAAAAAATAAAGAAAAAAAAAATAAAATATTGGGCGCCACTGGTTGCGTAAGGAACCAGAATTTATACAAAAAAAAAAAACAAATATTAAAAGAAAAATGGTATTAGATCTAAATAAAACAGAAAATAGTCAAATAAAAAAATATACATAATATACAGAATATTATAACGTAACTTACCTTATTTATTCAGAATTCTATACTCAGTCAATTTTTTAATGCTCTTACGATTCAAGAGAGAAGGGAAGAAAATAAATTATATGTTGAAAATCAAACATTATTTATTGAAAACAAAAAAAATTAATCTCTGATCTCTCTGTTATAATTAGAGACCAGATTACCAATTAATCAAAGATGAAACGAAACAGTTTTACAAATATAAAAATTATACCTTAACAATGAATGTCCTGTTTTCTTCTATTGGTTGGTTGGTAAGTCCAAAACGCCATTTCACTACGCGAGAAAACACTTCACTGTTAATAGCTACAGCAAACAGTACATTGTTTATAAACAAACGTTATTATAGAAAAATTCAGCTTCAACTCGAACATAAATAGTTTAAAAGTTCATTAAACTGGATCAAATTTTACTTTTACTCGAACAAAATTATTTAGTTAAGACTCGAACATAAATCATTTAGTTAGACTCGAACATGATTATTGAAAGTTCATTAACTTTGACCAAAATAAAGTATGTGAGCATACTACATGTTTTAACTGCACTGTTAAACATAGTAATGCGAAAATTGAAACTCTTCTCTCCTACTTCTGGTTCTGACTGTTAAAAGAAATTAGTGGATACCAAAATTGGTATAAAATGATAACGACGATTTGCTTAAAAACAGCGGGAAAATCGCCGGGGGGTCACGATACACCATCACATTCGCCGGGCTGGAATCATCCTAGCCGGCTGGGAAACTGGAAAACTACATTCCGAAACACTCAATGGAGCTCAACTCCTATGACGATGGCCCTAAAGGAACCAAAACTCAACTTAACTCGATGATGGCCCTGGTGGAACTCATCACTCAACTTCACTTGATGGTGACTTCTACGGAACTCCACTGAACATGACGATGGCTTCTACGGAACTCAACTGAACATGTTGATGGCTTCTACGGAACTGCTCATTGGGTCCGCTCACTCGATCCTTCTAAAACTTGGGTTCCTTCTCCCAAAAAAAGTGACTTCCTACTTAGACCAATAGGAATCATACCAGATATCTCTCTACCAATCAAATGGTCAGAAAAACTCTCAAGACATCCCTCGAACGCCATGATGGTTTTACTTTCAACCAATTACAAATACTTAAACTTCGCAATAACAAAATCCCTTGAGTTTACTCGAAATGCGATGACTCATAATATTACAGTTAGTCCTCAGAAACAATATTTCAGAGTTTTACTAAAAGCCTCGGCTTAGGTTAAGCCTTTCCTCTTGCAATACACATACAATAGGATTCTTGTCTGTGAATATCATAAAAATCTTTCATCTTCTAGACTGCAACAGTCTACAGCATAGCAGGGGTTCTTCCTCTAGCTATTTGGATATACTGACGAACATAAACCAAGACTGTAAATGTCATAAAAACCTTTTTACCTTGCAAACTACAACAATTCAAGGGTTTATTGAAAAATATTCCGTTTCTTAAATGCGTCTTATTTCAAAGAACGGATGAAGAAATAAAATTCGTATTGTTGTGGGAACGCCAAAATGACAAACTCACACCAATGCGGAAAAGCGATTTGAAACTGCGTTTCTCCGATTCAATATACAGGGTGTAGCGAAAGTGTACAACTGTAAACTGGGTCGAAATTTCAAATATTTAAACTGTGGGACTTTGAGCGTGTTTCACTGCCTCCCCCACGATTTCAACGTCGTGCAAACCAGTTTGAAATCGGAACAAGAACTCCAAAAAAAACTGAAACGGTCAAAACAAAAAAAAAAAAGATTAACCTAATGCAATCTCAAAACAAAACAAAAACTGGACATTCGACTTGACGAGTCGACTCCAGGAACGGTTCGTTGGCTCAAGACCTCGAAAATATTTCAGTAATGACAACACGACAGTGTTGTCCCAAAACACAAATAACTAATTCGTCGTGTAATTGCTCAGAGACCTTAGGCTCACGATAACAAATACACTACACAACTCATCGACAAAAACGAAAACATAAAATACAATAACGCTATACGTCATCTTAAGCTCAAATAAACTAAAAAAATGCGATAACGCAACGCGTCATCCTAAACGCAAATAAAACTCAAACGCTGTCGAACAATACGACCGCACTGCACGTCATCGTTAACAAAATAACGCACAAAAAAACGACGACGACGCTCTGCGTCATCATCAACAAAAATCTAGCCAAGGTATGTTATCGTTTTATTGGACGCATAGGAGTATTTCATCCCTAACTAACACCACGAATAACATACGAATAATGATGGCATGCATCATTAACGCCATAAAAAAATAACATGTTGTCCTTGTTTTGGATGCGTAAAGTCTTTCATTTACGACTAACACCAAGGACAACATATAATGGATGCATAGGAGTATCTCATCCCTGACTAACACCATAAAAAAAATACCATGTTGTTTTGGATGCGTAAAGTCTTTCATTTACGACTAACACCAAGGACAACATATAATGGATGCATAGGAGTATCTCATCCCTGACTAACACCATAAAAAAAATACCATGTTGTTTGGATGCCTAAAGTCTTTCATTTACGACTAACACCAAGGACAACATAGTTTGATAACGCTATAAGCTGTTATCAAAAAAAACAAACACACATACACACAAAAAAAGGAGTTACCGATAGTTTACGAACCATTTTAGTTCTTCAAAGCTAAACTATCGTTGGCAACTAGACAAAAAAATTTACAATTGGGGTGGTGGATGTTTAGATTAGTTGTGATAACCAGAATAAATGATATCTAACGCGTTATCAGACGCCTAATAATAGGTACATTTTCGGTAAGTCTTAATCAGGTAGGGTCATAATCAGTACTGTCTAATATTCCGGTCTACACAACCAAAAAAATACCATATTCCACCAAAGATATAGAAAATTAAAATGAGACTAAGTTTTACTAACACCCTTAAAAGCAACAAAAAGTTTGGTCGGGGTAGCAAGAACTAAAATCTGACTAAACTATATACAAATATTTACAATAAATAGGACAAAGTTCATCTAAGTGTAACTTTTCCTCTAACACGGACAAAATAAAAATATCGAAGATGAAGTACGCAAAGGCGTAAACAGAATAAAAAAGAAAATAAACGAAAGAAATAAGCAAGCAGTCAAAGGAAACGATAAAATCAAAAACTAAAAAGGAAAATAAAGAATACTTTAGTAACTATTCTTCACAACAAAACAGATTTAAAATAGTCGATTACGATCCTGTCCAAAAATAAAAATTGTGATTTTACACATACAAAAAATAACTGAACAGCAAAACATTTTCACAAACTGGTTGGATTCAAAGACATGCTTGTGATAAGTTTACCAACAAAGCGCAAGAATTCCGAAAAGCACTGGATCTATTGCTGAATTGCAACCATGAATGACTTCTCATTCCGACGGGTCCTCTGCCGAGTTTATCCCAAATCAAAACCCTAAGCTTCCCCAGTGTCTGGTCATTCACACTGCCAAACAACAACTCCTAACAACAAAAAAATCGGAACTCATAGGCCTCATAAGCAATAGCAAACCAAAGCAAACTAAAAGCAAAAAAAAAATGTTTACCATCCGTCGGTAAAACTTCAAAAAAAAAACGTAAAATAAAATAAAGAACAGTATTAGTTCTTTCTGAGTCAATCTAGTGTAGTACAAAAAATAACAGTGTGGTCCAAACATAAGGTGAGTTGACTAACAAACAAACACAACATAGGCTGTGGGCTATACCCAAAAATTTGTTTTAATAAGAACTCGAACAAAATCGATTGCCAAGAACGTCAGACGAACTTGCATCGAACCAAAATATCGAACGTGTAGACTTCTTTCGAAAGTCCACCATCGAAACTAATATACCGAACGTGTAGAGTGTATCTACCCCACCATCGGAAGATAATTATCGAACGTGTAAATTCCTAATGGAAATTACCATCGAAACTAAAATCTCTTAAAAGACTGTAAGCCCTGAAAATTTTCAGAAAATCTCTTAAGAAAACAAAAATTTAGACCACAAATACTGATGTAAGAAGAAATAAAATAAGTACTACAATCTACCATACTAAAAAATTTGACTTATAGGAAAGTTCGCTATTAAAGACAAAACGACGTTTATCAAGCTGATCTCCTACAAAAAAATAAAAAAATAAACGAAAATTTCGGACCGTAACACAAAGTAACTCAAAAAAAAATAATTTTCAATCCTAACAGATTATTAATCCGTCGAACATCTCAACAGATTCCAAAAATACGAAAACAAAATGGCAAAACAAAATATATAGGCTTTACCTAATAGTTAATCTGTTAAATGATAAGAAAATATTTAAAAATTGTTATTCAAATATAAGTTACAAGTCGAAAATGAAAATATTAACGACAAAAAAAATGAAAATTAATTTGAATTACGTTACTTTAGACAAACAATTTACTGTCTAAAAATTAAAATTGGCTGAATGTTTCTATTAAATCCATTACATAAAAAGTTTTACAGTTTTCTTCGTTATTTTAACGAAAAAACATTTTTTACAAAACATTGTAAAACATAAACACAACAATAAATTATCCTTTCTCTTGATCGTAAGACATTGCTGAGTAGGTAAGTTACAAACACAAAAAATATTAAAATTTGAAAATAATCGTATTTATTTTCATAAACACAAAATACCAAATGCAACGGGGTAAAAATTCAACAACTGTTTGTCATACCCTCGTAATCGAAAAAGGTTTATGATTCTCGCCGGTCAGAGAGAGCATCGGCTGACGGCTGGGATTGAAAATCTTGCGATGCCGGCGGTTTGAAATTTCTCGCCGCAGAAAAATATGGGTTGCAGCTGATCGTAAGGACTACGATCGAACGAAGGCAAATAAAATGTAACTAGAATCAAATATGCTAAAAAATAGATAGAAAATACTATAGAATGGTAATTGAAGAGTAAGATGTCCCAGGTTGGCTGCGTCATTTTTATGTAAGACAAAAGATAGCCCCTGTAGTTGGACGACATTTTTATGTAAGACAAGCTAATAAGAATTAGACAAGAGATAGCCCCACGTTCTAGGGTGCCATTTTAATGTAACGCGACAAATTGGATAAACAAAGATATACTAAGATTTGACAAAATTCGTGCTACATAATTCTTTAGTACCTCGGTTGCTCAAGTCATCAAGAGATTTAAGGGAGTGGATTCTTATAAGGTGTTATTATATACTCTTATTAGCTTAGAAAAATTAGAAAGATAGAAAAATCGGAATATGGATGTGAAATAAAAAATAAAGAAAAAAAAATAAAATATTGGGCGCCACTGGTTGCCTAAGGAACCAGAATTTATACAAAAAAAAACAAATATTAAAAGAAAAATGGTATTAGATCTAAATAAAACAGAAAATAGTCAAATAAAAAAATATACATAATATACAGAATATTATAACGTAACTTACCTTATTTATTCAGAATTCTATACTCAGTCAATTTTTTAATGTTCTTACGATTCAAGAGAGAAGGGAAGAAAATAAATTATATGTTGAAAATGAAACATTATTTATTGAAAACAAAAAAAATTAATCTCTGATCTCTCTGTTATAATTAGAGACCAGATTACCAATTAATCAAAGATGAAACAAATGAATGTCCTGTTTTCTTCTATTGGTTGGTTGGTAAGTCCAAAACGCCATTTCCCTACGCGAGAAAACACTTCACTGTTAATAGCTACAGCAAACAGTACATTGTTTATAAACAAACGTTATTATAGAAAAATTCAGCTTCAACTCGAACATAAATAGTTTAAAAGTTCGTTAAACTGGATCAAATTTTACTTTTACTCGAACAAAATTATTTAGTTAAGACTCGAACATAAATCATTTAGTTAGACTCGAACATGATTATTGAAAGTTCATTAACTTTGACCAAAATAAAGTATGTGAGCATACTACATGTTTTAACTGCACTGTTAAACATAGTAATGCGAAAATTGAAACTCTTCTCTCCTACTTCTGGTTCTGACTGCTTAAAAGAAATTAGTGGATACCAAAATTGGTATAAAATGATAACGACGATTTGCTTAGAAACAGCGGGAAAATCGCCGGGGGTCACGATACACCATCACATTCGCCGGGCTGGAATCATCCTAGCCGGCTGGGAAACTGGAAAACTACATTCCGAAACACTCAATGGAACTCAACTCCTATGACGATGGCCCTAAAGGAACCAAAACTCAACTTAACTCGATGATGGCCCTGGTGGAACTCGTCACTCAACTTCACTTGATGGTGACTTCTACGGAACTCCACTGAACATGACGATGGCTTCTACGGAACTCAACTGAACATGTTGATGGCTTCTACGGAACTGCTCATTGGGACCGCTCACTCGATCCTTCTAAAACTTGGGTTCCTTCTCCCAAAAAAAGTGACTTCCTACTTAGACCAATAGGAATCATACCAGATATCTCTCTACCAATCAAATGGTCAGAAAAACTCTCAGGACATCCCTCGAACGCCATGATGGTTTTACTTTCCACCAATTACAAATACTTAAACTTCGCAATAACAAAATCCCTTGAGTTTACACGAAATGCGATGACTCATAATATTACAGTTAGTCCTCAGAAACAATATTTCAGAGTTTTACTAAAAGCCTCGGCTTAGGTTAAGCCTTTCCTCTTGCAATACACATACAATAGGATTCTTGTCTGTGAATATCATAAAAATCTTTCATCTTCTAGACTGCAACAGTCTATTTGGATATACTGACGAACATAAACCAAGACTGTAAATGTCATAAAAACCTTTTTACCTTGCAAACTACAACAATTCAAGGGTTTATTGAAAAATATTCCGTTTCTTAAATGCGTCTTATTTCAAAGAACGGATGAAGAAATAAAATTCGTATTGTTGTGGGAACGCCTAAATGACAAACTCACACCAATGCGGAAAAGCGATTTGAAACTGCGTTTCTCCGATTCAATATACAGGGTGTAGCGAAAGTGTACAACTGTAAACTGGGTCGAAATTTCAAATATTTAAACGGTGGGACTTTGAGCGTGTTTCAAGCATAGTTTTAGAAATATTGACGAAAAACGTAAAAAAACTACTATTTACCGACTTCTCTCCCCCAAACCGGACGCAATGGTGTAACTTTTTACTGACCAATATGTGGACCATACAGAATAATTTGATGTTGGAGGAAAACTTTTACTTTGAATGTTTGGGTTAGGCCTTTTTTGGACCAATTATACTATACTACCTCCGTAACTTTGGAACCGTTCATTTTAGAAGGATTTTGCATAGGGCCTTTTTTATTTCAAATCTAATGTTGTTCATGCTAAACCGCATAGTTTTAGAAGTATTGACGAAAAACGTAAAAAACTAGGAATTTACCGATTTCTCCCCCCCCCTACCCCCCAAACCCGATGCTCAAAATGATGTAACTTTTTTCTGAACATTATGTGGACCATAATGAACAATGTGAACAATTTAGTGTTGGAGGATAACTTTCAATTTGGATGTCCGGGTTTGGGTCTAGTTATACCATACTATAAATAAAAATCTAAAATAATAATAAAAAATAGCGGAATCCATTAACCTGTTCACGAAAAAATCAACTATGAAAATGAGCATAATTTTCTATATCCCTAAACTTAACCTTGCAGTATATTATATTCTTTGGTACTATCCAAAAGTAAAAAAAAAGAACTAAAAAGGTTTTAAAAAAAGGTATGTCGTATTTTAATACAATGAACACAATAACCTATATATGTCACTGTTGCCATATCATCAATTATTTCATACTATCACCAACGAATGTCTTAACAAAAACACTAATATTAGTCAGAAATAGCAACTATCAAAATATTTATAAAAGTGTCATAACGAACGCCAAACCTAATGAATTAATGGCGAGGACATCAAATACTATAGTGATACGATATCAGGACCAATGAGGGCGTGTTATGGTCTGCCTGTCATAATTTGACATTTTTCTTGATTTTAATGGTTTTTATGGGCCAAGCGAAAGACAAAAAGCTTTTTTTCTTTGATATGTTTTAAATAATTATGTTCTGCTGTGATTTATAGCATTTTTCGAATATAAATTGAATGCAAGTTCCCTATTATACGAAATTAAATAAAACCGAAAATAACAAAATTAAACATAAAATAAAAATACTTAGGTATATAAAATTAAGTAAAATTAAATGTAATTAAATAAAATTATAGGGAAGAAAATAAAAACAAATAAATTAAACAAAATTATATAAAATTAATAAAAATTAAATAAGATTAAATAAAATAAAGTAAAATTAAATAAAATTATATAAAAAATACAAAAGTAAAATTAGATAAAATAAAATAAAATAAATCGAATCTATAAGAAGTATTCACTTTTTTTTTTGTTACCTATAGTCGGAAAAATGAAAGAATACCCATGAACGATCATATCAAGCACATATTTTGGATTTGCTACCTTTTTCTATAAATAACAAACGAGAGAGATAGATTATTAAGTGTTGTCTACAAAGCAAAAACGTTATCCAAGACATACGCAGTTACATATTTATAATTGACAGAGTGAGACTGCGATACAATCACAAACCATACATATTCAGAGACGTTTCACGACCATGTTAATCTTTCGGATCGAATTAACGCCATCTCTTGATTGGAATGGGAACTAAATTGACAAATTTTAGTTACGTGGGAATTTCAAATTATAAATTTTGCGGGATTTTTTATGAAATTTCGCAGGAAATTAAAACAACAAAAAGACAATTCAATGTTTTACTGAAAACTTCAAATATTCCAATTTGTTTTCAAAATGCTAAACACTACTACCATGTGTCACGTAAAAGCACTGATGTGTAATATTGAGTTGAATGAAAATTTTTGAAAGAATCTTGTAGGATGATTGTTTAGATAAATACCTTATAATCTTTTACAAACTTCCAAAAATATATAGGCCCGAAATGTTGATGACACACTTGTCTATTGGAATAAACTGTTTCAGGATATATTACATTGTTTTTTAAATGTGGAGAAACACAACACGGGATGATCAATGTAAACTAAAAATTCTACTCATAAAAACGGAGAGAAGGTTATTACAATTGATTAAAATTGTGATTAAATCTAATTAAAAACGTAACACCACTATAATAAAATAATTAAGCTACAAACTGTAAAATAAAAAGTAAATAACAAATTAATTTAATTGTCAACTGTCAGTTGTTAAATATTACAAGAGAATTGACTGACAGCGACATCTCTGGATTGGAATGGTAACTAATTTGCTGTCTTGACCTTGACGATTTACGTGAAACGTCTATGAGTATGTATGGTTTGTGGATACAATTGTTCAACGTAGTTATATTAATTTAGTAGAAAATTTAAACTCACACTTGACTATTTCTGAACTTCTAATGTCATTTTTAGAAAAACATTCAACATGAGTAGAGATAATGATTGTATAAACTATTATTCGAGTAATCGTGCTGGTCAACTATAACACTATAACCTGACTGATTCGATTTCTGTCACTTTAACAGTGAAACTGGGTTAGGTTCGGTAGAGTTTATAAATTTTAATAATCAGTCGTATTTACTTGAATAAATTCAGTTCTTTTAAGAGCTATTTTTGTATTTTTGGTTTGGTAAGTATTTATTTAATTAAAATACGTCAATAAAATTTGTAAGTATCTGTCAATATGGTTAACTTCTGTCTATGAGTTTGCCAAACGTGTACATATACTATAACTCTGACTTTTCAATCATAGTGTATGAAATTACAGATTAGTATATTTTTTACGAATGTACATTTACATTTTGCAGATGTCTGGAAAATGATCTGAATACCTAATGATCTGAATTCATTAAGTTTACTTTCATTTTAATCACTTAACGACAGCTGACATTAACGATATTTTTTAAATTCCTGTTACTATTAACTTTCGGCCACTTTAACATGGAGACATTCATAATAATATATTTGCTTACTCATTATTTTTGTATTATTAATCTATATCAAATAATTAATTACGGTAGTAATAGGTTTGTTCCAACATGAACTTTTTGGACAGTCCAGAAACCGTCACGAAACTACTTGTACCGTTTGTTGTGCGCATGTTCGTAATTGTATCGCCCAGTTATCGTTCTAGTCCAGAAAGCCACTGCGCATCCGCTAGGAAAAATATTCCGATTCTGATTTTTTGCACAATTTTACTCAAAAAGGACCCCTTTTAACAAATTGGCATCTTGCCAGTTTTTTTTGTTTTTTTCCTAAAATTATTTTTTTTTTGCATGGAACAAAGTTTTTTAAGTTTTTTTGGATCATTCCAAACAGAAAAGGTTTTTAGTGACTTTTTTTGGCATATGTATTATACTGGTGACGTCATCCATCTGCGCGTGATGACGTAATCGATGATTTTTTAAAATGAGAATAGGGGTTGTGTGCTAGCTCATTTGAAAGGTTCTTCAATTCTCTATTCAGGAATATAAACATTTACATAATTATTTATACAGGGTGTCCAAAAATTTTTTATTCATTTAAATTATTTGGCAAAAAAAGAAGAATGTATGTAATTTATTTAATTCAAAATACATTTTACTGCTTTCACAAATCAGAACACAAAGTTTATTTCACAAATAAACATTGCTTTTCGCTTAAATTAAATCTTCAAACTTCCAAGAGGCAGACTGTTATTTGTGAAATAAACATTTTTTAGTTTCCGGGTAACAGTAAAATGTATTTTGAATTAAATAAATTACATACTTTCTTCTTTTTTTTTCAAATAATTTAATTAAAAACTTTTTTTGGACACCCTGTATAAATAATTATGTAAATGTTTATATTACTGAATAGAGAATTGAAGAACCTTTCAAATGAGCTAGCACACGACCCCTATTCTCATTAAAAAATTATCGATTACGTCATCACGCCCAGATGGATGACGTCACTAGTATACCATATATGCCACAATATCACAACTTAAAAATAAAAATCGACCTGTTTCGGGATTTTTCCTTAAACTCGCCGGTTTACGAAATAACGAAATTTATTTCTTTCATTTGCACCATACTGTATACACATGCAACGGTGGAAAATAGTGTGGCGCACGCTTGATTAGCAATTAAAAAACAAAGGAGTTTTGAATATTGTATTGCAAAAAACTCTTCGGGATTTCATAATTTCATCAATCGATGTTTAAAGAATATCTATCTACCTTGGCAACATTCAAATTTTCAGTTTTTCACATAGTTTTTGGGGGTTAAAAATGGCCGATTTGGCAATTTTTCAATTTTTAATCTCTTATATATCAAAAGCTATCAACTTTAGAGAAAAGTCACTAAAGACTTTTTCTGTTTAAAATTATCCAAAAAACCTCAAAAAACTTTGTTCCATGCAAAAAAAAATAATTTTAGGAAAAAAAAAACAAAAAAAAACGTTTAAAAAATTTTTGACCCACTTTTGGTCCTGGCAACATGCAAATTTGTTAAAAGGGGTCCTTTTTGAGTAAGATTGTGCAAAAAATCCGAATCGGAATATTTTTCCTAGCCGATGCGCAATGACTTTCTGAACTACCCCATGGCGGTAATTTGGAAACCGATGTTGGAACGGTTATCTGACTGATAACTGATTTTCTATCATTATCATTTGCCATTTTTGTTGGTGACAGCTTGTGTGCTTTTAGTCGATCACGATTCCCGCTTTCCCTCTTTCGATTTGCATATTAAGCACACAATACATTTTCCTCGGGGGATATGTGCTATGGCCCGATTACTGAAATGATCATCACGAAACCGTTACTAAGGAGCCGTCCATTAATCACGTGATGTTTTTTTTGGCCTTTTTTAACCCCTCTTCCCCCTTTGTGATACATGGTGAGGTTTAAAACTAACCCCCACCCCTACCCCCTATATCACGTGTATTTTTTAGTATCTACAAAAGGTTTCGGCGGTAATCTAGTAAAAGATCATTGGCCCACTTCATAAATCCTTCCTTTGTATATTTTTGTTTCCCGTTAACCCACAATTCATTAAATTCTTTTTGAGCGACACCAGGATTTTTTCCTTTCTTATACTCTGTAAATAGTTCTTAATACAGATCACCTAGCTTAGACATTGTGATGAAAAAAGTACGAAGTTATAAACAGTTTAAACGCATATATTCAGTGACAAAACAACGGAATAAAACTGACAGGATTTTCAGAATTTCCAATTCATCAGATAGTAGGTAACATGTAAAGACTAAAGGCTCGTAAATAAAAAGTCGGAGACGACGACAGAGTCCCGGTCAGTATTGCTATTGTGGAAACATATGCTACATTCACAACAAAACGATTTGAAATGGGTCGCTTCTTATCATTCAAGATAGTTTGGGTGGAACCAATTTGCTGGGTTGTGTATATTATGAAAGAAAAATGGATTTTTTTAAATATTAGTCACAGCAATGTCGCTTTCGATTTTTGTATGCATTTGACGAAAAAATAAATACACGTAACGGGTTGAGTATCGGGCATTTTCCGAAAAAAAAATACACGTGATATATTACTACACCCCCTACCCCCTTGTGATTTTTCCTGATTTTTTATGGACCCCTCCGAGTATCCCTTTCGAGCATCACGTTATTAATGGACAGCCCCTAAGAGATCACAATTCTTGTTGGAACAGTGGGAAGGACGATCCGGTGACGATCATATTTTTGTTGGAACGGATTTTGTTTTCTGCGCAGGAGCGTTACCGTTTCGTGACGGTTCTGTCATGTTGGAACAAACCTAATAGTAACATTTATCACCAATAAATAGGTATATATTATCACAAAAAGAATAACATCACAAACATTTTTTGACACATTCTTACGTAGCGAAAAATCGTGCGGTGGGGTAGTAGTCACATCCGTTTATTTTCAGTATTAACTTAGTTTAGACTTTGTTTTGACTAGAAATTTTTGATTTGATTCGTATGCATATCATCGATGACGCATGGGTATTCTTTAATTTTTCCGACTGTATATCGCTTTTAATCTTCATATTTATAGGGACTGTATGGCAACATCAACTAGAGATTTTTTTACTACTTTTTAATATCTTAAATGTTATCATGCAGCTGTTTGCAACTTGTGAATAAGATCGAATTGTTCGTACCACCTCGCTTAACTAGAACATGTGCGAATATTTCATCTACCGTTTTGATAGATTCAATTATGTAGGGTAATGGATCCAAATATGAGACCCTTTTTTTAAAACTCTTGGTAATCGTAAAGTTTATGGATTCAAGAAGTCTTAAATTAGATACATGTCAGATAATTATGCTATTATATTGCAACAGGTTTAAAATTAATTTTAAACTAACATTTTTTTACCAATAAATTAATTTTTTTAAAATGTCAAAATTTCCAATTTAAAAAAAGGTGTCTTAATATGAGACCATGTGGTATCCTAATATGAGACACCACGTTATACAGGTTAAAAAGGGGATACAAATTATTTTAACACGTTTTTATGGTTATAAACTGTATTGCATGCTGTACACATGATTCTATTGTTCTGAAGCTGTTTCTTTGTGGCATATTTTTTATTTACTATTTTATTGGGAAATAAGCCACAATTTAAATTAAAAATAAAAATTGGAAGTATAAACATAAATTTGATTTTTAACTTAAGTGGTGGCTTATTTCCCAATAAAATAGTAAAAAGACATGATGCTATACTCAAAACATTACAGTACCCTATCTCATACAGTACGTAAATCGTACAGCTGGACATAGGGAATATACAATATACATTGAGAGAATTGTGGCAACTGCGCTAACTGTGTTAGTTGAAGCTTCTGTTTGAGTACGAGTTATTGGTGCAATAGTGCTGTTAGAATGAATAAAATGAGTGTGTGTTAAAGAAAGGCTGTCCATAGATAGATCAAAAACAAAGTTTATGATTAATGAGTTAATAATTTAACTTTACTTTTTAAAATACTATCTATTATTTTAAAAACCAATTTCGAAACTAAACATATTTCCCATTCCAAAATTATTTAGCTACTACATTGTCATATTTTGACATTTATTTATGTCAGCCGAAATAAGTTATCAATTTTGAGGTTAATGCCCCTTAATGCTAACAACCATATTGTCATCGAGAGAGCTCATTTGCCACAATGATCTCAATATAATACAATGTATGTATTTATGCATCTAAATATATACAATGTATGTTCCCTATGTCCAGCAGAACGATTTACGTACTGTATTAGGCACACTTGAGGGTCTCATATTAGGAGCAACCACGTGTGAACTTTTTAGTTCGTATTTTGAGTTTAGGATTGGTTTTTACGCCACTATAATACGTGTTTCTGTAACCAATTTAAGTAGCTAAAAAATTATTACTAAGGTGATTTTTTCTCTCACCTTAAAAATAAAAATTCAGTTTGAGCTACACTGATTAAAAAACTTTTGACTCGCAAAAAACTTAAAAACTTCACTGACTGGTAATACTAAATCACAGACACTCGATTTGTTCACAGAATACTACAAACACTACCAGAGCTAAGTTTTTACCCCACTCAGCAGGCTGCAGCACTTACAAGACTCTAGAGACAGGGGTCTCATATTAGGAACGGGTCTCATAATAGGATCCTTAACCCTACTCTTTTCATTCATACAATCATACCTAAATAGAGTTTTGAGAATAGCGAACTCTCTTTATCATTTACATTTTATTGACAACTTCACCAGTCATTTTAAAAGCAACTTATGAATACTTAATATCTAATTGTATTTTGTAATTTTAAAATGTCTGTCTTGTTTGTTATTTTCATTCAATTCAATATTATGCTTGTACTGTTATTCTAATTATATTTCAGCTCTACTGAAAAAAGTGGATGTTCTCTTTTTATAGAATTGGGTTGGCCGTAAACAACTGATGATATTTAGATTGTAACAATTTTAGTATACATATTAGGTCAGGGTAATAACACAAAAATATACCCTGCGCGTGACACTTTAACAGCCAGGGTACTGATGAGTTTTTTCGACAGGTAATACCTATAAGAACAAATTGTAACTATTTCCTGCGTAGAATCTGGCGGCCATTTTTATTTATAAACAATTTAGTGTCAAAAAACGGCCTTTTTCCCTTTTTTTTTAAATTAATGGAAAACAGTAAGATTTATGGTTTTCTTAGTACATACATCTTCGAGAGAATGGAAAAAGCTTTAAAATGGCGTATTACAAAGTTTAATGCACTCATTTATTGTTAATATAAATGCGAAAAAAGTCAAAATTTAAAAAAAATTAATTTCGCAATAACTATTGTAAAAAGAAGTATAGAGCTTTGAAATTTTTGTCAAATGAGAGTTCTTTGGTGATTAATATGTGACAAAAATTTCAAAGCGATTCATTCAATTGTTTAAATTTTATTCAAATCGTTTATCCCAGAGAGCTTTTTTTTGCAATAACATAAGTCAGAAAAAAATAATGTTAGAACCATTCTACAGGTGTCAAATGAAAGAGCATGAACTAAACTTCCAAATTGGTTTAAAAAAAGTGAATAACAATGCACTTATTAGTAATAAATAATTACGCAAAAGTATCCTCAATTTTTCTTTTTTTGAATCCTTTAAACTTTTTGAATAAGTTTTTTCAAAAAATATATTTTTTACCGTTTTTTAGGTGCATAACTACCAAGTAATGTTATTTATATTATAATTGATAAAAAATTTAATAAATATATATAATTTATTATATAAAAAAATAAAAAGTTTATAATGAAAAATTGAACATCTTCTTCTTCTTCAGGTGCCATCTCCGCTACGGAGGTTGGCAATCATCATAGCTATTTTAATTTTTGAGGCAGTAGCTCTAAATAGTTGTTTTGAGCTGCATCCAAACCATTCTCTCAGGTTCTTCAGCCATGAAATTCGTCTTCTGCCGATGCTTCTTCTGCCATCTATCTTTCCCTGCATTATGAGTCGCAGGATGCCATACTTCTCGCCCCGCATCACATGTCCGAGGTACTGTAGTTTTCTTTCTTTAATTGTCAGTTCAACTTCCTTCTCTTTACCTATTCTTCTCAGTACTTCATTGTTCGTAACTCTATCTACCCAGGAAACCCTCATAATTCTTCTATACGTCCACATTTCAAAGGCGTTAAGTCGTCTCATTGTCTCTACATTTAACGTCCATGATTCCAGTCCATAGTATAGTACACTATATACGTAGCATTTTGTTAGGCGTACTTTAAGAGCTAATGTTAAATCTTTACTACATAGGACCTTTTTCATTTTCATAAAATTAGAACGTGCTTTCTCGATTCTGACTTTGATTTCTGCAGTGTAGTCATTATTTTCGGTTATAAGTGTCCCTAGGTAAGTGTACTTTTTTACTCTTTCGATC